>NC_135165.1:5775500-6083250 GCF_050948215.1 Halictus rubicundus
GAAGCACCACTAGAAATTGTTGTGGCATTATTTCAAAGAAATTACAACAAATATTACAATGTATTTGTTAAATTACAAAATTTGTATTTAACAGATTACTAAACATTTAAATATTGTATGCGAAAATCGGATCAGTTTCGTATGAATAAAATGAAAATACTCTAAGACGGAAGAGAAAAATTTAGTTTTAGAATGAAAATAGCGCCGAGTGCAAAGGCTTAAAACGGCGTATTTTACTGAGTATTTAATTTTTTAAATACTTATAAGTGAAGGAGTTATGGCTAATCTTTTGGGAGCCCTGTCAGAAAATATAGTTTCGTAATCCTGGGTCAGTATGGACCCATATCCTTTCATCAAGTCCTGTGTAAGGGTTAATTCCTCATAAATCACCAAAGGATGTTGTAAGGAATACATTATCCAGCTTCGCCTTATGTAAAAAATGAAAGTGTTTTCACCCCGACGATCGTACGATGGTTAAATAATAAAAGGAACGTGGAGAAATAATTGTAGAAGAGGCCGAGATGGTCGGATAAGGGAATTTCTATCGACACGCAGGGCTCGGTCGAAAATACGATATTTAAAATGATCGTAACGCTATAATGATGTATGCCGGGGACGCCGTGATTTTGTAATCTCTCGGAATGATAGCCGCAGGCCTGGAGGCTTCGCCTGCCGACAATCTAGCCGGGTATTACGAAAGCACGACAGACTGATGTCTTCGTTCGTGGCGGAGGGTGTCGCGGAAATTATATCGGCAGAGGCGCAACAGGATGTCCACTGGCTAATGACGGTAATCATGTCGGCCGGGTATAATGTCTTTGTTTGAAGGTGAGTAGACCTACCGAGAGACTGTTCACGCGATACGCGACCGGCGTTAGAGAAAACACTCGAGACTGATGGACGTCGGTCCGGATTAGGGTCATTTCGAATGCAAACGTCGAAAAATTCCGCCGAGTACGCCGAGACGTTCTGGCAGCCTCGGATTGGATAACTGTCGCGTTGGAATACGGACGAGAGTAAGTACAGTCTTTATTCGATATATGTCCTAAATATCTAGACGATAAAAGCCCCGGAACTATCCCCACTGTCTAGGGGTATACCCCGGATGAGGCTAAGAGGCTTCGCTGTCCTTTATTGGGTTAGGCAGTGTATCAAAGAATAGTATCTTCTAGTCGATATATGTCCCTGGGCGAACCCGTGTTTTGGACATATATCGAGTAAATATTGTAGGTCGCTTACAGTTTAGGTTTAGGTCGCTTACAGTTTACCGAGGTTCAGAAGTCGAACTGATGGTGAGGACCTTCTGGCTTGATTCTGGAAATAGTGATCGTGGTGGTTGGCATTGTCTGCGGTAGTTAAAACCATAAGTCCTGGATAGCGGTCGCAAGAAGCGAACAATGTTGCTATTTGGGATTCCTGACGGTTGTGAAGGGTACAGGATGAGAAAGAGCGCAGGGAGCCGAATTTTACGAAGAAGCTGGAATGAAAACAGACGCGTCCCATGAACCAACTGCAACAAATAGATTCGAGGAACTGGATCGTCTTTTATTTTTAACTACTGACCACCGTTTCTTACCGTCGCGGGATAAACCAGACACGCTCTGTTCAAGACAATGGAAGATTTGATTTCGTGGTCGATTAGTTCAGAATAAAGTGAAGCGTACGTGCCTTCTTCAAAAATAATCAGCACGATTGCACGTGTAGATGCCAGAACTTTTACTTATGACAAATTCGCTAATTGTGAACGTCTTCGAAGCAAAAAGGGAACAATGTAGCTTGGCAGGGCTAGCACGGTAGCAAAGGGCCTCGGAAAAAGAGCAGAGTACCGAGGAGCACAGAGGAGACTCTGGGAAGGCAAAGGGAGCAAAGGGCTCGGGCACCTGGGCAAAAAGAGGGACATGGAAGGGCGCGCAGGCGGGAAAA
The DNA here is from genome assembly GCF_050948215.1 of Halictus rubicundus. Classification (NCBI taxonomy): domain Eukaryota; kingdom Metazoa; phylum Arthropoda; class Insecta; order Hymenoptera; family Halictidae; genus Halictus; species Halictus rubicundus. The sequence goes on from NC_135165.1 coordinate 5,777,424, forward strand.
GTTGAAAGACAAATATCGGAGAAATTGGAGGGAGCGGGGGGAAGGCCGAGCGATCCGAGGAATCCCGAGGAAACTTAAAAAGGCTAGAAAGTAAATCGATACGCGCGGGGCGGAGGGTGTGCGAGCCCAAAGAAGAAGAAGAAGAAGAGGAAGAAGACGAAGACGAAGAAGGGAACGCTTTGAAGCGGCTGGAGGAAGGTTGAAGAAAGTTGCGAGGTGTCTCAACAAATTTCCAGGAACTGTGAAGAACAACAGGGGCGAGGAAGGTGGTCGCTGGACCCGTAGGAATCCAGAAGGAAGTGGAAGCAAAAGCGGCGCGAAAAAGAAGACGATCTTCTCTCTTTATCTCTCTCACTCTCTCTCTCCGTTTCTCTCGTGAGTATGAGAATAAACGGGGAGAGAGAGAGAGAGAGGAGAGGAGAGGAGAAAGACTTGTGGGTGGGGAAGAATGCGGGAGGAGAGGAGAGGTTGGCACGTATGATTATACACCATCACTTACGATTATGGTCGTTCGGCCGTGCGAGACCGGTGCAAGCACCGCATTACAAGCTTATCGTAGGCGTATAAGATAGCTACGGGCCGCTAAATTGAGATAGAAGCGAGAGCCCGGGGCCGAGAGCGATAGGTGGCGGGCTCGAGGTATGCGAACCTCGGGAGAGGGGAAACAGACAGACAGACAGTTGCTCGGTCGTCCTTGGAAGGAGAAGAATGAAGGGCGAATGGAGCAGGATCGAGAATCCTAATTAACGGCATTGATCCGCACTCATTTGCATACGTAAACAGAGGGGCCCACCGTTAGGGTAAGCGCGCCTAGAGATTCTTGGCAAATTCGAGACCGATTCCCGAGAACCCAACGTTGCTTTTCCGATTTCAAGGCCTGGCGAAACATCGTCCTGCGGATGCACGACTCTGAACATCACTATGAGGACACATGCATGGTTTTACCTGAATATCTGCACGGATGTGACACCAACTTTCCTGTCCTAACTCGAGGAATCTGTTCAGTGAACTGTGATCATGGACTGCTAGAGATAATACCCCTTCGTCGAAACCGATTTTTAACTCTTCAGGAACGACGCGTGTGCTCTGTACTGACTTTAAAGGATATTTCAAAATTTATTACGCGAGAACGGATTATTAAGTACCATCTACTTCCACGCATCGTTGCTTGCTTTCTAGAATTTATAAGTAGCTATGGAGAATATCAAAGTCTGCAACATCTACAGATTATGGTAACATTCATTTACAATGATCGGACGTCGTCCCCGAAGGGTTAACATGCAATGTAAGGTAACCCTTTGCGGACGAAAATTATTTCCACAGTATTTTTCAATGACCCCAATGTTTCTGTTTCCATAGCTAAATGTAAGAATTAATTGAAGGAAAAGATGTATTTAATGAGACACATCAAGTACCACAAAAAACGTTTTACAGAAATGACTTTGTTGGCTGTCACGCTCTTTTAATTTATGATATTTGGTCCAATTTTTCAGTGCATAGTATTTAAACATTTTTTTAAAGAATTTGTAAGGAAACACAATTTTATATGTTAAAAAACTTGGTTGAATTTCTCTCATTTTTTAAAGGTACGTAATCCTTTAACCCTTAGCACTCGAATGGCGACTGTAAGACATCACTAAAAATTGCTGTATCATTATTACAAATATTTTTTACATTATTGACACTAAACCCACCACAATCAATATGACCGGTTTTCTATTTCTCAATTACCGAAAGTATGAAAACGTTTTCATAGGAAATTACTGAATTGATTTCTTTATTTAAGCACATATTATAATGAAAATCGTATTAAGTTTAAGTAAATTCCATCTTCTCCCTTCTGTAAGACGTTTCACTTTTACATGTTTGTGATTGGTAGTTCTAGTGTTAAGTTTGTTTGTATTTAAGAAATTACTAAACATTTCAGTATTGTACGAGTAAATTACACCATATTTTCGTATGTATAACATTTAAAAAAAAAACGTATATAGAAGGGAAATATTCTAGGTCGGAAGAAGTGTTTCGTTTAGGAGTGAAAATAGCTTCAAGTGCAAGGGGTTAATATAATGTAACCTCGTGCGACACACGTTTCGAATTATTCTTCAAGGTCAGTACGGTGCACCGACGTTGTTCCTGAAGGGTTAATCATTTCTTATCGAATTGGAAATATTGTCTACGACTTCGAGGAAACTCTGAAAAATAAGACAGCCCGATCGAGCTCCGTCAGAAATGAAAATGAAATCCAGCATGGCTGCGGGTAGTCATTCTGCCGCGTCGAGATTGCAGTCGCCCTTCCACGTCTATCTCTCTTCTATCTCTCTCCCTCTCTCCCTCTCTCTCTCTCTCTCTCGCTCTCTCCATCGTTGTGGGTCTCTCCCTCGCCCTCTCCCCTATCCAGACCACCCTCCTATGTAAACTTCGACCCCCGCGAGCCCTATCGACACCTTCCATTAGTCGGTGGTTGCGTCGAAGGGTGAAGGAGCAGGTTTTATCGCGCCGCGAACTGTCTTCGCCCGAGCCCGGAGTAAACTGCGAGATTTCACGGGTTCCCAGAAACGGGAATCCGAAGCTTACCTATCTGGCTAGCTCCCCACACCTCTCTCTCTCTCCTCTCTCCAACCTTGCAGAACCCTCTTCGTCTCCTGTCCCTCCATCGCATCGTCGTCGTCGTCGTCGTCGTCGTCGTCGTCGTCGTCGTCGTCGTCGTCGTCGTCGTCGCCGATGCCACTTTTGCCGCGCCGCCTTTCTCCACTCGGGGTCCAGAGTGGACTCTTCTGGAAACTGAATAAAGACTATCGCCGTTCGAAACCGGAGAGGACGACGAAGCGTGGAGGATTCGATTGATCGTTCGATTACTGTCCTCGAACGGATTTTCAGGGAACACTCCTTTCTACTCAGACGAGCAAACAGGGGGAAAAAATGACCCTGCCGAGCGGGATTTCGATGATTCTGTGGCCGGGTCCTGGTTTTTATTAACAAGTGCTCAGCCATTTTTCCTCGATCTTTCATTCAAATCACTTGGGACTTATAGCGTTGCGCTGAATTAAAGTGTTCCCTTCGGGCAATTCAAAATTTACCAAATTTCTGTTACTTCGAGCCTCCGAAAATGTAGAATAGACAATAAGTCCTGAATTATTGTGCTTCTCTCGAAAGCTTCATGCTTTCCAAACGTGTTTTCAAAATTTAATAACAATCGATTGATTATTTCGTGTTCATATCCATAATCAATCTGTCTAAGCTCTACCTGGTACTTGTTGCTCTTCAGATTTTAATGACTCGATTAATTCTGATTTTCCTCGTGAAAAGTCTTTCACAGGAGATTTCTAATGGTGATTATTATGGTTCGATTAGTCTAAATGCACCAGAGGATCGCGAGTATCAGAATATGATAAGAAATGATGAGCTGTTTAGCTCGTCGAAGCGAGAACACTCGATTAACCTCTGAAAGAGTTGGATAAAAACCTCGCAATGCTGGGTCGCAACGGACCCAAACGACGCATTCAGTTCTATGTGTCCACGAAGCACGGAAAGAAGTTGATGGATTATCCGGGTATTTTAATACGTGTATTTTAATATGCGAGACAGTTTTAGTCCGATCGAGACAGAGGGCTCTCTCGCAAATGAAAAGTATTAATGCGGTTGCGATTGTTAATTTTAAATGAACGCTTTCCATTATCCCGCCCGGAACGGTATTAAGGCTGCCACTCGGAGAATTGACTGTCTAGAAGTTAAAATATTACTTTGCCGTATTAAGCAATCACGATTATCACAACCTGCTTAACCTTTTCAGGTTTGCTCCAGTGTATTCATTTTACGAATTTATGTTTCCGATTTGGTTGATTGTTACGGAATTGTTGAAGCTATGCACAGAATAATATCTTTAGCTTGGTGTACATTATTAAAATATATTATAACAGAACATCTCGAAGGAGGCAACAGAATATTTTACTTGTTAGAGATTGAATTTTGATTTATTAGTCAGTCAATATTAATAAAATTGTTGAGCTCTTTAACGTTCGGTGAAACTTCTATTGCAACAATTTCGCAGAAAATTAACAACATTCGTTATGTTGGACAATTATTTGAACCCCCGTTTGGACCGACAATAATATTGCAAATTCAATTGTTATGGAAGATTCATTATAATGCACGCGTGCATAAATCAGTGCTTAGCTTACGTTGCATTCCAACAACAATATTTCTTTTCAAATGACCCGCATATTCTCTCGATATTAATCCAACAAAAAATGTATGGGCCGTTCGAATTCAGAAAATATTTTTTAAAAATTCAGCCATGTAAAATATTCGGGAATTGCAATAAAAGATGAGATTACTGAAACGAGACGGTATGGATGAGAAAATAATGAAACTAAATAATTCGTAAGGGAGGAAATGTGATAGAGTACTAAATTTTGTTGTTCACACATTACCGATAATTAAACAGCAGTTTTGTTATACCTTCACTTTAAGAAATTAATTGAGTTGAAATACATTGTGGCGAAATTTAATTCTAAAACATCAGATTATTCGCTTCGATGGGCTCGGTACATTTATGACTCGCGCTATACTCGTGAAACGACTACAATAAATTTTGGAACTTCACGATAATCGAGATTTGACTTTAGGTCAGAATTTCGACGTTTTTCCGCCATTGTTTCCGACCGATTCCGCCAATTATATTATCCCGTCGTTGCGGCAGAGACGCTCGAAACGCGGTAAGATTTTAAGCCGCGACGCGGAGCCGGGGATTTATCGATTATTATCGGGTGCATCTTGGATAGCTCTAAATCAAACACACGGCTTGATTGAAGTGCACTCGGCTGAAAGGGGTAAAGGGTAAGAGGTAAGAGGCCTCCAGTCTCTCATCATCGGGGATTAAACTGTTATTGCAAACTTTCCGCGGTGCGAGCGCCCGTGGATGACGACGCCCGTCGACGGTTACGACGGCGACGGCATATTGAGCGTCGCGAAATTAAAATACAGCACGAAAGTTTACACATTGGATAACGCGCGAGCCCCGCCGCTCGTCAATATTGAAATCCGGAAATTGTGACAGCCGTCCGCCAGCTTGTTCCCCCCCCCCCCCGCTTCTCCGATCTCGACCCGAATTTCTCCAAATTTTTAGTTCCTCGACATACTGACAAACCACTACATTCCTTTCAATTTTGCAAAAAAATTTTCAGCAAACTCGTCCAAGATAAAAAGCTTTCTATTCAGAGAATTGAGACTTTCACAATACGATTTTTACTGTCGAGGCTTTTGCTTACTTTCTCAATTGATATACTATCACTGTAACTTCCGACCTATGGTGACACTAGCTGCAACGCTCACTAAACGTTGGGAAAACAATTCAAAGGGTGATATTTATGTTAGAAACGAGTGGGTGTATTTTAAAACCGGAGATTTTATTTTTTTGCAAAGCTTGCGAGACATTGGGGAAATAATTCTGAGGGCGATACGAAGGTGGTATGTTTTCTGACTTCTGATGAAGCCATCCACAAAGCTTGCAAGACTGCAGCAGAACAATTCCCAAAGAACACGGGTTGCACTCGGAAGCCTGAACAGTAAAAGCTGCACGAATCTCCGGGCGATCAACAGAGCGATTTCCGCAACCTCGTAGATCCTGCTCGAAGGAACACGTTATGTTCCTCTTTTATTAACTCGTCTAATCGAAAACGAAAGAGACCGCAGCCGGTGGTTGGTCGCCGATAGTCGCCCGGCCATGTCGCCGTCAAATCGACTCACCGTTTCTAACACTTGCCTCTTAATAGCCGGTAATTGACGGTGCCCGGTAAATAGCCGTGCAGCACGCACGCGGTGCCACGTTGCTGCACGGTGTTCCGTGGATTTTTAAATTGAAAACAATCTTTCAATTTTATTCAATAAGAGGCCCCCGCGTAATGAAATTTGACTTTACAGTTGGAGAAGAAAATGGGACGGAGCTGGTAGAGATTCCAGTGGGCAAACGGGTGACCATAGTTCAGTTCATAGTTTTCAGTTGCCACGGTTGGATTTCAGTTACACGTTCGATGTCGAGGTTCCGGGTAATCCCCTAAGAACAGCCGCGAGACGTCGAACCAGGGGTAATGACTTCCTGACGAGTGCGAGGAACGGGGAGGAAAGTCCGCGCGAGGGTGCAATGGCTGAGCCCGAGCGGCACGCCGAGTGCAAGCTGCGACAAATCTATAAACGTAATGTTCAATAATGTTACCCCTGGCGAGAAACGGTATCGCATGATCGCACGGCACCCTCGACACGCGAGCCTCCAACACGAGCGGCCACGTTCCAGCCTGTATCAGCGTTTATTGCTTACGAACAGCCCCGGGAACACACACTCTCGGATACACACCGTGTATTGGCGTCACCTTCCAAGCCCCGAATAAGACCGTTCGCGGCCGGCTGAAATAGCACGCGGAATATCCTACGGGATTACCCTCATCACGTGTCACCGGGACACTTTCCGCCGAAGGACTTGATCCGCTAGATAGAATTGGAATTGGTATCGTGATTAAAACCGCTCGCTGAATACGAGCGAGCGAACTGCTCTGTCTGTTTGCGACGCGGCCGACTAAAGATAGATCGCGGGACCATCGCTGGATCGTTTTGGGCTCGATCGGGACGCAGCAGGTGATGCGAAAAATGATTAACTCTCCGACGTGACGCACGGTGGGGTATTTCCTCGATCTGGCTGGCCGAAAGTCGATCACGTCAAACTCACCCCACGTGAAAATTAGTAATGCTAAATCATTTTTATCAGCGTTAGTAGAATTTACAAATTACATTCCACTTTCAAAATTCAAGTAAAATACTTCTGCAGCGAGACGGTGCTCAACGCTGACGCGACTCCAGTTCGATCGCAATTGTTTCGCGGGTCGTTATGCAAGCATAATAAATCTCGGAGCATGAGTCTATGCCTGGCTGGTAATTGACAGGTAGTATATTACAGAATAACTTTCTAGTTATCGGGCTCGGTTTAACTGGGCGAAGCCTTAATCAGAAATTTGAAATCGTGCGTATACGATCTCGGACCGTGACATTATCTGTCCCAGTTCTTCGTCGCGGCTTGGCCAATCGAGTTCTCATAAAAGCGAACAATCGCCGTACGCAATAATCGAAAGGATGAGTTTACCAGTATCGCGACCCGATAGGTCGAAAAATCGTTTAAAACGCGACGGATCCCTTCCCTTCCCTCCCCTCCCCTCTCGACGCCATTGAATCCGCGTTGCTGGCGTCGATCGGCCTCGGGGCTCTCGCGGATCGCACCCCGTTCATTATGCGATGTTGCATTCTACGAGCCGGATGAAAATTCTCCTGATCCCTGACAGCCATTAGTCGTGCGCTCGTCAAACGCGAAGCGATAATTAAATGCCGGATCGGTTGCGTCGGCCTTTCGCGCGCGGTTTGCAAGCGATACTCGTTCGCCCGTTCCCACCTGACGGACGCCGACTATCAAATGAACCGGCGAGCGGGGGCGGAAACCGTAATTCGGCCGCGGGAAATTTCAAAACACGGAAGTTCCTGCGCGAAGGAGCCTCGAACGAACGCTTGACAGAATTTTACCTTCCGATAATTTGAAGTTCGAGATCCTGTAGAGAAAAGGGTAGCGAGTAAGTAAAACATTATTTCTTTATGATACCATTACCAACATATTCGTGGTATTTTTCCGATTAAAATGAGCCCAAACACGATACAATTGGGAGCATTTTTTTTTTTTATTGTACAGGGTGTATAAAAATTATATGTCACGAGCACCTAGCATGATTCTACACCTCCGGATCGGTGGAGATCTGTGAAAAAAATGCACCGCAAAATTCACCTTGACCTCGAAAATTAAGGTCAGTGTCGAAAAATTTGAGTGATGAGTACTATACGATGTGATAAAAGAAAATTTTTCGACACTTTGACCTTGATTTCCAATGTCAAGGTGAATTTTGCGGTGCATTTTTTAAACAGATTTCCACCGATCCAGAGGTGTAGAATCACGCTATGGTGGTCGTGACATATAATTTTTATAGACCCAGTACAATTGACCTTGTTTTAGAGCCTCGATTATCCTAACTAGCGACATCTGAATTCTTCGAATGCGCGTTACGCGTATAAACAGACCATATATCGTATAGGTTAATCAGTAAAAATTTGATCTAATACTGTAGCTAGGCAGCGTCACTATAATACGAGCATTCATGTTCCACTGACTAGTTCGGATAATCGAGGGTCTGCCGTATCGTGGATTAAACGAGTAAATATGATCCGAACTGCGTCGTGCTTGGAATCATTTTAATCAGAAAAATGTCACAAAGATGTTAGTAATAGTTTGACGAGAAAATAATTAACAAAAAGGTGTTGTCACTGTTTTGTTTACTCGCTACCCTTTTCTACGTCCCACGCCAGAGACCAAGGAATAGTGTCTCTACACAATATGTATAAGTGACATTATTCTACACATCCTTTTAAGTGTCACCTAACATGCTCTATTTCCAAACTGTCCGAGCCAGCTGATGAGGACTCACGCGTTAGTTTCTAGTGGGGCGTTCGTTTTTGGTAATTCTTGCGGTTCTGGGCTCGCGAAAACATCAGCGCACGCGAGAAGGTGGGATCCATCGAGAAATCCGCGTCGCCCTGGTCTTAGCGGTTGAATAATGTAACGGGCATCGGGCTGAATGATTTAAAAGTAGGAGACGTCTTGAGCGACGTCACCGAGGAGAAGGGCGGGAACGATGGTGTCCGGAAGGGAGCGGCGAGAAACGAAAAGTTTTATGTTGTTCTATGCCGGGGAACAGGCCCTTTGGGGTGCGAGTAAGAGATTAACATGGAAAGTTCCAGGCGTTGCTGAAGTTCGCGACCGGGCACCGGAGAGCCGGGGCCAAATGAACCGGGCGTCATTCTTTTGCCTGAATGGAAATGGAACGCTCCCTGCCCTGTACCACGGGATCCGGATCAAAGTTATTCTCCGTCTGAATTCGAAATTATATCGTCCTGTTCGCGGGGGTAAACAGACGGTCGTCGAACTGCGTTCGAGTGGATCTCCCGTTGCGATCAAAGGAAAGATCCGATCGAAAAATGTATTTAATCTCTCGAGAACGTTGAAGGGATACTCGGTGTCTCAACAGTCGTCGCATTGTCATCGAGCACTGCAGGCACCAGTATTGCATTTGATAGGAATCATTTATCTTAGGATTTGTTCATTGCACGAACAACGCACCGTTCAATCAACTTCTCGTGCAGCACAAGCTCTCTGCGAAGTAGAATTTAACCTTCATTTTCGAGATTCAAGGTCACTTGGAGGTCACAGTACACATTAAGATATTTTTGACATTATCGATCTACGCGATGCAATAGAAAGAGATATGTTGTTCGAAACAAAAAAAGTTTGACCATGAAAGCAATGAGAACAAAGCGACATTTAAAGAATACAATGCCTGCTAGATACTACTAGGCTACTCGATACCACTGAAATTATGGTTACAAATGAATTAAATATTTTGTATCTATAGCAATACTGACCATGTTATCCTAATGTTCCTTGCGTCGAAGCGTTTGCGGAGCGTTTCGACGGTTTTCCAGTTGCACAGGACGTCGGTGACCGTCGTTTGGTCCGTCAGAAGAACGCGGGTACGGGAGCGGGCTTAATTAATAGAATAAATTTCGCGGGGTGTTGTAATCTCGCGTGCATTTACCTCCTCGCGAGCAGGGCCGGGCTGACGCCGAGCAAATGTGGAATTCCCGGGGTGATTTACGCAAGTGGCAGCGATCAAGACTAACGAGAGCTAATGCCGGATACTTCTTGCCCCGCGGACCGTAGAGGGCCCGGAAAAGGACCGGGGGAAAAAGACGCGGCGGACCGTCTTCTTCCTCGCCTCCCGTGTACCACGGAAACTACCCTCGCCTCGAGTTTTTTAATTGCGCCCAGATCCCAGGGAAAATAGGTGACATCGATGGCTAATGAGTTCCCGGAAGTTTCTTCAATTAGAGTGTCGCGGAGCCTGGCAAACTTGCCGACGCGACGTCACCGGTTCCAAAACCTTCCCCGGCGAACGAGAATTCTGATTAAACGTCCGGGTATAACGTGCGAGCGAATAAATGAAACTCCTCAAAGCCGGCGCACTGTCCTCTGTCGCAACCTCAGCACGCTGCGCTCAATCCTGAAACAAATAAAAATATTATACACGGGTGTGGAGGGTGGAGCTACCATTCTGGATTAGCGGACTGAGTTGGTAAATTCTTTGATTGCGTTCTTCACATTAGAATGAAAGGTACAGTAGAATATTCAAAATTAATTTGGCCAACGAAGATAGCTACGGGAAATGTATTAGGTCGTCCCATAAGTTCGTGCCGTTCACTCTTGTACCATTTAAATTCTAAAAGTAAAATACGTAATCACCCTTTCATTCCACAACCTCTTCTCACCTTTTTGGCAAAGACATCATACCGTCACTATAAAATTTCTAAAGTTTTTCATTAAAATACTTTTCAATGATGAATAATATAAACATATCCACGGCACATAACATCGCCAAATGGACGGTGTTCACGCGATAAAAGTAACCGTTGATTGCAGCAATCCAATAGGTGCCACAGTGCTTTAAGGGGGTGTTCTGGTCTAGAACCTTGAACCTATGCCCTCTCCCTTTCAAGGAACTATAATAACTGGCACAATTTTAAGAATTTCGACTTTAAAATACATCGTGTAGTCCAGATAATAGAAAATGTGTACGCAAAACTTGGACACGATATGACGCACTTGGCCTCTTTAACACTAAGCCTGCCGAGCCTTAAAAGTAACTAATGTTGTCTTATAAAAATGACGAGACTGAATTTATTTGGATTTTGTGTGTTTCGTATTATGATACATGCTCTACTAAAATATAAAATATATTCATCCAAAATATGCTCTAATAAAATCAATTTCCACGGAATCATGTTCATAATTTCAGTAATTGTAAAATGAAAAAAAATCTGGAACCGGTAATTTTGACCGGCGCACAGTGGGGTATTTGACCCGAAAAGCCGGAAAAAATTATTTAAGCGTTATACAGGCTCATCCGTTTTTAAACGGCCAAACGTCAACCAGCTATAGAGGACCCCAAATGGAACGAACTTTCACCCCTAACACTTTTTTTGATTCAAAGTTATTTCATTCAGTCTCCACGGCGTGCCTCATGTCAAAAAAACCAAGATCCAAAGGTCATACAAAAAAGTTGACTGAATAAAAAAGATGCCCCTATTTATTTTAAACCAAACAAAGGAAAAATCATCAAGATACATAATTGCAGTCCTAATATATTCAATCTTAAGTGAACGGAAAAAATGACGGGTTTTTGCAATTATCTAAAAATCAAGACCGAATAAAAAAAAGTGTTAGGGGTGAAAGTTGTTTCATTTGGGGTCCTCTGTAGCTGGTTGACGTTTGGCCGTTTAAAAACGGATGACCCTGTATATAGGCTCAATGCCATAATGTAGTAGGTCGTTGAATTCGTCTTAACATCCAAATTAATAAAAACAAATGTAGTACATTGTTCTCCACACATTCAACAACTTCGAGCAATAAAATAATTACAGTTTACGTTAAATTTTTGAAATGATTTTTCTCCGGCTTCTCGGGCCAAATACCCCACCGTGCGGCGGTGGCTTAGCGTTAAGAAGCGTTCGATTGCAGGAACGCAGTGGCATCGTAGAATAATTTGAGGTGTTCGATAGTGAGACGCTCGAGGAAACAGCATCGCGTGTAATTGGCCGGATGATTGCCACCTGGCGAGTGATCAACCAGTCCCAAGACAGCCGGTACACCTGTCCCGAGGCGTCATAGTTGGAATTTATGCAAGGTGGGTGTGCGGTGCGCGGGGGAGAGGCCGGTCCCTCTTGGTTTTCTGAAACGGCACGCGGAAAAATCGCGGTGTCTATCCATCATCGCGTCGCCCGGTCTGGGTCCTAGGGTAAATATGACGTGGCGTGTGCGTCAGGGGGGAGGGCACACACACGTCCCGACGTCGAATCGTCGCGCCGCGCCGCGCCGAGTCGAGTCGATACGGCGCGGCCGGTTACGTGGCGTTCATTAGCAAGCGCGACTCGTAAAAGCGAAACGGCTTGACATTTAACAAGGAATCGATGAAAAGATAAGTCCCCGTGCATCGCACGAACCCGCTAACCGGCCACCGTCTCTCTTTCCAAGGTTTTCTTGAGCTCTCTCTCCCCCGCCGCGTCGCGGCGGCTTTCGTCGTCCCGATATCGCGACGTAACCGGAGAAATCAGTAGAAATTACGTGACCGTTATCACTTATCGCTTGTACTACAAGTATGTAAGGGACGATTAAGCGTGTTCCGAGGGGTCGCTTTCCACCGAGACCGAGGAATCGGACACCGGGAACAGTCTGGCCCCCTCCGCGTCTCGCGCCGTCAACCCGTAATAAAAAGCTATTTCCCGTCGTAAAAACGTGACACGGAGATCGACGGAAACGCGTGTTCCTTAATTGAAGAACCTGCTTTATGGGAGAAAACGTCCTGGACTCGGCAGCGTGGCGATTTCAACAAAATATCGCACCCCTCTGACGAAACTGACGCGACTTCAAAAGTATACTTTCCTGCTTGCGAATTAAGAGGTACGTATCGGCGGAAACAGGTAGAAGCATAACGCATAAGTACAGGGAATTCGCGCCGAAGGACAGCGACGCTCGCCGCCGAGGAGTATAAATACATTCGTCCTATATTTTATTAGTCAAAGTCACAGCCGGAAATGGTGTCGACGAGATTCTACTATTCTTTGTATTATGTTTTGCTCCTCGGAGGCCTCTCGAGTTTCCAGGTCCCTCGCGGGTTATACCCCGCGGTAGTGGGGATAATTCCGCGACATTTATCATCCAGACCTCGGCGACATATACCACGAATTCACTGTGCATACAGAATTTACCACACCAATAGAAAATGGTCCCTTCAAGGTTCTGTGCAGCGTCATAACAAAGTTTCACTGCAACAAAAGATTGCGGGAAAGCGTCGGTCTAAGAATAATGAGTGTAGATTGCGGATCAGTTTGATGAAAAATTAGTTCGACCAAAAAGTCGTGACCAGTGATTGTGGACGAGCACACCCGACACCGAACAATCAGCGGATCTTTATAGCTGATTCAATGGCGTCGGGGAGGACAGATATCCTCGAACGTTTTTCATTTTCCAAGACAGGTGAGCCCGGGGGGCTGTTAGCCTCGTCCTCCTGCAGCCCACGGTTCCCTGCAACCTTCGACAGTCCTCTCAGACCTCTTCTGGCTGCCTCACCTTCGCGTCTATAAATAAAGGGAGGCGAAGTAAGTGCGGAGCCGGTAGGTTGTCGTCAGAGTCATTAAGGGTAGTGCTTCGGTTTCCCTTGGAGCCGCCACACGTCTCTCCTTAAAAGTGTGTGCACGCCGCACGTATACAGGGATGTCTAAAGAGAGACACAGAGACACGGTGAGCGTGAGACAAGACGAAGTAGGTGAATTCGAAGGAAGAGAGTGCGTCACTGTCGATGGAAAGCGCCGAGGACTAACTGACATTGGCGTAGACGCAAGGATACCGGCTTGTCATACCCGCCGACTCGAGGACAACGCCGCTGATTTTCGATCACAGTACGCTGATTCCGCCACGAAAATTAAATACACCTGGTTCGTTGTTGCAGTGCAATCCAACAATTCAACGATCCATTTCGATCGGAATCGTGTATCGTCATACACTGAAATTACATTGGAATACTTTAAAGAGTAAGTAGAGTATTCTGATTAGGTTTGAGCAGACCATTTTAATGATTTGTATGGTTGAAATTTTACCTCGCATCAATAATAATGACAAATTCGTCTTAACATTAGAACTACTGAATCTGTCAAACTGGCTGATTTCAGAATTTTTCTTTTACAATTTTTGAAGTTATAGAAATATTTTCCTGAGAAAGTTTTTAGTATATTTCTTCGTTCAAGTACTTTATTCAGTCTTGCTATTATTAGAAAGGAATATACAGTCTTTACTAGATATATGTCCCAGATGCATACCGGATAAAAGTCCCAGAACTATCCCTACTGCTACGAATCGAGTTCCCTAGAATTTCCTTGCCCTTTTCTACGTTCGGCGTGGATGAAAGAATAGTATCTCCTGGCCGATATATGTCTCTAGGTAGACCCGTGTTGTGGACATATATCGAGTAAACGCTGTACATCGGTCTCGTAGTTCTAATGTTAATTTTCTCGAAGTATTTCGATTTTCTTGTCGCGTACGACGACATTGAATAAAATATAATCTCTATTAAAATTGTATTAACGTTCGGTTTTGTTTTTCAGGGTGTCTGTCAAGGTGCAGGCGAGCGCCGCGCGGCGTATTTGCAAAGATGAAAAAAGTTCGTGCAGCCGCGACGGAATACAAGCGTCGTTAACGAAACCATGGTGATGTTATGGGACGAAGGGGGCTTGATAAGCGCGCGGAGAGAAAAATTACGCGTAGCCGCGGATAATTTGCGGGTCGGTATTAATAATTCATGGCGGGAGAATTTTGACAACACGCACCCGCCCGGCCAGATACCGCGTCCGCGCGCTGTAACATTTCGTTTAATGGCCACGTTTAAAACTCGACAAGGGGTGGCTCGGAGAGCAAGTTGGCATTAGCAGTTACGATCGTGGCCCGGTGTCCCCACCTCCCCCACCTCTTTTCGTCCGGGTCGTAAAACCTGGTCCCCGGGAAACGGAAGAACGCGACCCTAGCTGCTTTGCACGCGAAAACTACCCCCCCGAGCTTCTTGACGAATTCGGAAGCGCGACGATAACGCGTTCCGGGCTCAAAACACACCTGCCCGACGCTATTTTGTCCTACAGCACCCACCCGAAGTGACGGCGTTCTCGGAATCGTGCCCGTTCGATCACGCGCATTTTACGACGTGTATGTTTCCTCGTTTAACCCTTCGCGCTCGCTATATACTCGCAACTTCGCCCTTTACGGCCGCGATGGCGTCGTTAGTCGTCAAGTACAATCATAAGCAGACTGCGGATACTTATTCGAAATAATACTGGAATCGAGTCAAAAATTGCTTCATCGATTCTACTAATCGTAAGCTGATGATAATCTCATGCTTCACCTGCTCGTTTGTGTTACAAACACATAAAATCCACGGTTTAATTATAACACCAAGAAGAGTATTTTTGAAATGCAGTACAGGGTTGATCAAAGACTTCAAAGTCTATTTAAGCTTTGAATTTGTTTAGAAATGAATAAATTTGAATAAAAAAAAAATACAAAGGAATCTCCATTTTGAAATTGTCCAGTGACTTTTGAACCGCCCTGTAGCATCACTCTCATAACCTCAAGTCTAGTCGCCCTCTGATGCACGATAATAATTTTCAGCATCAATTGTAAGAAATGGATGTTACTCAGGAAGGTATTCCTATCCCTTACTAAACGTTAATGAGTTAATAATAACGATGTATGCCCATATTTCTTATTTCTTGTTCGTGCAAAGTACAATTTTTCTCGATATTGTATTATTTACATATAAATCTGTTAAAAACGGTTAGTCTCAAAACAGCTAGTAGTTTGGAGCTTTCTTTCGGAGTAACACAATCATAGCGTTGTGACCATCAACAGAATTAGATCTGGTCATTATAGTCTTAACTTCTCTCTAGCTAAAATCAATGTGGTAAATAACCCCGACTGTTCATGTGGTCATGAGACACAGGATATTGATCACGTCTTATGGCAATGTCCTCTATATAACACGCACAGATTGAAATTTATATATAACCTGAGATTACAGGGTTGTTTTCTTACCATGTCGTGCAATGTACTACTCCACAGACCTACAAAAACACACTATGTAAGATTTTGTGCTCCTTCCTGAAAGATTGTGGACTATGTATATAATGTCACCATCACGTCTAATAACCAATTAAGCGACTTCAACGTTACCTTCACATTAGTATAAGGTTATTATTCTATTATGTATGTAATACAGACCACAGAATAACCTCTCATCGGAGGTTACAGCTGTTCAATAAAAAAAAACACACAATCATAGATAACGCCATTGGCGGGCTTCCGGTGGCTACAACGTGAAAACGAAAGAGAAGAACAAGATTAAAACAGTCGCAAGTTTGTTCATCCACTCGAAAAGCGCAGGAAAGTTACAGTGTCCAAAGAAGTTCTACTCGAGCCTTAAAGTACCCCGAAGAATCGACTTCGTCGAACGGGAAACGGATTTCTCGAACGTTTTGGTAGCATTCGGAGCGTCGAATCGTTCCGAGGATGTAAATGCTCGTTCCTAAATCGCCATTAAAGCATGATCAAGGGAATATCCATCGAGGCAAATGAATTCAGATATGAACGACGCGATGTAATCTATTTTTGATGCAACGAGGGTCCCCGACGGAAAGTTATCCCGAGGTGGGAGAGCAGTCGAGGGGTGGGGGGCAGTTACTGGTGCTAATGTAGTTAAAAAGTGATTAAACCAACCCTTCCGTGCGCCAAATGTGCGCTGCGGTATGAAATAGTCGCGGGTTCGGCGTTCCATGGACACGGTTATAAATGATCCTGACGCAATCTAAAAACATTCTGCCGGTCAATAAACGTTCAATATTTGACGAGGAAAGCGCGCGCACACACACACGTCGGAACGGTGCGCGTAAAAACATTGGCTCGAACGTCGAAACGAATAAATAAATTACTGCAATTACGTAACGTCGTCTTTGAATCCTTATCGACAATATCTACAGCCCGTCGTGGGAACCCCCGCCGCGATAATTGCGCAATTTCTCGAGGCAGTTCTCGTCGCGACAACTCTAATTCCGATCATCATCATCTTCCGAGAACGATGCCGACGTCCAATCACCGAAGGGAAGCGACGCTTCCGAAATAAATAAGAAGACATTTTTCTGGAACCGGAGATTCCTCGCGGACAGAGCCGTCCGCGAACAATTCCAGCTCGCAAGTTTTCCAAAAGAATAGTTCCGGAGCGACGGCGGGTTTATGTTTACGAGGGTCATTTTGATTCAATTACTCAGCCAGGATGAAGCCGTTCGGCGCGCGCGAATTTACGAACGCCCGCTGGAAGGCAGTATAAAACAATTACAGAGAAATTTATCGCGCTGTAAACTCTTACGGTAGCTTCCATTCGCGCCACTTCCGCAGGCGACGACGCGCTTTCGTTATTTTCGGAGGAACTGCCGGAATAAACCACGCTAAAAGTCAAACTTATATTTCGCTAATGCCACGCCCCACTCTCGGGAATGTTGACACGGTGACCGCCATGTTCGTCATATACGATCGACACCGTTCTCCTTCTTTGAAGCTAATTTCATAATGTATCCGCATCGCACGATTGTAATTTGCAAGGTCCGAATCAATTATAGTATTTAAGCCCTTGCACTCGGCGCTATTTTAATTCTAAAAAATAAATTTTTCTTCCGTCTTAGAATATTTTCCTTCTATTCATACGAAACTGATCCGATTTCCACATGCAATGTTTAAATGTATAGTAATCTATTGAATACAAATTTTGTAATGTAACAAACATTGGGTAATACTTTTTGTAATTTCTTTGAAATAATGCCGCAACAATTTTTAGTGGCGCTTCAGAGTCACCACTCGAGTGCAAAGGGTTAATATGGGATTTCTTTTAACCCTTAGCACTCGAATGGCGACTGTAAGGCGTCACTAAAAATTGCTGTATCATTATTCAAAATATTTGTTACATTATTAAATTTGTATGTATTTAATAAATTACTAAACATTTCAGTACTGTACGAGTAAATTGCACCATTTTCGTATGTATAGCATGAAAAAATATATATAGAAGGGAAATATTCTAGGTCGGAAGAAATGTTTCGTTTTCGAGTTAAAATGGCTTCGAGTGCAAAGGGTTAACACTAGATTTACGGGACCGGTCAAAATAACGGATTCTAATATTTTTAAATTGGGAATATTGAGATTGTAAAAATGCATCCATGAGCAATTATTTAACGAATTGATTTCTTTGGGTACATATTATTAAAAAAATGGTTGCAAACTTTGATAGATACATTCATGTTATTTTTATAAAGTAATGTAAAATAGTCAGTTATAGTGCTCCGTAAACCTAGTGTTAAGGATGTTTTCTGCAATTAGCGCAGATTATAGCACGAAAAGTTACACTTACGGGACGATTTATATCTTATCGACTCGTTCAAAGAATTTCGATTTGAACTGCAACGGCACGACGCGACGGAATGCAGAGTTGCAGCCGGCAAGGACCCGCCCGATGCGTTGCGTCGAAGGATGCATAAAGATCGCGGGTTTTGCAATGATAACGAGGCAACGGCGGCGCAGCGTCGACAATTTTCTCGTGTTCAAAAGTGCACAAAGCCTCGTCGCGCGCGAAAAAGGACAGCGCGGCATTTGGGTAATGGCGGTCTTTTACCGGGGACCCTTCGCCGTAATTTTGCGCACGGAGAACAGGCTTGCAGCAAGTCAAAACACACGGGCCGGCGGAGAATCGGCAAACCGTGTCACATGCGTAACGACGTAAGAGGGACCTTCTGGAGGGTGTAACCCCTTCTATCGCGGTGAACAAACGAGGCGCACGCATAATTTTTGCAGTGCTCTCTCGGAGTCAGCCAAGCCCGGCCCTGCCGCACTCGCCCCTCGCAATTTTCTAACATTTGGGTATCGCATAATGAAGACGAGTCTGTTCGCGGGACCGAACACAATGCCGGCAACGAACAAATATACAAAAGGGTGTGCCCGTGGTGGTCGCAGCCAGGGTATTCCGACTTTCTTGCTAATGTTTCTGCCGACAGTGGCGTAGAACCGTACGCCCCCATCTGTCTTCCCTTCATCCCCGAGAATTCCACCTTCGCCGATGTCGTGGCAATAATATCGCGAGAACACTGCCACCGACTCGTTAGGACCTCGTCCTTTGATGTACCTTGAGGCGAACAAGGCTCTCTGGTAGTTTTCGTACATTAACCCCTCGCCTTTTGATTTATTTTACAGCTGATTAGAACGTCTTCGTCGTGTATAATTTCTCAGAAGAGAAGAAGAGAGTTTATATTTATGCCTATGTAGTCTGCAATGGATATACCCAGTGATTTTACATGCAGAAATTAGAAAAACGAAAATAACGTTTCTTCGCTTGAAGCCTCACTATCGAGAAAAGTGAGTTTCAAAATCCGTCGAGTTTACATTCTCTATTTGCAATAATTAGAACCGGTAGGTCGTGAACAGACGCATCAAAATTGTTGGAAGATAAGAAATATTTAATAAGAAGTTCGTGTACCCGTATAAAACATGTAGAAAACGGTAAAGCAACTTTTAAGACGACTGACTCTACTGATCTCAATCGATTGACCATTGGAATAATCCCCCGACTATAAGGAGCTGAACATTGGAATTCGTTTGTAACGTGGTAGAGGACCGAGACATCTCGCCGATCTTTCCTGGAATGAGTATACCTCTACCTGGATCATTATGGAAATTCTATTAGGACCACTTAGTTCGATTGCTAAAAAGAGAAAACATCGCACGGTCTTCGGTTAGGCGTGTTCCTCGAAGCTCGAATGGCCACTCTGGCGCAGGGATTGAATAAATCCGCGGGGCCCCTGGTTATTTCCAGCTTCCACGTCGTTCGGCCTTTGATTTCCGCGCGTTTCCTTGCCGGCCGGGAACGACAGATCGAGCATTCACGGTTGGATCGTTAATCTTCGCGGCGCATTGCTTCGTCCCCCCATTAGTTTCCACGGGGCAACGGAATCCGGCCGGTCTCGCTCCCGGAACGCGGTGAGGATCTTTTTCCGTGAGCGGGCGGGCAGAAACCGCGGAACCGTACCCCAGAGGACTTGAATTATTTCAATTCTAGGGGAATCGGGGTTTGAACGGGCCCGATGGAATACAAGGCGACCGGTCGCCCCGGGGTACCGGCGTGTAAAAGTCGACGTTAAACAGCCCCTTTACGCCCCGCGCCCCCTCCCCCCACCCAGTTTCTCCTGCCTGGGACGTTCTGGCAGCACGGTTTTCGTCTTCCTACACGTTATACGGCCGCGAATGATTAATAACATCTTAGCGCGCGTTAAACGCTCATGCTTCTTCAGATTAGCCCGGGCAAAAATTGCCAAGTTCGAATGCTCGCGCATGCTCGCGGCCACCAAACGAAATAAATCACTTTGGGAAAGGCCCCGGTGCGTTCCTGCGCGAGGGCACCTCTTTCCCTGCTTCCTCCTCCTCTTCTTATTCTTCTTCTCCTTCTTCATCTTCTTCTTCCTCGTCCGCCTCCTTCTCTTTCTCGTCTTCTTCTTCTCCTTCTTCTGGTCCATCGTCTCGCGGCTGTCTTTTTTCCCGCGTGACCTGAGTTATGGCAAATAAAGGAACAAGAACTGGCCGGGGGCCGCGGCTTGAACATATTGTACGCGCCCGTAAATATTATTTTTTGCTATGTACGCGTGACGTCCTCAAGAAAATCCGGGACTTAAATGACCGGGCTCGCCGGACGGACCCGGTAAAAAATTATTTCCATGGGACCCCTGGTACGTGTCCCTTTGAGGGACGTCGTGTACCAAGAAAAGGGCGCGGGAGTGATCGCGCGCGAATGAAAGCGGCCGATCTTGTAATGAGGAAACGCGGCGATCGGGGATTATCGCCGTTTAGCCCTCGGTCCTTTCCGCCATCGCATCAACGATGTCCGCCTGCCATTTTATTTCGGACCGAATAAAACGAAGTACTGCCACAATTTCGCAACTGCGACGAAACTTTTCTTTTCGGATTCTACGTTCAATTCGAAAGAATCGATATACGAATTATCGGCGTTTATAAAAATTCATGTCGTCAATTTTCTTCTTATTAATCGATCTTGGAAAAATAAGCCAATTTAAAATCGTTTAAATACGTTTTCTTTTGAATTGGCTTGGAAATTTTGAGACAAAGCAAATCCGGTTTATCGCAGAAAGGAAGACAGTCGAAAAAATTGAACAGAGAAACGCTGATCCAATTGAAAATCATTTAAGCACGTTTCCGCTCGGAACGAATCGTCGGAAATTTATTTCCCGCTTTTTATAGCTCGCGTAATGCGTTTCACGGGGGAATAAAATTCGAGGAATTCGTACGATAAAACAGCCCACGGGCAAACTCCGGAGTTTCCTCAATGAAATGTATAAACTCTGCAGATCGTATTCGGTATAATTATTTGCTAATAATATTCGAAGTTCGAGCGATTATGTGTGCGCGCACCCCGATGCATGCCAGTGGAGAGGGGGAGAGGAGGAGGAGGAGGAGGAGGAGGTCTCGCGAATTCATACGAACCGTACAACAATACCGTGTTCAAAATGAAAATCATTACTTCGGCCTGGTTATCAGCAGTTTCGCCCGAATTGCGTAAATCGTCGGCACGCATCGGATGATTTTAACGTCATTATCAAACGCGGAAATGCTTAGCGCGCGCGCGGCAGAAATCGAATTGCGTGATTAATTGTTAGCTCCCCCGCGAAGTTAATGCGCGCTGCATCGAAATTACTTCGTGGGACGCGTCATCGAGTCCGGCGAAGGCGTACACATTTTCGAAACTGTGCTCCTCCTCGCCTGTGAGCAATTTAAAAGAATTTTTAATTAGAAGAGAACGAAGTTCACAGTTTTGAAGAATATCTGTGCATTTTCTTCCTTTTTCAGCGGTCTTATGTTCCACATTTTTCTCGAATGTCATTCTTCCACAGAAATAAATTGCTAAAGACCGTTATGTATTTAACACGCTCGGCGTGGTTTAATCGCGTAACAACGAGCATCACGGCGTGAATTCGACAAACATTTATTTATTCCGGTGATATTGCTATTTGCCGTCCAATATGCGCCATTGCAATTGCCTACAATAACCCGAGAATCGTTGCATCGTGATGCAACAGCGATATCTGCTTCATCGCGAGGAGCTTCGAGCATTATGTGCATTGTGGTGATTCAGTTGTGCGTCTCACGAGAAACACGACGATGAAATGCTGACTTTCACAGACGTATAAACGAAACTTGATGAAATACACGGTTATCGTTTGATTCTTTCATTTTACTACGTGCATTTCAGATGTTTATACAAAATGGCGCTCTTTAGACTACCATTCGGAATGAAAGAAACGAGTGCCGATGTCTATAATGTTGTCCAAAAATATTCTGTTGCATTAGAGAGGGTCTACAGAGTCGTTTGCACAACTTTCACTATTCGAGCAGAAAAATCATTAATGCCGGTGTCCAACGGTGTTAGTTAAAGCTGATTGTTGCAAAGATACTGTCATCAAGTTCCCCTACAATTAACTAGATTATAATGTACGGTGAGAATTTCATTATCAAGTAACTGACAATTTTTATTAACGCTAGGTTTACGGAGCACTAAAAATGACTATTTTACTTTATAAAAATAACATGAATGTATCTATCAAAGTTTGTAACCGTTTTTTTTTAAATAATATGTACCCAAAGAAATCAATTTATTAAATAATTGCTCATGGATGCATTTTTACAATCTCAATATTTCCAATTTAAAAATATTAGAATCCGTCATTTTGACCCGTAAATCCAGTGTTAATAACGCTGACCGTTTCTATAAATAAAATAGTTGATACTTGTATAAAAAGTACAAAATTTTCGCGGAGCTCAACGCGGTCAAATTAAAAATTCCATGCTTTATGAACTGTAAGGACCATTGGTAACATTGGTGTTCCAAGGTGTTGCGATTAACCGCAGTACCGGGTGATCGAACTATCAACATTACCAGGCCGACAGAGCCTGGAAAACATTGAAAAGATTGCAGAAAATCATCGACGCGTACAATTTTTCATGAAAGAGCGTGCCGAACGGATTTCGACACCGAGTATCAATCCTCCAAGCACGGAAACACACTCGACAGCGTTGAGCACGATATTATACGGATCGTAGGCGACAAGATAAATCCCGGGCGCGATAAAAAAAATCGACAGGCCGATCTCGTTTCGAGGATTTAAGCACCTCCGATGCACTCTCGGCGGAAAGAACGGGGAAATGTGCGAGGGCGGCATGAGCGCGCGAATGTTTCGGTCATTACCGGGCGCAGTCAGTTACTGTAATACGGTCCCGCGCTTATAAACGCAAGCTGTGACATCGAAATGGAGTGTACGCGGGGCATTCTTGCTCCCGGGACCGTTCTCTCGCTCGCTCGCCCGCCTGCGCCCGGCTACGGGTTACATCGCGCCGTCTGGAAGCAATCCAAAAGTGAGTATTACAATTTATGAACGAGTTCAGAGCTCGCTGAATCTCCCCGGGGAATCGTCGGGACCGTCTACGCACCGGCGTAATGTCGAAATTGTCTGGATACGAGTGGCGTCTGACGTCGGGTCGGGTCGGGTCGGGCCGGGCCGTTTTGCGCGACGAGACCATGGGCACACCGGATCCCGCAATTTTGGGATACTTCTCGTTTGACCGACATCCCGGTGGAAGAACTATTCCCCCGGGTATCGGGGAAACTTGGCGAAACATATTCACGATGCAATTACAAGTTTCCGCCAACTAATTCCTACCGCAGCGTGTTATACTTCGAATAAAATAAACTTGTCCACGTCGAAAAAGTTGGTCTAATGAACGAAGGGTACTTCATACTTTCGAGCACCGGCGAGAGCCAACTCCTCCGACCGCCGAAGAGTACATATTTTCTTTATGGCGGAAACTAATCTACATTCTTGCGAGCCGAACTTCCCCTATCCGCCGGCTGAAACTTCCGTTAAAAGTGTTGGCTACCAGCACTTTCAGCGAAGATTTATGGGCCGAACGAGAGGGGACAAAAATCACATTTTTCTGATTCCTCAAATTCACCGACGAATGTCACAGTGGTTGAAGCAATTAATTATTTCAGTAACTTTATTCTTTTTCTCTTTGTTGTCAGTTGCTCGATATTTGTCGTCCAAGTTCTTCAAAAATGGAATAAAATGATACAAAAAGAAACTTGTTCTTTTAAGAATTTAAGTAGATCGAGATCAATCGATTCTTTTAAAATATCAAGAATACTGTAACAAGTTTTGTTATAAAATACGCAGTCTAGTTATAGGCATTCCTCTCTTCAATTATACCAAGTATAGTTCAATTAGACGGGCCAGTAAAGTAGAGAAACACAGAAGCAATTTTCTGAACTGTGTTACGTCGATCGATGTTAAGTAATAATTCATTTTGACAACAACTGAAATGCCATTTGAAGTGTTCATTTCATACAGAAATGAGCAATGCCGTGTTTTAACACTAATTTGAAACAGTTAATTGAATTGTAAGCACGATGAAATAGGCGAATATTATGACCACAACGTAGCGCTGCTTGATGACGAAGAATAATTAGAACGCCTTTGCGGGATTAGTGGAAATATTAAAGAAATATTTGCTCGAGCAGCCATTTAGGATTAAGCCTTGATTACGTTCCCCGATTCATAGTGCACGGGCAAAGGAACCGCAATCGTTGCACGATCGATACCCCTCGCCACACAGCCATTTCCGTGACGAGCGATTTTTAGTTCGCTAGTCATTGTTTCTCGGCAATAATCAAGAGCATCCGAGGAAAGGAACGGAGGGAGGTCCATTCATTCGTATCCCCATCGGAATATTCTTTGAAACGAGGAATGACAGCCACTATCGTTGGGATAAATTGGCAAGGGAACGTCTTGCTTGCTTCACGATGACACACAACGCGGCACAATGAACGTATCCACTCTCTCCGCGAGGATTTTCTTCTAAAAGACGTCCCCGGCCTGATCGTGGCTGTCTGTTTGTACAGGACGTCTCATAAATATCGGCCGAATCAGCGAGCACGGCTCTCTCCCCCCCCCCCCCTCTCTCTTTCCTCGGGGAGAGACACGCAGTTTTGTAAACAATCAAGCGTGAACGAAATCAGTCGAATGAAAAAAGCAATATTCCTTATATTCCGCCGTGGAACGTGGACAGCATCAAAATGTGACGCCGCGCGCCCTGCGAGTGTAAACGAATTGTATACACATCGTGGCAGTGTTAACCATGGATGGAATAAAGAATTGGCAATCTTTAACAAAAACTAAAATTATCTTAATAATTTCTAAGAAAATCAACGCTTTTCATCTGGGCGCGAAGTAATAATCAAGCGTAAGCGTACATCTTTACAAATTTCTTGAGCTTATAATAAAAATGAAAAATTATATTATACATACATTAGTCATAAATCTTAGAGAAACATTAATAAAATGCTCGTGTTAAATGGTTAGGCAAATCCTCGTGTACTTTTATCAAACATAAATTACTGCACTGTCTAACGTTGTGTGAAAATTGTTTAAAAAAATTTCCTCGGTGCATGGGGTTAGTTAAACTATGCATTTGTTCCGTGTCAAATATACAAATAATTAAAATGATAGGCGTGTTTTTATTTGATCGAATAATTACTATCAGAAATGTGGATTTGCATTGAGAAATTTGAAATCGACGCGGAGGCTCTTAATGATTCATGCAACCGATCGGACTGGCCCCTTGAAAAATTTAATGAACTCGCGTAAGCAACGATTTCATCACATTTTACATCTGCACGCGTGCAATACCGTAATCCGTGCGGACGCGGCAATAATGTGTGCGAAATACGATCGGTTATGAATTAATTCACGGCGGTCGATTCGCGTTAACATTTTCGCGCACCGGTGCGCCGGCGCCGGTTTTATTTACCAGCCGACAGGTAGTTCCTTAAATTTCCTCGAGACGTTTCCTGTTTTCGTGAACCGCGTTTCGTAACGTTCTTTACGCGTCGGTATAAACACAATTTCTGCCGAGGTAAGGCTTACCATCCCCAGCCGGCGTATCCTCGCTCCACTTTATATGCATGCGCGTTCCTTCCTCAGACTTGTCTCGCGGGACGCTGCAAGATACACAGCAATTTCTACCGGATCTACAACTTGTATCTTTCCGTATTACGGCTTTAATTTCGGCCGCATTAGGAACGAAAACGTGTGTGGTGAGCGTTCCGCCCTGTTCACAACGTTCTCGTGTTTCTTCTTCCAGATTCTCGCTTTCTTTCCCCCTGATCCTTGTTTGATGGATATGCGTCCGGAACGAATGGGCCCAAAATTCTAAAAATTTACGATGCTATGAAACTGGTTTGTTCGTCACACAATGTGCTCGCAGCAAACCGAAATTTTCCGATTAAAATGGAACAACGCCAACGCGATTCCTTCATTAAATAATTTCCAAGATAAAAATCCGTGAAAGCCTGTCTTCGTGAATATGTGAAAAATTGATAGTTTCAAAACTGCGTATTTTAGAAACAAACTCGTAACCAGCAAAATGATGACTTAAACACCGCCTATTTTCACATATACTAAATTAAACCAACACAATTCTTATTTTATATTGTACGTATTCCAAAGAAATCATTAGTATCGGACTTTCTTACAAATCTGCGGCGTGGAGTTTAGAAAAATTGCAAATTTCGAAGGTTTCTATTTCCTAAACAAATCTGAACCCAGTGAAATTATGACTTAAACCCCTCCTATTTTGACGCGTACTGTACTATACAAACCACATTGCAAAATTACGCCACGCATACATGACGGAAACCATTGATATCAGTCGAGGTACCACGTGGAGACCAGACTGAAAAGAATTACAAAAAAGCCTGTACCGTATAGACCTAGATTTCTAGCTCATCTAATTTCTCATGCACTATAAAATATCCCTGATATCCATATAAAAAATGATTAAGTAGACATTGGATAGTTCATTAAAGCGTGTATGTACAAAGAAGCTCATTGGGCATCAAGACGCGAGGACATCATCCTCTCTTTCAAAAATTGCAGAGCATGCGTTCAAAGTCGAAATAGACAAGGTATCGCGATTAATCGATCGATCGAAACGCGTGAATTGACAACGAGTAGATTAGAATAGGGAGGCTCGAAGGCCACTCGAATTTCATTAACTCCCGCGAGTCATCCGACGTCACTCCTGTAAGGATAAATCGTCTTCGGGTTCATTGAACGTGCCGATTACTTATTCGCGAAGTTTCGCGCATTTTCCGCGCAATTAATCTTCCGCTGCGCTTAATTAGAATTTACAGCGCGACCCCGGGAACCTCGTGTTTTAAACAGTTCGTCACGGGATTTATGTGGAAACTTGAGCCGGTCCGGACCTCTTAATATCGAGTATCGGGAAGGAGCGGCCGGGGATCCCAAGGACAGCCATTTCGAACCGTGGACCAATTTTCCCCGCGAGCTTAGTCAAGATTAAATTAGACCATTCGTTTCACCGATTGGCTCTTGTCCGCTCCTTCGTCCATCCCTCTTAACGCGAAAACTTCTCAACCGGTAATTCCGTGAGCCGTGAGGCTTCTCGAGTTCGATCTAAACGCGATCCAACAAATCGCCGGCCATTTCTCCTCGCGTTTATCCGAAACGATACCGGACCGATCCGAGGCCGCAGCACTCTTATAATCCTCGGCTATTACATTTTCGGTAAAAACTAGCCAATCCAATAAATCAAGCCTCTAGCGTTAAAACTATTCTTATAGACGAGAGGGTCGATCCACGTAGCGAGAAAAATCGCGTTGACGAGACCAAATAATATTTTAACGATTGTACAAGTAGGTATATGTACAAGATTATATTCGGTCAAATTTGAGAACCGTAAATTACATTTTCCACAGGAGGGTTTATACGTGTTAATGGTTAGCATGATCACAGTTTCACTGCTTTGTTCCTTTATGCCTCTACTGTCAGTCCCTTCGTCCTAAAATGAATGACCTGTTAAATTAACGGTGTATTATATTTGGTAAGAGGACAAGAACATTGTCATTTAATTTTATATCTGCCCAAAATTCATGTAGCCCTTTTCATCGAAACTATTTTTACACAATATTTTTTGTCAGCAGTGGCACTTTTCGGTCCGAAAAAAATTTCCTGGACAGTGAAGAGTCCTTTCAACTTGGAATTTGATTTTTCGAATCCTCTTTCGCACGCGAAAAAAGCAGTTCGTGCGTGCCGACGCGTGTTTCCAATTCTTTCGTGATTCAGCGATTCCCGGGCAGGAAATGTAAGCAAGACGAGCGCGTGAAAAAGTCTTATGCAAATTTGTAAAGCGGCATTATGAGCTTACGACGCAACATTGTGTACGAATCCGGCGATGGAAAGCGCAGAAACGCGCGGGGGCGAAAACTAGAGGAACGAAAAGTGGCAGGGAAGGGAGCCGCGTTCTGGCGTGGACGAAAAATAAATTTAAAGCTTGTAAACACGTCGCAGCTGTTGCTGTAAACTACTGTTCGCGCGAAATTTAGTCAGCTCCGTTGCTGGCTGTTTGTTTGCCGTGGCTTCTCTGTCATTTAATTTGCGCGTCTCCATCCACCGACGAATTAAATTTTGCGTTGGAAATTTTTGCGCCTTCGAAACGCCTACGTCCGATTCGTTCTGTCTTGGGAGAGGAAACAAAAATTCTTTCGTGAAGTCTACAGTATGGACCCCCTCGAAGCCATTAACATCTTGTCTGAATCATTTTCTAAATACAAGAGATAGTGTACGAGTACTTCTGTTTATATTCGAAAAGCTCTTTTTCAGAAAAGTTCAAGGAAGCAAATAACGCGGTGATTTCAGAAAAGTTTACTTTAACACGTTGACTGCTAAACAATCACCCCGAAAAAATCCTGCGGAATCAAAGAAACTGTAATTAAAATTTCAAAGTTAACCCTTTGCACTCGAAGGTATTTTAACTCCAAAACGAAACATTTCTTCTGATTTTTGTGTTATACACATGAAAATGGTGCATTTTACTCGTACAATACTGAAGTGTTTAGTAATTTACAGTCGCCATTCGAGTGCTAAGGGTTAAAACTCATCGCAGTGATTACTCTGTTTGACCATTTAGAACCCACGATAAAATCACCCAGTGTTACAGGATTTAATTAAACTCGCTCAGACTTCTCATATTTATTCTCAACGTCAGCGATGCAATCAATGATGGATCAAAATGTATCCTACTTTAGCTCCGTGTAATAAATGTTTGGAGGCTCGTTAAAGTCAGCAGGGTGTGTACGCGAAGCCCTTCGATGGTTAAAAGACATCGGTCCAAGCGAATCGAAAGCAGAGAATGATTTAAGCGAAAGACGCTCGGCTCTGTCCGTTCGAAGGGGACACGCGGCTGATGAATGACATTTTCGGGAGGTATCAGCTACACGTCCCACGATTTAAATGGATCCTTGAAACTATCCGTAGCCGTACGTGTCCACGCCACCGACGGAGCCGGCGTTCCTCGCCGTGAATGGCAGACTAGGAAATTAGATCTTCCAACCGCTGTCTAGAAATTACGAAATGTCGCGCGAGACACGGGGCGCCACGGAAGAGACCGTCTGATCCGACTGCCGACGTTCCACGGAATGAATTATTCGACTTTTCACCCCCGACGGAGACATTTATGCAAATGCGCCACGGATGACGAACGAAACGTCATTATTCGCCGGCTTGTGAACCGCTCGTTACGTCGAGATATCACTGACCTGATGCATGGAAATTACGGAAACCCTGCTCGAACGTTTCCGACGATTCTGTTGCACGTTCCAGTAAACGCTCGCCCGGAACGATTTTTGGCGCGTGAAACGGTTCTCAGATTTCGTTGTCAGCTTTGCTGATTTCCGAAAACTTTCTTATTTTTCAGGAAAAAATTAATTTCTGTGTTCATAAATCCTTGAAAGGGGTTTCCGAAGTATTCCCGAGGTCATTTGAAAAAACTTTCTCCTTTGCGAAAATGTTCTCCGCGCCTTCGTTAACGAGATATTAACGAAAAAGACGAACCAATCAGAGCGCGGCTATGGCGGACAGGTTCCCGCCCACCGATGCCAGCGCCACGCTGTAGCCACGCTTTGATTGGTCCGTGTTTTTCGCTAGTAACTCCTTAACAAAGCCTCGCAGAACATTTCCGCAAAGGAAAAAGTTCTTCGAAATGACCTGGGGAATCGCCTGATTCAAGGAAGTATACAACAATTTTGGGAAATCGGAATTGTTGGATAAGTCGGTATAACATTTTCACCGGGGAATTCTTGCGCGATCGTGTCCCAAAGTGTCACCACCGTCGAGATACTCTAATTTCCGGGTTGCAGAGCGGTATTTCTCCCGAACGCGTTCATTGTCTGACGTTCTACCGGCAGGCAAACAAAGTTGAGAACTTCTCTTTTATCGCGCAATGTTCCCCGTGACAGACCCGGCGGAATGATAAATCAACGGCCGTCCGAGTAAGTGTTTCTTTATCTTCGCCCGGAGTTGCAGAGCGCGAGGCAAGAAAGAAAATTATCCCTGGCTACGAAGTGAAACGTTCGGGTGGAAAACGTCCCGGGGAAAAGAGAAATGGGGAAAGCCGAAGAGTGGGCGCGTTCTAAACGATACCGACCCGGCCAAGACAATCTTGCCACATGCCCCTGTCCACTAATAGACTGCGCGCGTCAAGCCTTTTTCCACCGTCTTCTTCTTCCACCATCACCGCCATCGTCGTCTCCTCCTTACGACTCCCCCCCCCCCTCCTCTGTCTTTTTTCATTCGACGGCCACGACCTCCCTCGGATTCACTGCCACGACGATGGATAACCTCGAACCTTAACAGCCGTTTAATTTGTGTCTGGCTCCACGTTTTTGCCCGTGGAAACTACACTTCTCCACGGTCTCGAATAAAACGCTTCCTCCCCTACGAGCCCTCCATCTGTCCGCGGGGTGTTCTCGCCTGTGTTTCGAATTTCTTTGCACCCCACGTCTGGATCCAAGAATTCAGACACGCTTTGGTAGAACCTCCGAAATAGAAGAGCTGTCGAAACCGAAATGTTCACTGAAACAGTTTGAAAAATATCTAATTACTTCCGGACTGTAGTTGCTCTATAGTACCTTGCGTTTATTTAATAAATACAATGATGTCCGATACATATGGTCACCGACCAGGAACGGGGTAGAGTATACAGGGTGTCTCGTTTGGAGTCTCGCACGCAATTATTTCCCAAACTATAGATCGTTGTCAAAATATTTCAAATGTAACTTATTTTGTTTCGGGGTGGGGATATCAAGTGGTGGTCACAAATTTTTTCTTGGAGGACATGCTTCCGAGTTTTCAAGGTGACCTCTGTTTACTTTTTACACGGAACTGTACGTTTTTATTTAGGTAAGCGTGTAACCTATCCCGAGACGAATTCGCTGACCTAAACAATTTCTCCTCACAAGGTTATTCAAGGTCATTTAGTGTCGTTCAAAATTTAGCTTAGCTTGACGGAATAACTACCACCTGGAGATGATTTGTGACCACTATAAGATGTGTAAATGAGACACTGTATGCATCCGGAGTCAAGCGAACGATTCCTACAATTGGTGGGGGTAACTCGTGGTCATATATTCGGAGCTCGCTGTACGTTCTTGGATTGCTTATTCGGAAGAGACATAGCTTGCGTTTGTTTCGTAATTATTTCCTTAGAATTAGACTCCCGGGAAAATTGTGATGTTCGCACGCATTCGTCTCGATAATAAGTGCCGGCGCTAACCAACGGGCTGAAACAGTTGACGAACAAATGGAGAGGACGCGGGAGCGAGGGACGAGCAATGCGAACGATTAAAATGTTCCCTGGCGATGCAAGAAGTATGGACAGGGCTGGTTATTTCGATCCGATTCGCCTCGGTCCCACCACATTCGATCATCGTCCGGCAAATGCGGTTCTTAACGACGACGGCACGGAGCGGCGACGGGTGCCCGCGAATTCAGAAGCAGCGGGTACAAACGGAACAATGAAAGCGCTCGTTACGTAATCCCATCGGTTGTAGCCGAAGGCGGCGAAAGAAGGCTTATCATCGTTCATCCTCGGCGAATTACCGGCGTTTTTGCGGGAGCCCCGGCCCGCTGATGAATTCGTAGCGCTTTATCGACGAGCGTTCCGCTTCTCCTCCGACGAGGCGAGCACCGTGGATTCCGCCACTCGAACGAGGAAGTCACGACATGGGGTTATTAAGGAGGAACCATAGAGCAGGGCGCGCAGTTTATCCAACGGACTCGTTAACATTATCTCGAGCGTCGGTGCGCGCGCGGTGCGTGCGGGAGCCCATCTCGAATCCAAGAGATTCCCCTAACGAATTTCCTGCCCCCGGGAAGCTCGATCGTAAATCACTCGGCACTCGAGGCAGCCTGGCAATGCCCTTAGACCTTAAGGTTCCTTTTTAACGAGTGCTCGCCTAGGATAGGCGGCGCGTTTCGATGTCCGTGCAAAACCGCTTCTCCGAGATTGCAACTCGCTCTCTCTCTCTCTCTCTCTCTCTCTCTCTCTCTCTCGGCTCGAGCCTCCTGGCCGCAGACCTACTTCCATAATCGCGTAATCTGCCGAGCCGTTTATCACAGACGCAATAATTCTCCCGGTCCCGTGTGCTGTGTACACTCAAGGTGTTTGCCGTTCCAGAGCTATCACGACCTGTCGCTTAACACGCTTCGATCCCATTGGCCGGCGTTAATTGCCGACGTTTGACACGTGTCTCCTCGAGCACTCGTTCTTCAACACGGGATCCTTCCTTCGCGTTCACCTGCGCGATTAACTAGAATCCACAAGGATCACTCGTTAGGTGAATTACACCTGCACCCTCTCTAGCTTTTGTTTGAAGAGAGCTGTGTAGAGGAGGATGGTTCGCGCGAGTTGTTCGGATTACGAGCACGTTACCAGTGCAATTACAGGAAAGTGTCAAAAGAGAAAGATAAATCGTGCGAAACGTGACACATTCGCGAGATGATGGTTTTTCTTTGGAAATGCACACTTTCTTGCACTTACAATTAGTTGGACACCTCTCATCTGTCTACGTACAAAACGATTGGGGTACAATGGTAAGGAGAGGTAATAGTTAATGTAGCTTCTCTGTTTCACTGCAAATATTTCAGACAACGTTTGCCAATTGTTTGACTTGGCAATTGTCTATACTAGAACTGGTAGATGGGTAACAATGGAATGTTACGAAGACGCTACTGTAAAAAATAATGACCCCTTGTTCTCCGTTGGCGCCACTGTGGAGGCACATATAATCTCATTATGAGTAATAGCACTAATATTTTTATTCATTTTGGAATAAATGGAATCAGTAACAGAAGTGAGAGTAAAGAAATTCTCAAATATTTTCAGTTTTCTCTTCTCAGATTTAAATTCTTGGTTCTCAAGAGAGCTTCGTAATGGATTCCATTAATCAAGTATATGTTACGACAAAAATCGCAGAAATTCCAAATTAATTTAATCCTGTTACTTTCACGAAGCAACCCTCATTAGCAGCCCTTAACGCTCGATCAGTCTTAAAGATACTAGAAGCTAGAGTACTTTTCGTGCCGGGTACTTGCGAGTCGAAACGTATACAGGCTGCTGAAAAAAGGTATTCAGTCAGGGTTTCACCGGCCACCGAGTGGATAAAGGAATGCAAATACAAGAGAATGGAGAAATGAATATATTTTCAAAGTGGCGGTGTTCGAGCAAATATTTGCCGCCTCCGGTAACAAAAGCAAAATTTCGCTGGAAATCCTGTTTTGTCAGGACGAGCAATTTCCCGAACGTAGCGACGAGCGTTGCTTTAATATTTAACTGGTTGCAATCGAGCACGTTCGCGTCGTAGTACCGCACGCATGGCTGCTCCCCGTAATAAAACTTCCTCTCCGCTGCCATAGTCGTCCGGGTTTGACTCACACGAATTCCATCGACGTCTAATCGGGCCCCTGACGACGGGGTCGTGATAAAAATCTATTTAAACTTCACCGGCTCGAATGCATACGTAGAAACGGGTAGCACACGCCACAACACACCCGCATACACACATACACACGCGCGCGCGCGCGGTATAGTCAGAACGCTGCTGGCAGAACCGTGATCCGCAAGTGAAATCGCGAGCGTATCGCGGTATCGGCGGAGCCCATCGCGTTCATTTGAGCGCTCGTGACATCGTTCTCTATTTAGAAATCATTAACCCGTTTCGCGGCTGGCTATTATACCGTACCAGTCTTAAGCTTAACGATATATCCTACACGCGCAGAATGCTAGAGCGACGGACGGATAGATTATCGTCGTATCGGGCTGATAGCGATCCGCAACGGTGAAAGCGTTTCTTAGCCAATGAGACACGACTTCGCGAAAAAAGACGGTACGGTAAACACTTGTATATTATCCTTGCGTGCGTTCCACTTATTTTTATTGCCAGCAATCATTCAATTCGACTACAGACATTTATGCGTTTAATGCATCTTCGAGTGCATAGGGTACCGAGAGTGTATTGTATAATTACATTTTATATTTATGAAAGTTTGGAAATTTTGTTGGGCTGTACATTGATATTTTTGCTTAGATTGCCTCTTAATAAATAATCTATGAAAATGTGAATTTGTACGGATGTAGATCTATGTCTGCAGTCCAATCGCATCAGGCGCAGGATGAAACGACATTAAAAAGTATAAAATATGGGATAGTGGAAGTAAGCAAATTTGCACGAAAACAACATCAGAAATTATTGATCTTTCTCTCTTTTATACGCGTTATTTCGTAAAAATGAATTTCACCGAATTAAGCACACGAGAATAATGTATGTCCAGACTGAAGGATTCTTCGCCATCTGACAGATTAACCTAAATACATACGTATAAAGCTAGCATTAATCATGTTCGACCTGTTTCTTTCATTCGATTGTCTCATGAAAGTGGACTATTTTTTCATCCGGTGAAATTAGATTTTGTATAAAGAATCAGCTTCATAATCACAAAATTAATCGGAACGAATATACTTGATGAAAAATACGATGATTCTGCTGGAACGAAACTCTCAGAGAAATGTAAAATAGTTTAAAGTCGAACTGTACAATAAAAATTCGTTGTCAATCGAACGTTCGAATAGATGACAGCGAATTGGAAAGCACAGTCGCGAGTATGGCAAAGATCACGCGTCTGATTAATGTCGGCAGATATCACTGCGACTACTGAACGAACCCTGGAGGCCTGGTTTCTAATTGGTAAGTTTGTTGCTGCGAATGCCGCGCAGTCCCGATTCAAGCAGCGTTTTCCACCACGATTTTTCGCCAATTGTTAAATTTTTTTTTTTCAGTCGCGATAAGCTGCGGCAATAAAGGCGCGAATGTATTCGCGCATATCTACGGCACCGAGAACGTAAACGGGAGCAAAGACAGACAGCTTCGCTATCAGCAGAACGATAAAATTTACAGTGGTTCGTTGTTATTATCCTCGTGACCGTTTCAGTTACAAAACGCACGCGATCTGCAAAGGGCCGCGAGCCGCTTATCTGAGTAATGCACACCCTAGCCGCGGCTACTAAACACTTTGAAAACGTATAAGAATCAGGTACCGAGGAAATTAGAACTGAATTTCATATTATTACCCCGAGCCTCGACGTTTCGCGCGCGTGAACGCTCACCATAAATTATTTCGACCGGAATTTCTCGAGCTGCGTCCCCGTTAACCCAACAGCAAACTTAAAATTTCATTTCCGGCCGTGGCTTGCGGCCCGCCTCCGATCTGTTTGATTTTTACGTAATTTTTTCGAAACAGTTCTCGCCGGTGAAATACGCGAAACGCGGTTAATGACGGACCGGGAACAGTGCTAAACTTAATTCATGATTTTAAGGTAATTGTGTAGCGTTCGAGTGAGAGCTAAGTTGGAAAAGGGAAGCTTTTAGTTATTTATTTCAGCGAATGCGTCAAAGTAATTGAGGTTTAATCAGTGCACACTGACTCGTAAATCGTTACTTTCATTTGGTTCCTGGATTTATAAAAATTGTACAAGAGTTAAATTAAAAAGAGTCAGTTTTAAATAAGGATAAAGATCTTCAGGCAAAATAAAACTTATCTGAATTATCTGCATGAAACAGGAGCCAAACGGTGATTCGTTTCTTTCTCGTTAACCTTAATTATTACAGGAAGTCTCTTTATACGAATGAAAACGTCATAAGTCTGTCCACGTACCACAGCATCAGTATTAATAAGTGTTATTTGTTATGTATAAAATTATTTTCGAGAACGTGAAGGCAATTTTTTTACGCAGAAAGGTCGTTTTTTTTACCAAACATTACAACTCGTTCAATTTTATCATGTTATTTTTGGGGAGTTATAATCCCAGCATAAACTATCTCACTTTGGAAAAATTATTCATTTTTGCATTTACATGACCATGACAGGCGCTGCACGTCACGCAAACACGGGCTTACTGCCGAGCAGATTGACATGATTGTACGCTGCCCGATAAATAAATGAACGAATGCAAAAAAAAAACATGTTCTTGTAATTTAAGAGTGTGTCTATAAAAGTAACTCACTTTTACAGCTGTTACACGAAAAACCTCCCCTAACCCTGTAAGTGGAGATAGCGAATAGATACAGTTGCTAACGATGCAATAAACATTCTGTGGAACAGTAAAATAATAATTTTTAAAAAATTTTACGAGCTTGAGAAAATTCTTTCCCCACTTAAAGGGGTACCTTTCAGAATCTTTTGCGAGCAATTGAAGTAAGCGCGGTACACAAAGCTTTCCTAACAACTTAATTGCACTTTTAGCAATATTTATAAATTTGTTTATCCCGAATAAGCTGACGCAAGATTCCTGTACGAAGGTGTGAATGTCGGCAGTGTTTGCAAAATTGATCTTTCCAATTATCCTAGTAATATACTTTCCCATATAATCCCAATTATTAAGGGGGCGGTAAATTGTTGGCAGTTTGTCAGTAGCCTAATTTCACGGTGAATAGGCCAGTTTCTCTCGGAAGCGGTGTCGGGAGGCATCGGGATAGCAACTAGCCGATACCGACAAACGACTTTGGGAGTGGTCTCGTGACTACCGCGAAAGCAATGCATGGCAATTGCGATGTTTATTATTACAACGGTGCGGCTGGCTCGCGCCGTGTTAGGCGTGAAACGGTCGGGCAGGTCGGGACCCCATTCCTTATCCCGCAGCAAGCCGGTGAAATGAATTCTTCGGTGTAACACGTGCACAAACGTGCATGTGCATAGCGTCTCGCCGCGTCGGCGAAGTTCGCTTGGCACGGTGGTCCTGCGCGGGGGACCGCTATTTATGGGTTATTAATGTCGGCCCCGGGAAACTCTGATACACCGTGCTGACCCAGAACTGACAGCGAGACGGTATGAACGGGTAATTTCTCCGACGCGAATAGTTCGTTAGCGAGACCACGAGGCAAGGAGACTACTCCCGTCTTTTTTCTCGGACCGAGTCGTCGACAATGCACGAGATATTTTCGTTGTTGCTGCTGGTCTGTGCGTCGCGACAAGAACCGTTGTCCAACATGTATCTGTTGAGGACACCACCGTGAATACGTGTCTGCTGATACGCGACACAACTCAAGGATATAAATTTAATACTCGAATGAAACGCTATAGATTCGACCCCGCCTTTCGCGAAACTTGCGATATTAATAGTTATAGCTCCGGGTTGTAGTCTCGGCGATCTGGAGAATAACGACGCCATTTTTACATCCCATTCACAGTTTTAATCTGCACTGGTTATTGTTACTACACTGCGGACCTTTATGTATTTACGGCGTCTGAAAATTTTCAAGAAACGCTAGAGTAGAAAATTTGACGGATTCTGTTACGATTTTTATTTATTGCAGACTTGCGGAGGCTACTACCACTTAAAATGAGATTTTGTGTTCGATTCCACTTTCTTAAAATTCGTATATAAAAATGATAAAATTCATAAACATCCGCAGTCTCTAGTTACTACCCCCTCTCCGACATATTGGGGTCGCTAAGGTCCAGGCGAATCACATTTTTGTTTTTCTATCTCATTTATTCACTTGCCCTCGAATTTTTATTTTTATTGCTAACAGGTTTAAACACCTGGCTAAAGTAACAGTCGCATGTTAAATTAGGGACTGTAATAAGTTCCTCAGAATTTTCTCAGATTTTAAGAATATTGCAACAATAAAACGAAGGCTTTGCGTGAACTGTCGAGATTAACAGGAGATTAACAGAGGTTCATAATTTATCTAGTCTTCTTTTTTATCGATCAGATTGATCTTTCAACTGGTGGTCCACGATTGTAATTTTCTCGTATTGCTCGAATTAGTAGTTTCTTCTGAGAGCCACCTACAGTGACTTCGTCCCGCAATGTAGTTATTAGGTCCGCGACTTTAATTTTGTTGTCTCATTCGAGTTATTTATTTATATGTGACCAACGTTAACGTGTGCAATGGCACAAGAAACACGTCCTTGTATGTAACTCCCAATCTTAACGGTTAACATAAGGAGACGAAAAACCGACGTTCACGAACCCTCGCAGAGATTTAATTTTAAAAATCATTTGAGAAAAACGGAAAATTTAGAAGCGTGAAAATGGAGACTTTACGGTTGAAAGCGAGCACAGGCAACGTTATAATACATTTTTACACGAAGCGACAGGAGCTCAAAGATCGGCAATTTTTCGGTTATAATTTCGTGATCCTTGACTGTTTCGGGTCAGCGCAGCAACGTTTGACGAGCGAGAAAAACGCATGAAATCGATATCCCCGTTAAATGAGGCAGCGTAGGTTTCACCGGCGCGTCGCATACAAAGCAGAAGCGGAATAAAAGGAGACAAGAGGGCACACTGGGAGAGACGAAACGCGAAATTAGAGTGGAAAATTTCATGAAACGAACGCCGGTATTTACACGTCCCGTCCATCTAGAATCTGTTCAGGGGAAATTTGACAAATTAGGCGGAAACAGAGGGGGTGTAGGAACGTGCGCGGCCGCGCGGTTGCCGGAATTAAACGGCGGATTAATATTTTTCGTGAATAAATATTAATTTCCCCGCGGCTCGGTCCTGCATCCAGATCAGGCGTTTTAATTGCGAATAACGAAATCTTTCTGCTGATAATCCATAAAATTATAATCGACGGAGAAAATAGCGCGCGGCGCTCACTCACTCACGCACTCTCCCTCTCTTTCTCTTTCTCTCTCTCTCTGTCTCTCTCTCGCTGGTAAATTGGCCGGAGACCGTCCGAAAAACGCGTCCGTCATTATTCCAGGCCCGTTCCCGGGGCCGCATATTTTAAATAATGCGCGGGACGCGCGCCGTATAATGCCGGGCAAAATTGCGACTGGAATTTTCACGCGTGACCGTGTGTCGGCTGGTCAATAAAACACAATTGCCCGTTGCACATAACTCCCACCGTACCATTAATACGTTACCAGAACACGCGGCCTCCCGTGTCACGGAAATGTCCGTTTGTTTAATCCCGTCGGGTTTTACGATTTCGCGCATCTCCGAAAGAGAACCAACCACCGGCGGGCAGAGGATAGATAAATACGAGAGAGAGAGTGAGAGAAACGTATTAGAGGGGAGAGGGCGAGCACGGTGAATCTTTTAACGAGAGGGAAAACGAACGTGGAGAAGATATCGTTCGGGGCAGCTCGATCATGAATTTACCGGGGAAAATTTATTCCCGCCGGTTTTATCCGACGCCGCCGCGAAAAGCCTTTAAACTTCTCGCTTCCCTTCGTTACAGCCGCCATTTCTCACTTTCCGTTGCAACCCGCTCGCTACAAATAGTCCCGCAAATAGGCTCGGTAGGATACACAAGTCTCCGTAATTGAGACGACAGCGATCGAGCCTGCAACTCCGTAACCCGCTCGATATCAAGTAACTTTGCCCTTTTTTTTTTTTCGGAAAATCTACACACCGTATTTTCCCGAAACTTTTACGATGTACTGCCGCACGTCTCGGAAAGTGGAAAACATTTTTACCCTTTCGAGAAATGTGGTTCTTAACAAAATCTGCGAAAGTATTTCGCCACGGTGGTCTCTTCAACCTGCAGTAGACTCCTGTGTAACGCGAGCACAGAAATTGTTTACAAAGACACTGTGTACGTGTGTCTTCTGTGGCAGTGAGTGTACTGTCTTTTTACATAATTGTTTGCACATTTCCTGTACCTTTATGACCACCTAAGACGCATGTATACAGCTTTTTAAAAGAATTTCTTTGATTTCTGTACACTGTACGACAACGCGGAGTTATTAAAAAAGACTCCGTTAACAGTTTCAATTAGAATTTCGCAATGAGACCCCCGCAAAAAATTCGATTCTTTTCATCCGATTAGGCGAACTGCTCCTCTTAACTCGGCGGAGTTTCGTGCGGAAAGATCGTTTCGCGATCGGCGTGTTTCTGCAACAACAAAAGCGGTTTTCCGCGAATTATCCGCAATGGGACGACACAAAGGGCTCGCGGCTCTCTTAACGGTGTATCGTAATTACGTTTTCGCGTGTTACCTAACGGATGTACCCTCGCAAACGTACACGTTCGATTCGCTGTTGAACGATGCGAGGCAGATAGCAAAGAGGCGTCCCGGAACGCAAGCTTTCCTCGTGAAATCTCAAACTCGCAGGCAACAGCCGGCTGAAGACGGCTTCGGCCGTCGTTATCGCCTACCTACGAATTATTCATTGTCGCTTTAGACAATAGAGATTACTTTATCTCCGGACAGCGATGCGAGCCTCGTGTACGCCTTGCGTCACTTACTTTCTCGGCTGGATCGCCGTAAAGGACACGTTCTATCAAACACCGTGCGTTGGCCAATCGTAATTCACACCCAGACGCGTTGCCTAATATGCGTACCGCTTCCTGATCCCGTAGGAAATTGATGGGAATCGCGCGTGCCTCCGGCAAACCCATGGGGAATCGCTGATTTTCGAAACTGCAACATTTTCTCTCAAATACACGCGCAACGTTATCTTTCCAAACTTTATGCTATTCTTTTAGATGTTACAGTAGCGGGTCAGAGAACGGATGCAATCTTAACACTAGATTGACGGGTTTTATGTTCTTTAATTTACAATTATTATGACTGTAAACATGCATTTATAGGAAATTTATTTAACACATTTATTCCTTGGTACGTATATTATAGTAAAAGCTTGCTAAAAATCTGCCTGAATATATTCTTGGTATTTTTATAAAATAATCCAAACTAGCCACTTTTAGGGCTCCGTAAATCTAGTGTTAAATAATTATCATTAATCGCATTTGTTTAAAACAGGTGGGAATCGAGAGTTTTTGTGGCAGTTAATGTTAGACAAATTATTGTGTGCCTTCCAAAATTAATTTGATGGTCACGGGGTGGAGACCAACGATTCTATTCATATTATTTAATTTGTAGTTAACGCTTCGATTACTCAAAAACTCCAAGAAAGAAATTCACAAGCTTGTCGAACGTGTAAAAAAAAATTGACTTCAACGGCCATGTGAGAAGAAAACACTGGAAACAATAGATTGCTACGAAAAACCGGTTGTGTTGTAGAAACAATAGAGTGTAGATCGTATTTTATTCGAGTCACATTAAAATCGCCGACGCAGGTTGTACCGACACGGATTTCACGGGCAATTCCCCGACACGAGACATGATCGACAACAACTTCGACCGACAAAGATTTTAATCGACAACGGTCCAGGTTCGGTCCAGTTTCTATTTCTTCTGTGCATATACCTGTAAAATAGAAACCATAAGCCAGCCCTGACTCGCACCGTTGTCGATCAAAACTGTTATCGATCGGGACCGTTGTCGGTCGAACTGTTGTCGATCAAACTGGTGTCGGTGAATTGCCAGTGAAGTTTGTGTCGGTGCAACGGTGATTTTAACGCAACGCATTTAATTGCAAAACGTTCTACTTGTTTCGATATTCTACGGTCTGTACAAGGTAGTAAAATTGGTTTACCAATTTAGCAGTAATGCAGCAAAGCGCATTTGCAGTACTCGGCATAAGAATATCAGCTTCGATTTTCATACAAACGTCCCGTCACGCTAAAGAGCTTATTCTGAGTATTCGATACACGCCTGACACAGTAGCCGAAAAATTTTGTAAGCTTCGAATCGCTTTCGAGTGGGATTTAATCCTTATTGACAGTATGACAGTATCTGCGCGAGCGAACGCGAGAACTACGATGTTCACAAAACACGTGACTGATGCAACAGAAGCGTGCAGTCTGTAGAAAGTTCGTAGGTTCGATAACCTACCTCTATTCCTTCTGCATGAACGTGATAGCACATTTTGCATATCGTTTCACTATGATTGCGAAAAACATTCACGATTTTCAGAGACCTCGAGACTCTTCAAAAGTCATAAAGCTCGTGATAAAAGAAACAACTCCGACTTCAACTCGCCATTCACAAAGAACTCTCTAGTTCATTAAACTCTTTCTATACTACCGACTTTTTAATGCAATATCAAAACGGTGGGAGGGGGTACAGACGACGCTCGAATAATCGAAAAGCTCGTAACAGCGAGTGATGGGACATTCTCAGCTGATTTCCCGACTAATAACAACGTGTTTCGGAATCCTCCGGGTGTCCGTCGAAACGTAAATCAGGATCATGAACGACGAGGCGTGAGGAGGTAGCGTTCCCAAGAAGGGGCGATGGCAATAAATTAAGAGCGATTGGAAAACTTCTTTCTGGAGAATTTTAAAGTACGCGGGGACGAAAGTGCCACTATTTCTTTGGTGGTGGACGAGAATCACAGCGCGTAACCACGCAAGGTCCTCCGTTGGCCCTTAGCGACGGACACGCTCGGGAACCATAAACTCGTCGGGGTCTCGGGTCTTGGATCTCTCTTCTCGGCTGGGAAAAAGTGTCGTTGAACCCGAAACGGGAAAAATCGCGGTGGTCTCACGTGGTCGGACGTCGCCGGGCGATCACGGAGACACCGGCTTCGACTGGCGCATGCATAAACGGTAAATGCGTTTTCCCAGACACTCCTTGTTCACTTAGCCAAGATCTGATAGCGGCTAACTACAATCGGAGTTTTCTCTCCGATCGCCGGTATTATTTACTGTATAACGTGTAGGCGAGCGAGCAGGCTCGCATGCCGGCTGTCGATGTATGCCGAACAGATTAAACGGATACGTGTGCTATATACAGGTAAGACACCGGGGTACGGTCGAACGGAGCGCGACCGTGCTGGCTCACGGGGTCAGGATTA
Source organism: Halictus rubicundus (assembly GCF_050948215.1). NCBI lineage: Eukaryota > Metazoa > Arthropoda > Insecta > Hymenoptera > Halictidae > Halictus > Halictus rubicundus. Next base: position 5,820,330 of record NC_135165.1, read on the forward strand.
CGACACATTGGATCAACCGCATGCCTTTTCCGAACGGCAACACTCATTCATCTTGGGGACCATGTCTCTCTCTCTCTCTCTCTCTCTCTCTCTCTCTCTCTCTCTCTCTCTCTCTCTCTCTCTCTCGGTCTGTCTGCCTCTCCAATCTCCGCGTGATTATGTATTACATTAATATGTAAGCCGGTCTACCCACGTACGGATATTGTATCCATCCGAATGCCGAGTGCGTCGCCCTTAATACTACCACCCTCTACCCTCCGTCGTTTGATTTCCAGGAGACAGTCGAGTCACTTACGACGGACGCTATTCAATTGATGATAGAATCGCATGCAATTTTTATTTCCACCCAAAATAGACTGACCTGTCCGGCAAATGGACACTTAAGCTGCATGTCTCTCGAAATTAGTATTAACGCTAAACCTAGCCAGCCTTAAAAGTAACCGATACTTGTTGGTTTCTAAAAATTACGAGATTGAATTTATCTGGATTTTGTGCGGTTCGTATTATAGTACATGCGCTACTAAATATAATTATTTAAGCATTTCACACGGAAGTATATTTATAATTTCAGTAATTGTGAAATAAGAAATCTGGAACCGGTCATTCTGACCGGCGGTGGTAGGTTTAGCGTTAACGAATCGTTACTTGAGTTTCTGAGTGCTATTTTCAGGAGGCTGTGTCATTGCTAAGATTTTTTTAAAGGTTTCTTAGATGATGTAAACTCGTTTACGATTTTATTGATTACTATACAGCGGATTGTATGCGTTTATGACGAAAATGTAAAATTAAAAGAGTAAGAACATTAGAAGAATTTAAAAATACTTTTATATTATTTTCGAGCTACTAAACATATTAAGAAAGAAAATAAATTTCTATTTCACTCCTGTTTGTTGCAATTTAGGTAGAACATTTTTATTTTGCGTAAAGATCCGCTGCCCGTTGATTACAATAATAGAAACCGTGCGAAAGGAGTCGTTTTGAATCATACAGTCATTTTATCTACAGAATTTGGTCAGTCCACCATTACGGTTTTAACGATTTCATATTAAAAATCTCTAAAACTCGTCTTTTCGACCCATTTAGCAATTTTAGAAAAGATATATTTTACCTATCACAGATAAAAGTTTAATTTACCGTTGGACCGTAGAACCACCCCTGAATAAAAGTTGATAATCTCCCAATAACAATACCAACTTTGAATATGTCGTTCAAACTGCTAAATAAACTAATGTAGTGTAGAATAGGTTATTAAAAACAAGCTTGAAAGTTAGACGGATGCGCGTGTCCCCGGATTCACAAGAAGTAGAATTGGTTGGCCGTAACCAGACGCATCGGCCGATTTCTATTCCACAGCGCGCGTGACCACAGAATTTTCTCGAAACTGAAGCGACAACCGAAAAATGTTATCCGCCCTTTTTTACATATATTTGTGCAAATAGAATCACCGCATTGCCGCTTATACTACCCATCCCGAGACACCCTGTATAACTCGATCCAAATTCGACAACTCTTCCCTGCAATATTTCGAGTAAAATTTTTCGAAAATCGTAAAAGTCGCGTTCCTTCTGAACCATTGTGTCTCCAGCACGGAACGACAGGTTGATCTAGCACGGATCGTGCATAGATCGGACTGCTATGGAAACTGTTGGAGGTAAATGATCGAGCTACTTTGTACGCCATTAGGTCTCGTTAACGATTGCCTGTCAAGGAATAATTATTTATGCCGTGGTAACCGGGTCTAACTGGAAAAAAGTATTTGTCGGTCAGGTGGTGGTGGGGAGGGAGGGAGGGAGGGAGGGAGGGGGTAGTCAGTGAGTTACAGGCCCGCTGATATTTGCGCTGTTGGTATATACTGCCGCTTTGCCCGGCGATATTTATGTGTGTCGCGCCATACATCATATCGCTTCGGTTCCGTATTGTATTTATGGCGGGCGCAGGAAAAATGGGACAATTAACAGTTCCGAAACGGCGAGGCGCGCGCATCTGCTGCAAAACTGCCCCGCGCCAAATTCATTTTACAATATCCTGATTAACGTTCGCGATAATACCGCGGCTATCTTCTCCGCGATTTAAAAGGCGCGACCGGCAAGCGTCAATTTGACGTGCTCTCGCGAGCCCCGTTTTATTTATTGTCCATTCGATGCCCATCCGGGGATTTCAACGAAACAATTCTCGAACCTGATTGGTTAAACGCGTCTATCGTGCCTTCACGGCGGCACGCTGTCTTCTAAGCGATTTTAACACTAGAACGACCGGAGCAGTCAAAATGACTGGTTCCTAATTTTTTCTTTTACAATTACTGAAATTCATTGAAGCACTCTTCATCGAAGCACATATTACAATAAAAGTTGTATGACGTCTGAATGGGCACAGTCTTGTCACTGTTACAAAGCAATATACGTCAGTCGCATTTATTGCTCGGTCGTTCTAGTGTTAAAGATCTGTCTTGTTAACGATTTATTGAAGCAATTTTTGAGAATTAGGGAAATTTAGGAAGTTAGATAAATGAGTCGAAAACTTACTCGTATGGAGACTGTGCAGTACCGTTAACACTTTCACGGCCTCGCCTTCTGAGGACATCCAATGGTCCCGAAGATGAATTGGTTGACGCGATGAGATGTTCCCTTCTGATGACGTCGATGGTCCAGAAGTGGATGCTGCGTCGCTAGCGATGTAGCTCCCTGCTAGGCTGACTGATCTGGATGCTGGGTTGTCCAAGCTCATCTGGAGGCTGCTCTGATGTCCTTTGGAACACTGAACTACTGCTTGTTCGTTGATTCGGTATTAACTCGCGACAAAGATCGCGAAAATGCTCGAAGGACTGAAAAATGTGCGTCGATCCCGAAAAGTCGGATCACAGCTGGATTAACGGTGAACGATTGTATAGTGAAAGTACACGTTCCTTTATTTTCCAAAGTGCAAGGCTCGGCTTGCTGTCACCAAGTCAGACTCGGCTGTGCTTCAAGCTGGTGGTGTCTCGGTAGTCGAAACGGTTCTGATGTTGTTGTGCTCGCGTAGAAATTAGGGAAGCTCGGAGGTAGGTGTGGTCTTGGAAAATTGTGTATGATTGGTTGAAGGTTCGCTATTTTTTTGGCCGTGCCTTTCGTTCTTCATGGTTTTACGGTCGCTATGCCGCGAGTAGGTAGTCTAGCTGACCTTCGCGGTCGCGCGCTTGTCCCTTCGCAGAAGGTTTTACGACGGAACATATCCCACCGACATTGTTCTTCTGTTTGTTTTTCTGTATTTTTTCTTATATTTTGTAAGACATTATAATTTCATTATCCGTTAATCCCTCGCTTTACGAATGACTTTATGAGAGCTTCCTCGTCGTTTGTAATTTCCTAGAAGATGAAGAAAGTTTACATTGATTTCAATGCTTCGACAACAATAAAATAGAATCTTATTTGATTTGAAGGAAATTAATCACTGTTCGAAATCTTCGTCTCACTCGATGTTACAGTGTAAGTGGTATTAATGTTCATGTATTATTTCAATTCACTTCGTTGTACTGAAACTAGAGTCATTAATTTACTGCAAGTCATTATAATCGAATGTCATTTAATACGATCAATATTATTACGGCCTAATCGAATCGCGTATCGATAAAATTGTTGTCAATCTGAGATTGCCACATCGTACGCGTTGTCAAGTTTCTTGTGCTGGTTAGTCAGTCGAATAACAACGACTACGTCATTGCAACATTCAATTAGTGTACAGCCTTATTATGAAGCGTAACGATTCTCTGTCGGGGCCTGTGTACCGGGTCACAATCGTCAGATGAACAAGATACCCGTGACTGCAAATGTCAGTATTTTAGGCGTGCACAATCGCCGTTGAATACGAAAAAATTAAGTAATCGATAGTCCTTATCTAGACACCGGAGAATACATTTCCATTCCGTTTCCAACTCTTTCTGAAATAATACATGCACCTATTTCGGAACACGTTGCGATCGTCTACGCGCAACCGCCCGCGATAAATGCAATAAACTACACAGAAGTTGAATAAATAGTTCCATATTGTTCTCGCAGCTAGTAAACATTTCACTTAAAACTGTCCCCGGAGCGTGCTTGGATTCTGCGAAACGGGTTCGCGGGCCGGAAGACCGTAAACGGTTTTATGGAGTCTTGTGCGCTCAACGAGAAAGAGAAAGAGAGAGAAAGAGAGAGAGCGAAGAAAAAAGGTATAAAGTATTACAAAATGAGCAAGTTTTTCCAGTACAATGCCGGCGTTCGAGCGGTCGAGCAACAAGACCGGTGACAACGGGAGAGTTCTCCTGTCACGCCGGGCAAGCATGAAAAGCCCGGGCCCCGTTTATTGTATTAAGAAACCGGGCTCTCGCTGCTTCGCAAAACCCATTATACCACAAAATACGTACCGTGAAACGCAACGAGATATATATTTACGATCGTTGCCACGGCGAGCGGCAACGGTGACACACGTTAACGGTACGACTGACGATTTCCAGCGTGTACTCTGCCCACGCCGCCGTCTACGAGCCCCGCCGAATATCTATTGTCACACGATACGTTGTCGAATGTGTGGGTTTTTTGTTCCTTTGACTCAAATTCCACTCGTTACCGCCGGTGCTAAAATTGTAATGAACGTCGGAGGGGGGAACAATACACCGCGACGGGGGAGGCCGACAAGCTGGAGGCCCTCCGCCCGGAAAAGTAATTATTCTTTTTGTAATCTCCGTGTCATGAGAAACAAATATTTTTAGGGCGACGCGGCCTTTGATTCATTTTCGCCGACGCGAAATTAACCCGGTCCCTCGGGGCGCTCGCGCCGCGGATTTATTTTACTATCACTTTTTGAAGTCTCCGGATGTACGGATGAAATTATGCTCTGCAGTATACGATAAATAGGCTGGGAATTTTTATGCGGGCATCAGGTTGTTATAGTTTGAACACTTTCGCTGTCCCGGGCACCTTATGCGATTCGCAGTTACGATAAGCTTCAAATAACTGTAAATTACAACAAGCAAAACCTAGTATTACTCAACGAAAGAAGGCGCAATGGAAAAATTAGCATGAACAGTATTTAAGAACAGGAAAAGTGGACGATTAAACTGAGCTAAACGCCAAGGTAATGAACGTGCAAATGAAGTGAAGGCTTACGAAATATCGTTAACAATATCGAGAGCGCGTAATACAAAAGAAAACCTTTTGAATTAACCTAATATAATTTTGTATTGAACCTCGATGGGTTGAACCTCTACTGTAGAAGATTGAAGCGCGAACGACGGCGGATAATTTCTAATGGAAGACAGTACGCGGCGAACAAAGTATTACGGCAGATTTTCCGGCGAGATTCGTGGGAAGATGTCGAGCGGAAACGTGCGTAAACCGGAAGCTGTAAAGACGCGCGTATATGGGACACATCGGATCGGAATTTGACGGCGCCAACCAGCGAATGGCCAAATTACCGTGCGGCGTATTTACGATTTCGTTTCGTTGTAAATCAACCGACGGTTACGGCGTCATTACATCATGCGTGCGGGGATTTCTCGGTGAAACGGGGACTGCTCGCGTGTGCCCGCGCGAGAAGAGAGCGAGACGCACGCCGTGGAAAGCTCACGGTAACACCCACGCGTCGCTCGTTCGCTTTCCAATGCTTCATTCCGCGTCGCGAACGACCTTTAAATGTTCGCCTCGCCGCGCCGCCGGCTCGTTTTATGCGTCGTCTTCATTGTCCAGGAACGCAGGCTTCTATTCCGCGAGCTCGCCCCCGCGAATCACTATGGGGCTTGTCAGCGTACCGATTTTATGTCGCGCATACGACAGGAAACGACAGGACGACGGTAGCCGACGCCGTCTATGGGATCGTCTCACACGCGTTCTTTATCCATTCGCTAATCACTCCGGACGAATCATCTCGGATTATTAGCGACGATTAAACGCGTTGGATGTTCTACATGGTTGCAAACATCTATCCTGCTACTCTCTACATAACTCGTGTTTCTCTCGTTAACAGGTTTTAGGTGCAAAGTGAATCTTCTCTTCGTACAAGTGCTGAACACGTCGTTTGGGTTATGAAACGACGAATTGATTGTTCCTCGCGATCGACGCAAGCGATTCTGTTCAAATTTCATGAGAATGTAGTGCACGCGATATCAGGGGGACTTTAAGTCATCATTTTACTGATCTTGAATTTGTTCATGAGATGCGAACACTTAAATACTGACGTTGTTGCCTGGAAATTTTCGTCTCGGGACAATTTTCACGAAATAGCCTATGTGAATGGGAATTTTCAGAGAGATTAATAATTCAGTGATGTAGTATAATGCAAATTAGGGGAGGTTTAAGTCATCATTTCACGCACTCCTTCCTCAAATTTATTTAAAACTTACAGGACCTTTCTTGGTTTTGAAAATTGATTAAAATTGATTTGAAAAGGAACGATGATTTTCTCTATCGTGTCCTAGTTCGAGCTCGAAAGAGCGTTACGGACAAGATCGAAAATCTTTTTAGAATCGGCTCCGAGGCAAGACACGATCCTCGATTAAATATTATTCTTCTCTGGACCGCGAATCATCTCCGTGCCACCGTTCCACCATCGCGATGCATCGGTTTAAGATAAACACGCCGGCGTCCCTGAAGACTCGGCCCCGTATGAATTTTCAATCGCCTCGCGCGCAACACGTCGAAGAGCAACGCGTTATGGCGAGAGAAAAAAGAAGAGGAGCCAGAGCGTATATACTAACGCGCCGCGGAATAACAAACTCCATATTTATGAGCTTACTCTGAAAACGGAACCACCGGTCGTGCGAGACCAGCTCGAGCATGGCCGGCTTGTGTTTCCGTGGTCCATCGCCAACCCATGGCCGCAGCTTCGGCTATTTGGGACACCTTGTATTAACCATAAGTAGATCCACCACGGCGGTGGACATACGCCCGTGCACTACCGGCCAGAAGTATACTGACAAAGGCAGGTCGGATGAATAGCGCGTCGATGCTGTAATAATATATTTTTTAACGGGTCCGATGTTATCTTTTGAATTGTGTGCGTCTTTATGCAAGAATCATTTCGAAACTTCTCTGTTTCCGTTCGCTTCTTTCCGAAGACGTTCTACCAGCGTGTTTATTTGTTGAAAGAATCTGTTTTTCACGTATCGATGAATGTAGCGTCACAACTTTTGAAATTATCATTTAAAAGAAAATTGTCGAGTTTTAGATACAGCTCGGTCATTCAAAAGTCTATTAATTTGAGCGAATAAAGAATAAAATGAATTTTTAAGAAAGGCTTTCAGTAGATAAAGTATTAAAATACACGCGGAAAATTTTGAAACTCTGAGTGGTTGCACAGAAGAAGACAAAATGGTGTTTCAAAGTTGAGGAGTTTGATTCTGGAAGTGAATGTTCATATTTTGGAGTAGCGTGGACAATTTCATGACATCAGTCCCGGTACTTTTGCACGGCCGTGTAAATGACCTATCGAGATTGCTGGGTACATGCATAAGAAGGCGCAGTTAATTAACCGGGCGGTATCGGGCATCTGATTGGCTATTTAATTGAATTAGGCACGACGTATATGCGATTTCTATGAGAGCGAATATACAAGCGTTGCCGGGTCTGTACGTACGTGGTAATTACGTTAGTACCTCGGTACGTATACCTGTTACACACCCCGAGTGGGAGCTGTTTGCCACGCTACAGAATGCCAATTGCGTTCCGTGCTTTTTCTTTCTCCGATTTCTCTCCTGTTCTCTCTCTTTCTCTCTCTCTCTCTCTCTCTCTCTCTCTCTCTTTCGCCGTGTCCTCCTTCTCTCGTAGATCGTAGACACAGACCGTCCCGTGTTCCCTCATTTTCTACAATCATGCAAATTACTATAAATCACCGTCCCGACCTGTGCACCGTCAGCCCGGCGTTGTAGTTTTGTTAAACAACGACCGGCAAAATCGATCCCCGGGTACCGCTATCTGATCGACACTGTTCAACCGCTACCACTTTGCAACTATCCGCCGCCGCGCCGTTGGCTATCTTAATTCAGAAAATCAACTGGTTCTGAAACCAGTACGTACGCTTTTCGGGCGAAAGGAGATAATCTGGACAGCCGTCGGTTTGGTTTTCGCGCTGTTCGAATCGTCGCGTGGAAAAACGAAATTGCAAATGGTTGCGTAACGAAATGCGCTCGGGAAATTGCAGCCCAGTTCGCTGCAAATGAATCGCACCGGTATGAGAAAGCCAATGCGTTCTCGAAACTTGTTTACCCGCTGGAATTGCTTGTTCCGTCGATTCCTTAACCCGGTTTCCCTGCCTCGTTCGGCACTGTTAAAAGAATTATACAAACATTTCGATCATTAGGAGAAAATGGCCTAATTTGGACCAGCGGCTCCTACAACCAACTATCATAAGTCGGGGGTACGAGAAATTCTTTTGGTCTTGCTAATGGTGTTAACTGGCTATAAATTTCGCTCTGATTTATTTCGCTCTGTTTTTATCTCCGAGAAAATAAATTTATGCGGTTTCACTAGTGGCGTCAACTGAATTTTGCTTTAAGCCTGATTTAATGCTACCTGATTAGGATTTTGGTAACTTTGCCTCATATTGAATATTGTATTCATAGTTAATTGATGAGACACAATCTCTCTGTAACAACGATTTTAAATTAACGATAACCCAGCCACGCTCATTCTGAGTAACATTCTAGTCACGCCACTTGTTTCTATACACAGTAATTCGCACCTTTGTTCGCCTACTTTTTAAAGAAACAATCAGTATAAAATTCGACACGTGACAACGTTTGTAACACATTCAAATAAAATTGTATCAGACTACTTTTAAGTGATGAAACTCGATGTTTTCACAGCCATGTGCTTTTTCAGGATTTTTAATAGAAACTGTCACAATTTTCCCAGCTTGAGAAACATTGTCAAAGTTTGAAAATCGTTGAATATTTTCCTAAAAGCACTAGATTATGTACGGGAGTGTCACGTACCAGGCGAACAGAGAAGTGCACACGCCAATCCTTTGTCATTTAAATGATTAAATTATTTGCTAGGAACTTTACCAACCGTATACACGAACCTGATGTCATAAGTGTATAGACATTCGTCGACAAAGATTTAATTATTGACGCGATCGGACGGTTCCACCTTCTTATCTCTACGAAATAAATTTTCGGAAGGAATTTCCACGGTGGAGCAAACAGAAGCGAGCCGAAACGCCACGGAGCAATGGAAAATTCATTCCTGAATATTTTGGTGAGATTCGCGCTCCCCACGGACCGTTCCGGCCGTGTAAATACTCGTTCCTAAATCGGCGGGCATTGTCGGACAGGCAGGAAGGAGTACGAGACCGAATTCCCACGGCGGAACCGGGGCGAGTCTTTTTCTCCTTGGAAGTAAAAAAAAAGAAAAGAAAGAAAGCCGACTGCCAGGGGGTTCCTAACGCGCGAAAGATAATACAGACACTTCCTAGAGCAATTTCATTTTCGGTACAAGCCCGGTGGCAGGACAGTCGGGCTTAATCGGTTTTCGTCCGCAAGGAGGAAGCGGCTCTCCGGGCCGTAACCGGGCGAATAAAAAGGAACCACGGCCGTTCTTTTCCCTGCTCGCTGCTTTCGGCCCCTTTTTCTTTCGCCCCCGATGTACTTACTGCGGATGCAGCACTTTTAACGCCCGACCATTTCGTCACGAGCGGGAAGACGGCGCGGCCACGGCGTGGTATATACGCGAACAATCGCGAAAAGAAGGAAAGTTGAGACGTACATTTGCGCCTCGGAACCCCCGGCTGACCATAAAGGCGCTCCCATTCACCGTTCGGATATTATACGAACGACGCGACCGATTCCCGTCCATTTTGTCACCGGTACGGGCACTTTTTCACCGAACAGACCCCGAAATATATTCGCCCCGGCGAGGAATTCCTCTTCCTGTCGGGTTTTTGCGCCGCGGAACGACTCCTCGTCACTCCCATCGGCCGTTTATTCAGCTTTTTCCGTCGTAGACACGCACTTTGCCCGAACGGCTCCTCCGCCCTTGTGTCCCTAAGAGGCCCCGTGATCAGCCGAGACGAGATTCTGCTCGATTTGCCATGGGAATCGGAGAAGCCGAAGGTAATCTCGAGTTTTTACGTGGGGAACGGCCGAGAATCCCGAATATATACATACATAGGTATATGCATATATGAAATATCTTGTTAATGTCGGTTCGAGTGGAACACGTTGGACCACGTAGGACGAGGACCCTGAAAACCCCATCGAAATGTCCCGGCGTCTGTTTATAGACAGGATCGGTACCGAGAAAGAAGAGCCAGAGTCCATCACGGTGAATGGCGCGTGAAATTCGTTCGAGGCTGTTTGGCTAATGGACAGATAAAGGGCCTCGTTGACAATCTTTGGCATTTTCAATCCTTTAATGCACGTCATAAGACATTGATAACGGGGGAATCCTCGTGGACCGACGTCTACTCCTTCGTCGAGGATCCCTCTCACGCCGTCTACGATCAGACGTCACCTACACAACGACCTCGGCCCGTGTGAGATAGTACAATCTCCGAAGGTCCTACCTGGCCTCGACAATAACTTAGATAACGGCCCAGAGGCTCGCTTTAACACCGCGATTTTTCAAAGCGGCCGCATCGGAAAGCTCGTCTCGGCCCGGGCCAGACCAATCTTCTCGCTTTCTTCGACGAAATGGAAATTCCTTATTTAAATCGGCCTAAACTTCGTGGATTGCTGGTTATTCTTCCCATGTTTTGGTCCCTTTTGCTTTGGCTCGGACCATTTCTTCGTATCGTTGCCTGCAACTCGCTCGGGAATACTTTGTCGGCCGCCAAATCTGTTTTGACTCTCGCACTGTGTTTTGCACAGCAAATTGAAGCTTTATTCGCTATATTTTAATTAATACGGAAATAATACGTTATGATTATTGGTGCTCAGGTACCTTTGTATTTATTTTTGAAGGTTCTCGTTGGCAAATAGCAAATTTTGCTGCAGATTTTCTTGAATCATTACAAATTTACACCTGACGCATAAAAGTAGGAAACTGTGAAGTATAATGTTATTGAACGTCGTAGAAAATGTTAGGTATTGACATGAGGGTTAATCCTAAATTACTCACACGGGGTACGTGATCCCCAATAATTTCAAAATAACTCTTATCGCTTAACAATTTTTTACTTAATCCGCGCATAGCCTGAAATGCGTCACAAAAATTTCCAGAATTTAAAAAATGAGCACTGCAGAGCTGAGAAGAAATTATGTTCAGTACATAATACAGAATACATAGAAATGCTGAGAATGGTCTTTAGAAGTCTTTTAGAAGTTAGTCTTTTAGAACTTTTCAAGCTTGTAGAATTGTCCACTCGTCAAATTGATTTCTGTTCGCAAAGCAGCCGAGACCGAAGCACCTGCTCGAGTCATCCGATGATGGTTCGAGCTTGGAACAGCGACGGTGCAGGAAGTTGAGGACGTACTGCAAGAGGCGAGAAACCCGTATGACACTGGGGCACGAGGAGGAAAGCAGAAAAGGGGGCGCAAGGTAAAAGAAAACCGCGGGCAACAACGCCAGCGCGAAATGAGTGCCGGCCGGTATATTAATTCTGCATTTAAAGCTGCGGTCAGGGCACACCGGACTCGGTGGTCGAGTGGTTAGTACGAGTGTAGGTAGAGAACGCAACAATTCAGAGGGGTTCGCCGGGTGTAATGGCTGGTAATTAGAGTGCCATGATAGCAGGCTGCGCGAAACCAGTTATCTCGCTACGTGCATCGTGCATGCCCATACTGAAACCCTCTCCAGAACCCGGTCTCTCCCTTCTTCCTGCCTCTCATCGTCCTCGCCTGCCGGTGCTCCTGCTTGCTGACCTTTCTTCGTCGCTGGCCAGGTCCTTCTCCGGCCAACGTCTTCGTCTAACTCGTCGCCCCTCTCCTCTGTCCATCTTGTGCAGCGCGTGCTACTCGCCGATCATTAGATTGACACATCAACGGAAATCTATCGTGATCGTTAGCTCCCGGTCAGATCTCGAGATTCCATCTAGATCCTCTAACTTCATACTTCTGGAAAACTTTTCGTAAAAGATGTTCATAATTCGAATTAGATGACGAAGTTGCAGCTGGACCCTCGGTTGGTTAATGTTGAAATAATGTAGTCACATTGTAAGTAAAACTCACATCCGGGAATGTCGGGGCGTAGGCGCGGCGTCGCTTTGGCTGTTACAGTGTAACAACTTGTAAAAAGCCTAATGCAACGTGTGTCATACGTCGAAATGACGATCGGAAGAAAAATGACGATCGACACGAGACGAGAGTGAGGAAGACGTTAGTTGCACGTCCACCCAAGGTCAGTTCGATAAAAGAATCGGTTTGGGCAGGACATACCTGGTACATATAATAAGTTCGACACAAGAGTCGGTTTAGGCAGGACATACCTGTTATACATATTAAGTTCACAGTTCCAAGTTTTTATATTAAACAAAGTTCCTTATTCACTAACGTTGTGCTTTGTGATATGAGAAACACCATTCCTATCATATCCTCAACAGTTAAAGCCAGGTTTTTCTTCCAGGTTTTTTAGGACATGGAGGTACTATGATCACGTGATCAACTTTTACAGTCTATGTACATTTCTGATTTTTAGCGTTCCTTCGGTCTGGATTCTCGGATAATTAACCCTCCAAGGACGACGTCTGTGGAATTTATTATTGAAGGTGACATTTTTGGATATGGTACACTTTCATGCATTACTTCCTGGAAGCAACACGAAGCATTATGATAGCTATGGTAGATGTTAAAAAGTTTACATCGTTTATAATATAACTCGGTCGTACGGAAGGAAGTTTCCTTCAGTTCCTGAAGAATTAATTGCAGATTGTACATAGAGCGTGCATTATTAAATGGACCAGGTTCGACACCTGCAACTTGTGATGATTAAATGTCATAATAATAGGATATTGCAGGGTAAGGGATTAACTATAACCTAACTGGATTTTGTTAGGACTTGCGAGGCAGCACATTTTCTAAATTCAAGGATTGAACTTATGGATGGTTTCGATCAATTTTTATAGCACAGATGCGTAGGTCTCAATGTATTTGCCCAAGCGCAATCCCAGAACGTTGAGTCGTGACGTTTAGCCGGTGTTTCGTTATACAGGTTGCAGTCAAAGTGTTAAATTGAGGCGTGTTTGTTCCCTTTGGCAAGCACAGTCGGAGTCTAGGAAATCGCACGTTAATTTCTTTTTTCCCCCTAGTCCCTCTCTCTCTCTCTCTCCCTCTCTCCCTTCCTCTTTTCCAGTTTTCTCGTGCAGTTCCTTTTTTAACCTCCAGCCGTCCGTTCGCCACAGGGGAAATTGGTTTTTTCCATTGCACAGCGACGAGCTGGCACGAAAACACGCGGATACAGCCAGCCAGCCAAGTCGAAGCATCCTTTTTTTTATTTTCGAACGGGGACCTCGATTATACCCCAGGGGAATGCAAGTGCACCGTTTAATCGCGAAAGAAGCGCAATTTGTCGATCCCCGGCCATTAAATTGTTTCGGTTTCTCGGCGAATTCGTTAACGCGTCACGATCCTGTCCCCGGCAACGTCGAACCACGTCTTATGGTTGTTCCGCGACGAGTCCTTCTTTCGGAGAAGCTTGCCAACACTTTACACCAATACGTAACAAATGCTTGCTTTTGTTCCAGCTCGCGGAATCGCGCGAATGAAATCGACCGAACCCGCGGCGCCGCGCTTAATACCGATTCAATCAAGAGATTCGAGTCCCAACAGAGAAGACGTTCTCGATTCTCTGTATACTCTATCAAAGTCGTGACAATCTGCAGCACCTCGCAGCTCGCAAATGGAATTTCATGAGTAACAGGAACACGATTCTGCCGGCGCACCGTCTAAACATAAATCAACACGCGGCTCTACAATTCCTGGACCATTCGCCGAACAATTTACGAACGATTTCACACGCTGTACAGAGACATCTTAAATTTCGCGGACGTCTCAGTCAGACCCCACCGGGAGGATGCACCGGGGATCTGCAAACCAATAAATCTTCATTATTAGACCCCTACGCGGATCTCCACGCGGTTATGTTACGATGTTACACGCGAAACGTCGGATTTTTAAGCACGCGCCAGAATTACGAGTTTCCAAATCATATTTCGTGTCAACGAGTTTCTCAAATTTATTTCCGAAAAAACGAGGCGCCACGCTCTTCTCGTGTTCGTCCAATTGGAGTGTCAACACCGCATCTATCAATAGCAGCATGATATTAATTTAGGTACCTAACTAAAACGTTGCTTTTAAAGATTCCCATAAAATCGGTGAGTTATGAGCAGTCGGAATAATTCTCCTCGAGGCAACCTAACGATTAGGGGATACTTTAAAATTCTGGGAACAAAGAGTAGGTGCAATTCTGAACAGTACAGAGAATTAAAAAGTATCAATATTTTCAGGTTTTTGAAATTATTACAAAAATAGTACCAGTTCCTTGGAATTCAGGTAGACAATTTTTATTTCGCCTAAAGATCCGCAGTGAACTAATTTTTCTCAGCCGCCAGGCGTCGGAAGTTGCCATAATCGTGCCGATAATTTGAGAAAGGTCTGCGCGGACGCGACGCGGTAATGGAATCGGCTGTAGTCCTACCTGAGATCGTTCCTTGAGAATCGGAGAAACCGAGCGGCGAAAGAGGGAAAGACCGACGCGAGAACTATGCTATAGAGTACGTGGAAGCTAGCTGGAACTAATTATCCGTCCGTAAATGGAATAGAAACGTCAGGCGATCTATGCCGTACGTGTCCTGCGCCGATTGCGGGCCAACGTGTACGCGATTTCTGAACGAGGACGAGACCGGCCGGAGCGAGCGGCACAAAGTTCATGTGAAAGGGGAACCAATGAGCATGAAACATGCGGCGAATATATACGTCCATACGACGACTATACCCATACGTTTAGCGGAGGATACACATGCCGGAGAAGTAATCGGTGTGTAACCGATTTAAGTCTAAGGCCGCGGTCGCACGAGCAACGTGCATGCGTCGGTTTCTACCTTAACATGATCGCGGCCCCGTGTCCTGGACGTCGGTCATGCTGATTTTTAACTAAATATGATCCTCGACGAGTCTCGCGAACACTCGCACTCCGAACTCGATGAAGGAAATCGCGAATGTACAGGGTGGGTCAAATGGAAAATCCAGAGTATCCGAATCATGTTGTATGTGTCAAGAATCTATTTTTGCATGCACGTAACTGATGACGAACGTTGCAGATGTTAGTAGAGACCGTTATCGAATTTTTGTCGTAAATTAAGGTTGTCCAAAAATAATTGGGAAAGGTAAAACAGTTCGTGAACTTGTTTTGTTCATATCTTCTACTCGACGTCAAGCTAAATCGGTAATATGAAACCTGAGCACGTACGTCTGTACGTTTATTTTAATTAACTGTATCGTATATGGCGCGGCATGTCTAAATGAGTTGAAATGTTCGCTGTTCCGTGTACAATACGTGGTTCATGGTAATTTTTAATGAAATATTACCGGAGAAAAAAGTACCGTGTATTTTCTGGAATGTCTGTTAACGCTAAACCTACCTGGCACTAAAAAGGATATGTTGCTTCACGAGAATGGCAAGACTGAATTTATGTAAATTTTTAACAACTCCTGTTGTAGTATCTTAATATCTCCTAATATAAATTTCCAAACAATTCTAAAATGAAAGATCATTTGACTGAAGCTGGTTTAGCGTTAATAGCCCATCAGTTTCACTAGTTTCTCGAGGTTCTCTACGAAATGCAATAAAACCTGTAGCATATTTTATTTTCTTGATTCGCAGATCGGATGAAAGCAATAACTGCGTTCGCTCGAACAAAAGGCAGCGATTAACGCATCGGCAAATCGTTCGAAACGAGCGAGTAAATAAAGAGCGAGGCGTTAGTTACTGGTAGTGGGGGGTGGGGGTGGGGGTGAAAAGTGGAAAACTTAGGGCGGCCTGGAAAAGTGGGAAATGCTCCGGCTTCGCTCATTAGTCTTTGTACCTCCGGCTAGAATAACAAGTTCGAGTTAACCAGGCGTTTCTAAAGTCTTACGCAAATGAACGAAAGAAATGAAAACGAAGCGCGCGGGACAGCTTCTAGAAATGGAAAGTACAGCGGCGGAGTACGGCTTAATCAGTCGTACTGTTCGAGGTTCTCTTATTTCGTCTTTCCTGCGGAATACGGGATGAGATTTAAAAAGAAGGTTCAAGAGAGAGAGAGAGAGAGAGAGAGAGAGAGAGAGAGAGAGAGAGAGAGAGAGAGAGAGAGAGAGAGAGAGAGAGAGAGGAAGAGAGAAAGAGCGATAGAGAGAATCGCGGGAGCGCGCGAGCTTTTAAAGAAGTTTCGCCCAGTCGACAGGGTCGAACATAAATAAAAGACGTAATCGGACGTAGTAATCCCGAGTCGATACCGAGCTCCTCGATTAAGTTTTTCAGAGATCGACTGGTCCGCATGAAAGACGAAAGCGTGCGCTCGATTTCATAAAAGAGACGAAGAAAAAGGGGCGATAGAGGGGGCAGGGGTAGGGGGAGGAGACGTGGGGATTTCGAGGCAAAAGTCGCGTGGAATATAAATTGTTGAATTTCATTTTCTCCCGGCCCGATGGCAGACCGGTGAAATAAAGGAGAAGCTAACGAAAAAGAAAGATCCGGCCTGCGTATCGCGGAACGCATAGAGTGGCTGAGAGCGTCCGAATCTCGGATTCCTGGAAGGGACGGCATGTAAATGGAATTAAAGTTTTTTTTAAATATCGCATCGGGTGCTCCCTCGCGACGTCCTCACTTGTAATTAGCATTATTATCTCGGGGCAACTGTCTGCGAAACAGACCATCGGGGCCCGAGCCCGGCCGCTGCGTGACTGGCACCAGCCGGTGGGAATTGAAAAAGGAGCAACCTTAATCGCACGTTCACCGCGCTCGGAGACGACTCAAACTCACACGTACAGGTACTCCGCTAATTATAAACTGGTCACCTGTGCTTCTAATCACTGATTTTTTACCCGCAGCTGCCATTCGTTATGCGATTGCGTCCGTTTTCTTTGAAATACAGCTTCGTTGATCACCTCGTCTGCAAACATACAGAGAAATAATCGAGCAATAATCTACCTGCATTCAGTTTAGAGGTCTCCGCTTTCGCCTTCGTCAATTAATTTATCTTGAAAAATACTTTCACATTAGGAATTAAGTAGAAATAGACGACTATAGATGGACATAGGCGACTTAGGTGGAACATTGTCGATATTGACTTGTTAGAACTTTTGAAAAAGAATTATACGACCTAATCTACCTAGGCTCATTTTACAGCGCGAAGCAAAACACTTTTGAACAATTAAAGTTAAAGAATCAATCAGTACATCTTATTTGACAAATTGTCAAAATTACACTCTTATAAGTTCAAGAAAAAGAATTGGACACCATTTTACCTACACTCATTTTGTAGTGTGAAGCCGCCCTTTTACTCCCCCAAGTTCGATTTTTAAAAAATTATTTTCCCTCGAAAAGATTACCACTATCAAAGTGGAACAATGCTCGAGCATGAAGCTAGTCCATTCCACCCACCAAATGGATAAATTTTAACACTATGTTTACGGAACACTAAAAGTGACTATTTTGCATTACTTCATAAAAATAACAAGAACATGTTACCCAAATTTATAGCAATATTTTTAAAATAATGTATACCCGAAGAAATAAATTTGCTAAATAATTCCCCATACATGCATCCTTAGAACCTTAATAATTTAAAATTAAAAATATTAATACCCGTCATTTTGACGGGTCCCGTAAGCCTGGTGTTAACAAAGAGAATAAATTGTTGAGCGGTAAACATTACGAGATCATCGATTATTCGACCCGGCATTCGTAATTTATACTGGCGAGTGATCGTCGCGCCGTTCGTGTAATTAACGCGCCGACGCCGAACAAAAAAAGAACGGCATTCTCGCGAATAATATTAATCGCAATTATGACCGGCTGTAGTAGTGTTGTCGACGGCGTGCGGCGAATCACCGTCGATGAAAAACGCGGACCCGTTGTTTCTGTATCATTGCCGCGGCTCCAATTGGAAAACGGCGTGTCAATTTGATGCTGGCTGCGAGCGTCTACTCGCGATATAAACTTTACACGCGCTGACAGCCGCTATAACGACGCCGACAATGCGAACAATGGAAACGTTAATTTACAACGCATTCGGCCGCGGATCAACTCGAAAAATCGTTATGCCTGATGGATCGCGAAATAGCTTCGCGACTGTATCGTCTGTCAAACGCGTTCCGCGCGACTCTCGTCCCCGATAATGACGAATGAAATGACTGCGCGTCGACGTTCGTACAAGAGACGGTGGTGCCACATGTTGCGAGATAATTGTCGCTCCGCGAATTCCGTCGCTCGTCAAATTTTTCTTTCTTTTGATTCTGCGATCGTGAGATCTTCAAATGGAAATTAAGAAATTTTACTTTTGGAAATTGGAAAGTGGAAACGATTCGGTCCCATTACTCTTTTTCGAGGAAAGTATACTGCCTTCTTGGAGTAATCTCTGAACATTCACAACGGCGTTATAGATGTCAGAAATCACTGGAACTGAACGATTTTTAAAACCACTAATGAACGGATGCTGCTAAAAAATTATCCTCGTGAAATACAGGTCTTCTTGGAGTAATCTCTGAACATTCACAATGGCGTTATAGATGTCAGAAATCACTGGAACTGAACGATTTTTTAAACCACTAATGAACGGATGCTGCTAATAAATGATCCTTGTGAAACATAGTGTTTGAGGTGTGTTACAAAACCATTGCGAACAGAACAAAAGAATATAGTAAAAATAAAGTAATCTGAAAAATTAATCAATTGGACGATTATTAAACACTACCGTAAAGAATCATTGGGTTTACGTGCCTAGCACTTGTAAGTAGACACGGTCGGTCATGACCAGACGCGTCAGACGATTTTTATTGAATAGAACGCGTGTTCGATTTTCTCGAAAACGAGACGTGAAACGAAAAAGATTTATTCTATATTTTCGACTTACTTTCTCACGTAGACCCTCCCCCTCCACGGTTGCGGCATCAACAGGCCCAGTGTAAATGGTGGAGCTCTGTTCGTGTTGAGCGTTTGGATGATTAAATAGAGCGAAGCGAGCAAACAAGTCATTAAATACATAATGAAACTGCGCTGTCGGCTGATCGGGGGTCTTCGCGAGGGAAGCCGGAAGTTGGCAAGTGAAAGTTACGGTGAATCGGCGCGTCTTTCTTTTCGCCCTTCATTGAATTTGACCGGTCGATTTGATAGTGGTTGTGTGCAGGTAGGAGCCGGTGCTCGTAGGTAATTCTAAAATTACCAAATTAAGTATCCCCTCCCCGTCGTTTTCATCGCAATTACGTGGATTCAATTCGGATGCCAGCGGTGCAGACGATTGCATCGGACGGATCCTTTGACCGGTTCCGTTCAACAAGTGCACACGTTTCACTGTCGGGTACGAGGAGAGAGAGAGAGATAGAGATAGAGAGAAAGAGAGTAGGGTTGCGCGGGCGCCGTGCCGGTCGACGCATTACACGCGCATTACCTGCCAATCAGTAATCGATTTGACTGCCATGGTAACAGAGTACTCTTTTTTCAGTGGCCAGATAACGAAGAGAGGGATAACCGGGAGCCAGGGATGGCGGGTACACTCGATATTAACTCGATTCGCGCTCGGTGCACCGTCCGACGGCTAAATGAATTAACCGCGGTGAAACGGGAATCGTCGGACGTAAACAGCGCCGGCTAGCCAACCGACGATGAATCTCGATATCTATAAATACACGCTCAACCAATCAAAATCGAAACGTTCGCGCTACCTTACGCCTAATCGCTCGGGACACTCCGTCAGCGCAAACCGGCCACGAATCTGACTTGTTAAAGGAAACTACGTCACTATGGTGCACCATTTTTCTCTTTAAGGGAGTACTAAGGTCTTTCAATTTTTTTGCATTTTCTTCAAGCATACGTTTTATGGAAAACGTGTGCAGAAAGATTTGTTCAAACTCGTGAGATTAATGTAGCTGCAAGCGTTTGAATAATGCAACCCCCACTTCATATTAGGTCGTCCCGTTCGTGCCGTGAATATGTTTATATTGTTCACCATTGAAAAGTATTTTAATGAAGAACCGCAGAAATTTTATAGTGACGGTATGATGTCCAAAAAAAAAAGCCAAAACAGTAAGAAGAGGTTGTGGAATGAAAGGGTGATTACATATCTTATTTTTAGAATTTAAATGGTACAAGAGTAAACGGCACGAACTTATGGGACGACCTAATATAATTCGTAGTTGAATCTTTAAACGTGTTTTTCTTGAAACCGTTGCCACGATATCTCAGTAAGTTCTAGTTGGCCAATCGACTTGAAATGTTGAGAGGATCTTCGTGAAGCAACATTTTCAAAATCCGTTATTTTTTCTTATTTCTTCGACGCCGCAACAAATTAAGGAAATCACTTCTTACGTTGCCTCGTTATTTCTAATTTCTCGTTTCCAGAGCCAGTTTAATTCTCGACAGACTATTCCCAATGAATAGCAATATCTAGTGAGAAGTTAGAGCCGGGACGTTTCTCGTGTAGTTTCGTTATTTCTAATTTCCCGTCTCACGATCGCAGAAGTCAGAAAAGACGCGTGTGACTCTCATTAGAAATACTCTCGATCGTCGAACAATCGCGGTTTCGTTCGACTCGGCAGACCTCTGACCGTATCGATGCCGTAATTGGCCGATTGGCAGACGGCATCTCCGTGGCAGCAGGTTGCGCAATGGCAGCCGGGGGAATCAGCATGTAGCACGCTTCAAGATGAGGCGAATATTTTTCCTAATCGGGCGCGCGAAACATACGG
Source organism: Halictus rubicundus (assembly GCF_050948215.1). Lineage (NCBI taxonomy): Eukaryota > Metazoa > Arthropoda > Insecta > Hymenoptera > Halictidae > Halictus > Halictus rubicundus. The sequence goes on from NC_135165.1 coordinate 5,841,154, forward strand.
CGAAGGCGATTTCTATCGACCGGAGAGCTAGACGAATACGGCTTACAGAGAGCCTCCTCAGACGCGAACGATGCGAAAATCGTACTTTCTCCCGATCTGCGGGCCCCGCGGAACGGTTCGCCGTGGTACCGCTCTTCCAAGGTGTTAGATTTGCATCGGTGATTACGGATGATCGACCTCTTCCGGGAAAAGTTCCTCCGCCAGTCCCCAATGCGTGTTTCGAGACGTTTAGCCCGCCTCTATCGCCGTCGTTGTGAAAGTAATAACAAATATTTGCGTATCCCGTTACACGGGCCTATTGTTGCCGACCTAATCATTTATAATTTCTATCGTCTCCGATCCGTTGCGTTCCGATCCTTTTCCAGCTGGAAATTAATGGAGGAAAGTGGACGAGGCGAACAAAGCGACAAATGAGAGATTCTCGTGGGTGTTTCGTCACGTACGGTAACTCACACCATTGTTCGCAGATTTTTCAAAGGAACGTTTAACGTAGACTCTGATACGCGACACTAAGATCTCCGTTTGGTCTGCAACGTTCTTTTATGATGCATTTATATTCATTTGTGTATAAAATCTAGAACTTCATATAGAATTTAAACGAATGAATGTAATAGCTTTCTATGAACAACATTGCGAATCACTGTATTTGCATTCGAGTTAAAAGCAGTCTCATGTTTCCAATATTGTGAATAATTCTGGACGTTGAATATATATTGGGAACGCATTAATTGCACCATAAAATAAGTACTCAAATATGTAGCGTTGGCACTAGATACAATATTCTCATAAAAATCAAAAAAGAAATCTAATAGCTTAATAGATAAGACATCTAATAGCTAATACTTGCAATATCGTTAAATCCTGCACAAATTAAACGGCCCTGATACGTCTCATACATTCATTAAGCCGACAAGCATTCGTCAAGATGTGAAGCATCAAATCTTAATTTATTTTAAGTAGAAATCTTTTTTGAGAGTATAACGACCGTCTGTAGCACTTCGATCATTTGTGAAAAATCACGAAACAGAAATTCTTTGTTCGTAGGCAGAAATAGAATCGGAACGTATCGGTCGTGCCCGTAATAACGCGGTTGGCAAAGTGAAAAAGCCAGGGGCAAAGGGGGGAATATGGGAATCGAAGAGCTAAGTACCCCGTGCGATATTTGCAACGGTATTTCGATGTCAGCCATAACCGTTCGCAGTGCTCGTTTGGATCCAGGCTGCGCCCGTGACTTCCTGTCCGGCATAATTTTCTTGGACGAAACGCTACGGCCAGATTCCGGAAATGGTCAATTGTGGCGAGCATTCCCGATGCTCGCTCGTGCCGAGGACATCGAATCAATTGCGCGACCAGCAAGCAAAGCCGACCAATTTGAATTCGGACACGCGGGCTCGTAAACCGCTCGAAAAATTCTTATCTGCACGGGAATTATTTTAGTGCGCGATTCGCAACCTGTATCGGACGGCGAACAACCGGGGCCGTTACGATCCTTTGTCAGTGGTATACAAAACCATTAATAAAACGCCGAAACGCTTCCAATGGTTTCCAGCGAACCCTGAAACAACAACGCTCGAAATGTCGTGGATGGTTTAGAAAATAAACGGAAAATGTATTAGTTCGTTCTAGTTAACACGCGCGATCCTAGAATACAAATATTTACGGTCTATGTACTTTTTCGTACTCGATCAATCGATTCTGGATCTTGAAAATGATGTACAAATACTCTTTGATTAGTTTAATCTTTCTACCGTATCAAATCACAGCTATTTATTTTCATCGCAAATCCATAAAATCGCCAGTCTATTGACAGGTGAATAAATCTAATAATTAGACCCCGGATTTTTGTGCAAAACTAATCTGCATTGGTTGCAAGATGCAGAAGCTAGTTGACTGCCACGTCTCCCACATGTGGGTGACGGAATTATTTCTGCAGGTTTTAAAATGAATTTTTACGTTGATATATTCATTGTGCCAAACTCGATTAGGATCTGTAACGTGCAAGAAAGTTGGAGGACTACTCAGTATCATACATTTAATTTTTTTCAATCTTTATTCCAATAAATAACTTACTTTGATTTTATGGAATTTTGGGGGTTTCCGGTTTGGCGGTCAAAGTGTTAATAAGCTTCTAAACCGCAACACTTTCCTCCAAACAATTATTCTAAAGTAACTTATCATCTACTGATCCTCGTTTGAGATTGCCATTGGTTTGGAGATCCACTGAAACAAATTCTTATGAATCAGAGATTTCGAAAAAATGATTAATCACCGGTATCTGTTAATAACGCCGGAGGGGGGGGGGGCTAGTTCTGATTTCGCGTATCCGGAGGCGTCCAATTAGAACAAACGAAAACGAGGTCTACCTGGCAATTAACATACATTACCCGGGAAACGTAAAGGAGCATCGATCTGATATTTCGAGTGATCGACGTATCCAGGCATCAGGTGGCTGGCTGAAAGAAGCTCGTCTTCCCATGTCCTTAGCTCGGAGTACACGTAAAAGGCGGTTGGTGTACCGAGCGTCCTGGTTATCGGAGTCGGATCTACGACGCATTCGGAAAGAGATCTCGGCCCGATGCGAAATCGTTGATCGCCGGAGGCGAATCTCGGGCCGAAAGTTCTTCAGCTTCGGCTGCTTCCTGAGACTGGCTTGTCTAATTGCAGACACGTTGCATACTGGAAACCTTGCGCGCGAGAGAGAGAGAGAGAGAGAGAGAGCCGAGACTGCGTCTCGCGCGCCGCGGATCTAGCCTTAGGGATCTGCATTTAAAGACGATAAATTAGATCCATAGCAGCGGCGCAAAGCGGCCGTAATTTCGGTTTCCTGCCCGTTCATCTCGAATGCGTCGCCCCCGTCGCTCCCTGCCATGTCTGTGGCCATAGTTCCCATGGAAAACGCGTCCAGACACCACCGTGGAAGAGTTACTGTTGATTTATCGTATCGTCCGTCAGATACGCCCGCGGCGCACGGTGGTTCGAACCGAGAAAAAGGGTTTGGAATTCTTTGAATACCGAATAAACAGGTTTTCTTATCGCCATTCCATTGTAGAACAGTCGGAACACCGACAGTAGTGAAAATTTTCTTTTAGCACCGTTCATTCGTAAGGAAATTGTAACTTGAAGATTGAGGAACAGCCCGCAACATCTTCCAAGTTATCAAGCATGTCGAAATGAACGATTTCTAATTTTCGGGATTTAGAAGTTGTTGCGAAGGTCAGACTTCCCTCTACAAAGCCATTTTCAAACAAAACGCGAAGAAAATGTGTTAGACTTTGTCAAGACGTTTGAAGTTATCAAATTTTCTGTAACCAAAAGACTACTTCGGGTTTTCACTGTGTAGTTTAGTATAAGGAGGTCTCTGAGAAAATTCAAAACGAGACCAGTTACGATTCAAAGAGCAATCATTTTTCAGTAGAAGAGAAACGATCCTTCAACGAAGCTCTGAACGCACATTTCTATAGAATTCTTTCAACTATCGTCCTGAAATTTTTTGGCAATTACTACAGCCTAATCTAACGGATGTTTTTATAATTAATCCAACCTCTGTTGACTAGTTTTGCTATTTTACGAATTGTTCTGTTTTCAGGGGGGAATGATTTTGATCCGAGTATTTCATAGATTCAAGTTGCAATTATCAGCGTGCAATCGAAGCTCAGACGTTCCCTCGTTCGAATGCTCGTCGAGGCTCGAACACGTTGGAATTAATTTTGCAAAGGTAGTCTAGATTGAATTATAAATGCGTTCGGATGCACTTCGGCAAGCGCCGCCGATAAGAAATTTATTTTCTACGTGCCGGCGCGGCATCGCGTTTTAATGGCGAGAGTCGCGGGGTAACATTTTCAGCGTGCATAAGCGGCGACCTAATTGACTCGATCACTTGACATGGCACGCCACCAGTTATCAAATGGAGCTGTCGGCTCGAAGTATAATTTGATTTATATGTAATTACCGAGACCTCCATTATTTCCGCGTGACGCGGATCAAACTCGAATTAGCTTAATCATAATCGAATAGCAGCCGCTTTCAGATCGGCCGTGAGCGATTAGTCGACGCTTCTTTGACGGATGATTCCGGCTCTTTAATTATCTCCGTTTGATTGAGCGCTTTTGCTGCTTCTTGTCGTGGAACTTTTCCATCTTCCTTTCTGCTCTTGTTGCTGATCCATGGCTGACCAAACGCATTCCCAGCTGCTGCTAGTCACCTGATTGATCAATCTCGATGGAATCGCAACTGGACTGCGGAAATCGCTAGACAATACACCCGTTACAATTTAACCATTACAAAGAACCCATGTACAGGGTGTATAAAAAGTAATGGCCATTCGTCCTAGGAGTGAACCTACATCTCCGGATCGGTGGACATTTGTGAAAGAAACTTGCCGCAAAATTCTTTATAACAAAGAAAATTGTTGTTAAAGTTTTTCTTTGAATCTTACACCTTCTATACATCGAGAAAAGAAAAAGTTATTGAAACGAATAAGCTGTTAAAGTTTCTGCAAAATTTGATTGTGTGGAGTGAAAAGCCTACTACTACAGTCAACATAACCGTGTCGACGAGACGGAACATAATCGTGTGCGTGTCTCGAGAGACAAACGAAATTTAAAGGGACATTCGTCGCTAGACTCGCACCTAATCACTGTCACCCTGCCCATTCGGATCATAAATTTGAAGATGCAAAATATGAAAGAAAATCTTGTATCCAATGTTATACATGCGAATACTAAACCTACAATATAAAATACTAATGTAAAGTACACTTACAAATTTTTCAGAATGATCCGTTCCTCCGTCGGATCCACAGCACACTATTCTTGACTCACGCGAATACGCCCGAATAATTGTCCCTGTTTCTCGGAGTCTATTTTCTAAGCACGAAACACCATACTTCTACACACTCACTAAACACTATACAACGCACTTTCTAAAATCGTGACAGCAAACGAGAAGATGTTACTTCGACCACGATCAAAATAATACTGCGACGCTTCGCTCGCACGTGTTAGGGTCAGGTTATACTAGATAGGAAAACAAGGTAAACAAAATCTGGCGGCTGAATTGCCGACCCGGTTTCCCGGAACTCCCTGTTTTCGTATCTATTGTTTACAGACCCTCGGCGACTGACCTGCATAGTATAACCTGACCGTCACACGTCCATGCGAGCGAAGCGGCAAAAATCGCAGTATTATTTTGTTTGTGGTCCGAGTAACATCTTGTTCGCTGTCACGATTTTATAAAGTGCAGAGTTTAGTGATTGTGGTTCAATTATTCAAACGTATTCGCGTGAGTCAATAATAGTGTTCAATGGACACGAGGGTGGAACATAAGATTTAGAAAAATTTGTAAGTGTACTTTACATTAATATTTTATAATGTAGGATTAGTATTCGTATATAGATCATTAGATATAGGGTTTTCTTTCATATTTTGCAAGTTCAAATATATGATTCTAATGGGCAGGGAGACAATGATTTCGTACAGGCCTAGTGTTCCGTCTCACCGACACGGTCAGGTGGATTGTAGTAGTAGGCTTTCGTCTATACGTGTAACTCCACACAATCAAACTTTGCGAAAACTTGAACAGCCAGTTTTGATACTCTCGATGAAAAAGTTCGTGGCAGTGCGAAACGTCATCGCGACGGGTTCCTCGGACCACAGTGCACGGCTTAATTAAAGGTATCCGCGTAAGACGATACTCGAGCCTCGAAACGCGGTTTCTCACGTGGAAGCGTGCTCGCACGAATGGCGCAAGCCCATCGTAAAAGTTATCGTACAATTACTGTACTGTACAACCATCCCGTTGACGTTTATCGTTCGACCTCCCAACATTTTCGTAGTCTATTGCTCTCGGCTCGCGCCTGCTCGTCCTTTATCCGTATTCCTGTACCCCATTATACAAAGGCGTCGCGGAACCACCTCCGCCGTCGATCTTTCACATTTTTCGCGGGCGTTATCGCTCGCCGGGGAAATACATTGTCGAAAAGTATCCTTCTCCCGCTCCCGTAATAATCGAACCACGAGCAATCTTTATGCTAACGATCCGAACACCTGTTTCTTAAATTTCTCCGCTAAAACGCGCTACCTCGATCCTTTGTTCCTCCAAATGCTTCTCTCCATATCAAAACATTAATATACTTATTTAATACAAATTTCAAATCACCGAATATCATTTTTTCCTCCGCTTCAGAATGACACAGAATTACCTATAAGTACACAGCGAAACTATTAACTAAAAAATTCTCTCGTGACCTCGACGAGCGTGCAAATAAAGAAAGGTTTGGAAGTGTAATTTCCTGTAACGATATTGGAAAAAAGAAATGACCGAAGTCCCTGATTAGTGTTTCTTTCCAAGGACCAGTTAATCGGCAGACGGCGATTCTTTTTCTCTCGCTTCCGCAGGCTTATAGTCCGCATTCCGCTCGCCATTTTATAGCCTCGCGAGACGTGGCACGATCTAGAGGACGATTTCCACAGGGAGAGCACCTTCATATGCATAAGCAAAGGATCTACCGGACGTACTTGTCCGTTAATCGCGTCCAGCTATAGAGCAAGAACTGCGTTCTCGAGTTACACCGATAATAAATTAGCGGCGGGGCTAATTTAATGAAGGATAGATCGCCATTATTCAAGTAATTCAATCCGAGGCGATCGCACGACTCCTTTCTTCCCTGTGAACGCGTCGCGTCGCGGGAGTGTGCGCTGCCATGGTATTACAGTTAGGCGGGCCTGTTGTGCACGGTGACGGTTCGCTCGTTACACGCCTGATCGATCACTTTTTTCCTGGCGATATCGGGGATTTTCTGCGAAAATAAAGCACCACACGATGTACTGCACGGGAAATTAGGACGGGTTTGTGTCATCATTTCGCTGGCTACGAATTTGTTTATGAAATACCTTAACGTTGCAATTCCTGCCTCAGCAAGCGGAGGGAGCCATTCAGAAACGCATTGCGGTATTAATTTTGAAAATATCCGACTGAAACGAAGCTCATTTTGTAGGGGACACGGTGGAGAATGTTATCTCATTTCTTTTTTTCATTTTTACACAGGGCTTTTCGAAGTGGAATTTATGATATAAGTGAAATTCAAAGTTGCAAAACTCAGCGAAATGACGGATGAAGTCCTTCCTAATTTTGCGTTTATTATAAGCGTAAGCCTTCGAATTTTCAAAAAGATTATATTTTCATAGTTAAACGTTTCCAAACCTTTCTGAAAATGGGTCCGAGGAACGAGTTCGAGAGCCGAAAAGTGACGACTTAAACCGCCCCCTAATTTCTCGTGGGCTGCGTCGCGCAATATTTTATTTCGCGCGAAATCCCTGACGTCGATTGCCGCGAAACGACTCGTTTATCTTGCTGGAAAACGCGGATGCAATCCGGTGCAGACGCATTCGACGCGATTCGATATTGTCCCCGGACCAATTCGCGAAGTGTCGCCGGGCACTTGCTCGTTTCCAGCGGCCGTTAACGATCTTCGTTAGCCGTCGTTCTGGCGTCGGGCCGGCCGTCCTCCCCGCGCAGAATTAACACAATGCATTAATTAGAAACACAACGAAAAAAGGGGGAGCGGCCGTGCAAATTAGCCTGACCTCCCGACGAATTTAATTCGATTAATTAATGCGCGAACACCTGTCTGTGTTTTTCTGCTGTAGGTATGTGGTCGACGGGAACGTATTGATATAATTTATAATTAGAACCCCAGGAACTGGACCGCGTGATTCTGGTTAAATTATAATTCGCTCGCGGTGCTCACTATTTCCATTTTTTTTTGCCGATCGGTAATTAATTAGGAAACTTCAAAATCCGATGCGCGCCGAAAAACTGAAGTCGCTCTTTTTCGGTTTCTCCTGAAAACGTTGGAAAGTCGATAAAAAATTGATTCTAAGTGTTGTATGTTTTTATCACTTTGAGGACGAATGTCAATATATGACAGGGACGATTATGTAGGTACATCATGAAAGATCAGCGTGTATTGTTTATTTTCCGTATTATTTACGACTTCAATGCAGTATTTAGTTCTTGAGGGAAATATTCTCAGTGTTTAAAAAATCCTCGTCCGTAAATTAACGTATACTCATTACATACCAACATGGAGGCGCCCTTGCTTGTCAAAAACGCTGAAAATCGCACTTCTTTACGTATAACTTTCGAACTAGTGAATTCCTAGATTTAAAACTTGGATTTTCGGCATTTTCTCGCTAAAATCTACAGGATTACATAAAAAATAGTTAAAAATTTCTGGTTTCCTCAGGTAAAGTTAAGCCGAGCTGCGTGTAAAAGAAGCTCAATGCCTGCCTTTTAAATAATACTCCCAGAAGAAGTCACATTACAATAAATATAATTGAAATATGAATGAAACTTCTTTCGTACAAATTATTGAAAAACTCAACTGTTGATTTTTGGTTTTAACAAGAATATTAGAAAATTTCTGGTATGTAAATTAAGGGTGCAAGCACGTATATATATATTTCGTTTTTTGGACGAGATCGTGCGACTGGAGTTGTGTGTTTTTTGTCGGAATCGCCGGTGGTTAATGGAAAAATTTCAAACAAATGTTTGACGACGCGGACAGCCGAGTGGATGATGAAAATGATTCGAGAGGGGTAAATCGAACGTAGTCCTAATGCCGCGGCTCGCCGTCGAAATCTGTTTCCTCTCGCCGGCAATTTCCTGTCGTCACATCCGTGGCGCGGCGCGGCGCGGCGCCGGGCGCGTTCGAATTTGCAAAGCCGATAAATAATGTATCAGCGCGCGAAACTTTATCCCACAATGAATCACCGTGTATACGGGGTGGAAATAGCGCGGCGGAGTAACTTGTTGTGATGTAAATCAGGACGGATGAATCGGGACAGAGAACAGAAACTCCGTGGCGCGTCGCTTCTGTACCAGCGGGCTTGTAAGCGATTCAACGAGATTACAAAGATAGCATTGATACGGAAAAGAGTAAAACGAACGAGAACCGCGGCGGCTTCCAGCCGGGAGTCAACTTAGCGACTGACCCGATTAGTCAGCGACGAGAAATCTCGCTTTCGAACCGTTCCTCTTTTAACCATCGACTTCTAGTATCGAGTCAGCCCCCTGAGACTTCCAACAGATTTTAACAAATACGTCTCTCTTACGCCGAAATGGAATTCGAATGATCCGGCATCGATATTTAATCATTGCAATAAACACAGACGTTCGGCAAATGTGAATCTTCTGTTTTTCTCTTTTAAGAAATCGTTAGGGGAGGGTCAATTAACCGGTTAAGCGCGTTTGACGTGTATATGTTACAGTGAAACACCGAAATCTGGAGAATGTCGACTTTCACCGGTGAATGTCAACATTCACATAGTCGCTTGGTGTATGTCCGAAATATTTGCTAAATACCCTTATTTCTGACTTACACCGGTAAATGTTGACATTCACCATGCACTAATGGTGAATGTTGAACATGTTGGAGATTTATATTTTCTTCTCCGTAATTCAGTCGCTATAAAACGTCACGCCAAGTCGTGATTAATTTCGGGTTATGTGCGTTACGTTACATTTCCTCATAAAAAAGGTTTAGGGTTAGGGTTAGGGTTAGGATTAGGGAATCACTTGGGGGTAGAAGGGGGTGAATCGACTTTCGAGTAGAACTACGGGATTAGGTAAGGGTGTTTAGGGTGACAGGGTCCGAATATACAACAATGTAATAAAATATTCGATCTTTCACCGACGTATTTGGTATCTGTTGACATTCACCGGTGAAAGTCGACATTCTCCAATTTCGGTCATTCACGGTAACATATACACGTCAATCCAAAACTATTGCGTGGCGGTTAACGTTAATAAATTGTTAATTTCTTATCGAATAAAAATGTAATTCTTTATCATTTAGCTTTACAAGGGCTTTGGCTTTTATAATAGCCGCATTTGGCCTGCGTTCGACGTGTATATTCGTCATTGCTTGATTCTAATTCCACGCCGTGAGGGATTTTTAAAATTAAATTCCATAGTTAATTGGTTAAAACTTTAACCCAAAATAGAACATTTTCATTTCTAAATGCGAGATCAATTTCTAATTTTAAAGCATGCCACAGTCCATTAAAGTCATTTTTATTATCACACGATTATTTAAAAAAAGAAACTAAAAAATATTAACTGCAACTTTTGGAGAACTGTGCTCACAAATGTAAGCGTTAAAACAGACATTACACAGTAAAAGAAATTTATTATAATATAATGTAGACATTTGACATACTATGAACAATAATTTTTTGCCTGTACGAAGGCATTTTTTAATAAAGTGAAGCAAAATTGCCGAAATCTCACACTGTCGCTGTGCCAGAATTTCCAGAAGATCTGACGGCATGTCTAATTCTAAATTCAAACAAATGGTTAGTTGTAGATCGAGATGCGACGAACCAAGGATGCAGCCAGCCCCGATGAAGACGTTAAACGGTGATCAACAGTTTACGACTCGCCCAGCTCTTGCGCGCTCATTTAATTGCTGTTGACGCGTCGCATCGAAAACGCAGTCTAACTTGTCTACGTGACTGGGTTGAACCGGCGTCAAGTCGACATCCGCTAATCGGTTAATTAAATCCGAGGAATTAATATTCCACGCAGTGCGCAGCGCGTGCGCGCGTCTCGCATACCGTATACGCAGAAGAATCCCGGGCAATCGAGGAGTCTCCCTAGGTTTGCAAAAATCGGTTTCCTGTTGCACTTCTCTGCGGCTTAATTACTCTAGGAGTTAATGAAAAGCATTGCAGCTGAATTTCAATGTATGGAAACTGGTTGCGTGATCGAGCAGGTAAATAGAAATCAAAGTGCTTGGCACTCATAGTGATGACTGTCCATTACATCAAAGTACCACATGGTGCTGTACTGTTGCAGAGGACTTTCTAGATATGTCATATACTAATGTGTATATTATCCTGGTACCAGCTCTGGAATAGTTTCGAATGTGTTCTTCAAATTTTGAACGTATTTAATAATATACAAAATATATAAATACATAATTAATTTTGTCCAGCACAGTAATTGCGTAACTAAGAGAACCGCATAAATTCACATATCTCGCAATTTAAAGTTTCGGTCCCGCGGTCGTCAGGGCGGCCCGCGGTTTCTGATATCGATATCAGAATTCCGTTCGAATCCCGCGGGGGAATATCGGGGGGAAAAAATGGCGCCATTAAACGCGCGTTTAATCCGCACTGCGGTCCCGAGCATTAATCTCAATTTTCCGCGGCGGCCGAACGTAATTGCTTTTCATAAAAACGTCTCCGATTTCGTTCGACGTGCAGTATCCGATATCGACCGGGAGCAGAACGTTTGTGCGCACAGCCGCGCACATACATACATGGACACGCGATAATGATCGTCGGTGGGTACCCCGTCTTCCTAGATCCAGAAGAATAATAGAAAAACGCCGGACCGACAAAGTTCCCTCGGCCCCCGGCAGAAATAATAATAGCCCCTTTTGGAACGGGCTTCCTGTAAAATTTTCTTTGAGGACTTTTGACGGGCCTTGAATGTTCGAGGTGTTCCGCGTTATGGTTTATGATGAATACATCGTATCGTGTTACCAGGGACCACTGCTTTTCTTTTCCCTTCTTTTCTCCTGTTTCTCGCCCCAGCGGCGCTCGCACGCCCGTTCTTTGTGCCGTGACTCGTTTCGTTTCATATTAGGTGTACAAATTAATTCCTGGCTGCTTCTTCGTAAATTTGGTATTTTTGTTTAAAAACAATGTACACTGTACCGTTGAAAATACTCTTCAATCTCTGTACACTCGCTTAATTTCTTAGCTAGCTAATGAATTCCTTTTGAATAAAGCTTTTTCTTCTCTGTTTCGAGTGTTTCAAAGTGTACACCAACCGAATTGTGTTGAAGACAACTAAGAAAGGTGACAATCTACTTCTCGACTACTTTCTCGTGAATCGTGCCACTTGTTCAGATTTACAAAATTATTTCTGCAACCGAGCCAAAGATAACGGGGGCCGATATTCCAATGCATTTTCCATAACTCGGGATAAAAAAAAATTCACGCTCGGAGAAGAGTATTTCAAATAGGGTCAGAGTTCGTCTGTTTTAAGAATTAGATCTGTTTTAAGATGTAGTGAACCTTCACCTTTCGATTAGCTCATCGGGAGAATGTTAGTGGTGGTATCTTCTTCTTTAGAAGAACCTGATTCATTAGGTGATCGAAAGCCACTCGAATAACGAAAAGCAAGTTGAATTTGTCTTTTCATCAACTTTAACGTTACACTAATTCAAGTACATCATTCGTCTGAAATAAACATTACTTACCAAATTCCTGGTACCATTAAAAACAACGGAAATCTTCCAAGCAAAAATAATCGCGGCTCCGCTCGTTAAGCAACGCGCGACGCGCCCTTACACAAACACTGAAAATTTTAAATCTTGACACACACGTAACTTTTGGACTAGTGACCTCCGAGGATTGAAACAGGGATTTTCGGCAGTTTCTCGCCAAAATCTACAAAATTACATTTTAAAAAGTTGGAATTTTCTGGTTTCCTGAGGCAAAGTTTAACCCGTGTTTACAGAATTAAGAGATGGATGTGTGCATTTCGATTATATAATTATGCAGTACACGCGGCCATGACTACAATAGATCCCGAATTATTTGCAATGGTACTTCCTGTCATATCCCTGTTTCCCTCACGTAGCGGTCCATTTTACCTACATTTACGCTATTCACCACCGTTTCCTGTTTCATCTAACTAATCTAAAAATTGCAGAAATGCACAAAAATCCTGGCGGTAGTAATGACAAAGCGTCGGAACGAAATGACGCTCGAAAGACCGCGTTATCGATGAAAGCCTCTAATAATAGGAATCCGATAGTTGTCTTCTCGTTCCTCATCGACGCAGCCGCAAACAACAAGTAGCTAACACAAGCCGTTATACAGACTAACGACCCAGCTCGTGTGATACACGCGATACATGACGAAATGTGTACAGGCACAAAATATTCCCGGATTAAAAATGGTGCAGACATTGCAGGCGGGGGGTAGAGAGGTGCAACGAACGAGGCAGCCTCCTAGAAAGAAGGGGGACGGATAACGAGAGCCTGATAACGCGCTCATGGCAACGTCACGACGCTTTTGTTCGCGGCTAACGGAAAATATTGCAAGGAGGCTGAATGAAACCTTCGAAGCCTGATTCTAGAGTTATTGACCCAATATTGGCTGTTTAAGGAGGAGCTAATTGAATCCTGGGCCAGCAATTCGTCCCTCGAAGCTGTTGGGTCTTAGTTCCGTTAGTTATCATTTTTATTTAATTATTTCATAATTTGGAACTCACCCTGTGCCCGAAAAATGAGGGGTTGCAGAAAACGAAGGAAGACGTTGCACAGTGGTCCCAATCGACGAATTACGAGGAAAAGGTACTAAAATCATTTTTTCTGTTGAGCACAATACCATTATTTACATATTTTTTCATTCTAAATTGAATGAGACCATAACGAAGACGATGCGATTAATAGTTTTCGAGATATGGTGATGCAATTTATGATTAAAAAATGTATAACTTACTGGGACAGATTATTTTTCAATTTAGCATTCCTCTGATGATAATTCAGTATTCTGCTTGACCGTGGCTGTGCCCGCGGGCATCGGAGGGCGCCCTTGCCCGGAGCCGTGCCCGCGGGCACCCGTTCCACTTGACAAATTTTGACCTCCTGCACTTTCTAGCTCATTCTCTAAATAATTTACGAGCATATGACGATTCTTGGTCATAGTCGATTGCATAAGGCCTAATTCCTTCAGGTGAATAACCATGTTTCGCCGAGTTATAGCACGCACTCTGTCTACAAAAAAATTATTTCTCACAAAATGGCAACTAAAGGCGAAAAGCTATTGAATTTGTATCGAGTACAGGAGTGTTACTCTTGCTTAAACATAGTTTGAATTAGTAACATTTAGTAACTTGGGTTCTGCATTCCACAAAACGCGGAATACCTTACAAAAGAAACGAGGACCATGTGTATCAAGATGTCCCGCAGTAGAGATAAGAATACGAGTCGCTAAATTGAAATAAATTTGTAGTTTTATATTTACCTTCAACTGTGGAATTCATATTATCGTGAATATAAAAGTATTTATAACGCCAGGTAATCAGAACACACGTTTTCACATACACTATTTCGCGACAAGCGATCGAGTAACCTAAAACAATTATGCGTTGCGACGCGATATTTGTGTTCGTCATTCGTTTCATTGTTAATGAGACTAATGCCAGAGGTCACTTTGCCTCTCTGTGGGATGTATAGTACATAAAAAATTCACCGATACGTGTGAAATTTTGAACTTTTTTCCTCCTAATTCATCGACTAGGACCACTGTGCGTTGTAGTGTAAATCCATAGGAAATCGATGGTTCAACAGCGACAGAAATGTGTGCGGTAAAATCAATAAATTTGGTTCAAAAGCGGAAGCCTGGCAAGCACCTAATAGTTGCAGGATTTCGACGGGAAGTGCAAAATCCGATCCGGGAACAGCAATTTAAACGCGTTTTCTTCTATTTTTTTTGTGCTCAAGTACGGCCCCGTGACGCGTTTGACGAGACCCCGCGAGGCGAATTTAATATTTCGGGCGAAACAGGAATTCGTAAGATTGAAATTGCAGCCGCAGCAATTTTCATCACGGGAATACTGTGAAGTGTGTTTGGCCTGGATTAAAAGCGAGGCGTAGTAGTTGCTTCCCATTCCGCATGCACGGGCCGCACACATCGACGCGGGCGCACCGACCCCCCGGTTGCCGCGGATTATATTCCTATTTTCGTGTGCTCATACAAGAGCAGTTACTTTTTCATTACGCTTTAAACGCCCGCTACGGAATTCATTAAACATTTAGTGTTTCTCGCATTTAAACGTACGCGCGCGCACCGTCTTCCCCGTCGTCGTTTCAATTAGACTCTCGCGAACGGTCCTGTTTCCCGAGGATAAATTCCCAAATTGTTCGCTGTCTGCCGAACAGCATTCTGCGAGTTGTTTCAGCGATCTGCCGAATAATCCGGGAACAATCCGTTCGCGGAAGTATCAACAACGGTCGATCTTTGTCCAGCGTAAACGAAACTCGCTCGCCAATACCCCTTTCCCGTAGTTTCCGAAGTACTCGAAAGTGGATCTGCAGCGAGCTCTCGGGAAAATGCGCGTTTTACGCGGCGGCAAGATGTCCCGGCAATTGACTGCCGATCGTCTGCCAATAAAGTATCAGCGGATTATCTCCCGGATCCCCCATTCGCAGTGCATAAACATGTCGAACAGCTCGAATACGGTTATAGCGGAATTGCCGGTGAAGTTCTCGTTGTGGTGGAGAGGGGTGGGGGAAGGCACGCGAAGGGAAATATTATTATTCACGATCCGGCGAAGTTGCCGGGCCGATGCCAAAGTTTCCCCGTCGCGCTATAGATCAAGGCGTTTATATTCTGTAACCATTGCCTCGATTCTTCGTCGAGAACCCTCGTTTTTTCTTTCGGGGCTCGGAGGAGAGAGCTTCGGTTCCCCTCGTCGGCTGGGAACACGACGGATTCGGTCGGCTGTACAACGGTTCGAGAGAAAACCGTAGATCGTCTTGCGGGGGTGGCCGAGAAAGAGGCCCGCGGACGAAACGGGATGGGAAACTCCGGCGGAACTTCACATGTGCGCTTTATTGTCTCTTAGCCTGAATAACACGCGTTATTTGGCGCGAGACAAATGCTTAAATCGAAGGATAGCGATGCCGTGGCGAGACGCGGCCCGGTCGTGTATTCCGCCCTATGGCTCAAGTGTTTCGCCTCATAAAGGACTCGCGTCCCTTCTTTTCTCTCCCCTCCTTCCTTCTTTGGCTCGGTCTCCCTCCCCTCCCCTCTCCTGCCGGGAACACGACAGGTTTCCCTTTGTCATGTATCCCACGGCGCGGCGATACATCTCGAAGAATTGCCGGGGAACTGTTACACAGGTAGTTTACTTTTGATCGCGTTGCTGATAAAAAAGTATCCAATTTCGAGAAAGGTCGACAAGTCGGGGCACCGGCTTCTGGAAATGATATCGTGGAATCTAAGCCAGATTCCGGGGAACGCGGCAACGTCGACCGTCAAACGGAGGAGACATGACAGTTCTTGGATAGTTGATTTAGGCTGTTAGCGACCCCCTTCTTCTTAGACACCTCAGTATACATGTTGGACCAGCGCACATATTGCGTAGGGTGTAAGGAAACTAATGGCCACCGTTCCTAAAATTGAATCCACTGGTTCGTTTGAAAGAACTTTTGTGAAAGAAACTTGTCGCAAAATTGTTCGTGACAATGGAAATTAGTGTTAAATATTTTTTTTTATAGCAACTACTCATTGAGAAGAGAGCAGGTTTGAAAGGAACCATGTAATACAAATGAATACTCATCGAGGTATAAACTCACGAGTGCAGATCTTTATGCAAAATAAAAATTGTCTACATCAATTGCAAGAAACAGGAACAAAGTTTTCTTTCCTTGTTTAGCAACTCGTTATTCTTAAATTCTTTATCTGTGACTATTCTTTGAAATTGCACCTACTCATTTTCGCCACAAACACTTGCAATCCGCAGTCTACTCATTAAAACTAGGTTTACGGAGCACTAAAAATGATTCCTTATAAAAATAACATGAATATATCTATCAAAATCTGTAGGCATTTTTTGAATAATATATACCTACAGAAATCAATTTGTTAAATAATTCCTCATGGATCCATGTTTGTAATCTGAATATTCGTGAATTAAAAATATTAGAATCCGTCATTTTGACGGGTCCCGTAAATCTAGTGTTAAGTTTTCGTAAAATTTGACAGTTTGGGGTTACATGTATAGACAAGAGCCTACTACTACATTCCGACCGTGTTGATGAGGCACAACGTGATCGGCCTTGTGCCACGAGACAAATGAAATCTAAAATGAAAGTCTAAATGGATCTAGAAGTCTGGAGGAAGCGACGGTTGCAATTCCGAGTTGCAAGCACGCCATTTTCCAAGTGTTTGGCATTAAAATCGCCGGAGTAGTCGAAATGACCCACATCAAATTTCAGGCGGCACAATTACCGGCGACCGTCTTCGTTTATGCGTTTCCACGGGTGCGCTAGAAGCCGCCTAACGAATGCCGACCGACGCGACGTGCCGCGCGTCCCGACGCGCGATTGTGATTGCGAAGCATTGTTTTTTCGGAAACAATTCAGCCTCGTCGGACGGAGAGACGTCGCGCCGCGTCGCGACGCATGGATCGTGGAAACAGAGCCTAACGTACCGTGTTCGTTTTTACCGGGCGATATTTTTTCCGTCCCCCCTCCTCTGCCCCGCGCGGCTCACCCTCCGGGCTCTCGCGTATATTCGTTTATTTCCTGTTTGCGTTCTGTAATTCTCATCATCGCCATTCTTGCGTTTCGACTTCGTTCCCAGTGTTCTTCGCCGGTGGTGCGGTGAAACGGCCCCGGGGGATTTCAACGCTTCGTTGATAGTTGTGCTTTAAAAACAGAAACTGGCTGTATGCGCTGTCGCATGACCGAACACAATGCGACGCACTAGACCGACTCACTATATCAATAAAAATACGTGTGGCTGTGGTACACACGTCAAACCATCCCGTAAGTTCGGCCCCTTTTTGTTCGTCTATTTGGACCAACACTCGAGACAAACCTAAACAATATGAAAAATCTAATCCTTACGAAAATTGTTTCCATTAATCCTCAGGCTAACTTTAAATACATTTTGCAAAAATTTCACTGCCAACTTTTGAAAATCATTCCAATCACTCTTCCAAGAGCTACAGAGTCCAAAGGACTATCGTGAAAGGGCAGTCGAAGTTGATTCAGCTCGCAGAAGCATTTCCAAAGGAACGTAAAGGGTGGCGTAAAAAAATGGCATCCCGGTTTAGTGATGGAAACGAGTTGACATTCGCGCGGCAGCGTGGACGCCACCTGTAACCGCGTAATTGAGATTAACCGATGCGCGCGGCGCGGCGCGGCGGTG
Organism: Halictus rubicundus; assembly: GCF_050948215.1. Classification (NCBI taxonomy): domain Eukaryota; kingdom Metazoa; phylum Arthropoda; class Insecta; order Hymenoptera; family Halictidae; genus Halictus; species Halictus rubicundus. Next base: position 5,859,114 of record NC_135165.1, read on the forward strand.
CATCGCGCGGCTGCAACGGCAAATATTGTCGATACGCTCGCGTCAATTTGCCATAAAACGTCCAACGGTTATGGACGGCGGATTGTAAATATTAATTTCGCCGCGGAATGAGCTACCGACCTTCTGGTTCTCGAAATCCGCCCGACAGGTTCCCGGCTCGGAGACACCCTCGTTTCTCACCCTCTCGTCGCTTCCTTTTTTCCTCGTTTCGAAACGAGGGTCGATATTAGCGACCGCGACGCCCGCGGTGCCGATAGCCCTTTTCCACGAGTCCTCCGTTCATCAGGATTCCTCGTTTAAGTCGGCAAGGTCAATACGCGGGAGGAGAACGAGCTGATACACGCAGAATCGTCACCGGAAAGCGTGATCGGGCAACTGTTCCCTATATTAAAAGATGCCTCTTAATGCCGCGCTCCGGGCGAAAAATTTGCATCGAAAGCGAAAGCGTTGCGGAAAGAATGGGGGGATTCCGGATTTCTCGATTCGAAAGGGGCGGGAAAGTCACAGATATTCGATTCAGTGACTTCCTCGACATTGTTTACGACGGCACTATTTTCCCATGTACAGCGATTTCTCTGTATATGTCGCCAAAGCCTGGACGATAAACGTCGCGGAATTATCCCCGCGAGGAATAATATTGGGGGCCAAGAAGCTCGAGAGGCCTAAACATAACACGGGTATGTCTCCCGGACGATACGTGACGCTGACAAGACACGTGTTGTTGACATACACTACCGGCCAAAAGTAATTGCCCACATATAAAAATCGCATAATTTTCTTAAAATTGAACCAAACGTTTACTAAGTAACGGGTAAACGAAATGTTGAAGAAATTGGTATTGGTCGGAATTGCGAAGAAAAAAGTTAAAGTAAATTTTTTCAACTTTTTTATCCAAGCCTGTAATGAAACTTTAATCAATACGTTTTGTAGATCTACGTTAATTATGTGTATGGTGAAAATTTCATCTAAATCGGTGAACGTTGGTATGAGCAATAAACATTTCAAGATGAGAGCTTAAGAATGAAAGTCGCAGATATTCGGCATTGTCAAGGAATTTCACCCTTATGTGATCACAGTTCAATGTTTATAACTCATAACGATATTAACCGATTTGGATGAAATTTTCACCGTATATATAAATGACGTAGATCTACAAAACGTATTGAATAAAGTTTCATTACAGGCTCAGATAAAAAAGTTGAAAAAATTTACTTTAACTTTTTTCTTCGCAATTCCGACCAATACCAATTTTTTCAACATTTCGTTTACCCGTTACTTAGTAAACTTTGCCATTTAACGTGTCAAGAAATCTCAACTTGTTTGGTTCAATTTTAAGAAAATTATGCGATTTTTATATGTGGGCAATTACTTTTGGTCGGTAGTGTACATCGAGAATTCACTGCGTATGCTTTCGTCGACGTTCCGTTTTCACTAACAACAGTTGTTATCAACATTCCGTTCTCACGGATACATTGGACTAATACTACGTTCAATGCTGCATTTCTTTATATTTAATAAGACACAGAATCAATGAGTCTGTAAGAACACGTGGACAGATTCACGATGAAGTGCAAAAGTCCGGTGTGAATTAATCAATTGCACGGAAGCACGTGCCCCGTAAATACTAGCATAAACTGCGGCCACCGGTGGCACGGCGCAGCAGGGCCGGCGTTAAATAAATAAATGAAACCAGCTCGATGTCGTTGCGCCGAAAGAATGCGCGCGCCCTTTTAAACTCGCCGGGGTTAATTCGGGGGCGCGCCCTTCAAAAATCCCGAGTCGCCGTGGCGAGATTTCTGTTGTACAGGGTCTAACAAGAAGCATTAAGGAAATGAAGTTAGTCTCTGTCGGGTCCTTGGCTACGGAAAAAAGAAAAGAGAAAGAGGGAACAGGGCAGAATTTAATTCAATATCCCTCGTCAGGGGCAAAACGTCGTCGAACGGTGTAACCTGTTATGAATATCGCGGCCATTCAGAGGATAAACCAGGCTGACGTTGCAGCGGTAATCTCAGACGGTAAAGATCGTCCGTTTTCAAGGATAATTAAGGATCCTCGGGACGTCTGCGACCCTCTGATACGAGACAGAAGTCAATTAATAATCCTTTGTGAAGGAGCCCAGTTTAGACCGTCCCCGTATAGCGACTATATAATATCCTTAGCCAGCCGGTGGCGACGGAGGCTGTGCTATTCAGGATCGTCAGCGGGGGACAATGGCTCCTTAATCCCGAAAATTTTTTTCAATTATCCCCGGGGGTAAGAATCGCGCGCGCGCGCTGGCACGCGGTGGAACCCGGCGAACCTAATTAAACTTATTTCAAAATTTCGCCGCAATTTCTTTCGCAAACGTTATTCATTGTCGTGCCCGGCAATCAGGCGAGCCGGTAGGCCCATTCGGCCGCTGCATCCCTACGATAGCCTCTCGTTCTTCCTAGAAAATCCGACGACCTCCTGAATTAATCTGGATCCCGCCGGCTATCGCTGCTTGCGTTCACGTAATCACACCACCCCCGACCCCGTGCCTATTCAAGATTATAAAATGCACCGTCGAACAGAAAATTGGATTTCCCGCGTCCCTTCTCCGCTCGCCGGGCTGCTTTTAGAACACTTTTGTGCACCGCCACCGACAACGACACCTGCCTGCTACGTTGCAACCTGCCTTGTGGCCGCAAACTCAAGCACAGATGCAACGAAGTGCATTGCAAACGCGTTCGAATCTGATTACTCTGCTTCAAACGCCTAACACATTCGCGTATGAGTTTCCGGTTCTTCGCTCGTCCGTCTCTAAATTAATGGAAGAGACAGGCTCACACAAGCCACTTTATTGGCTTTAGTGAGTCCTTAATTACCATTTGAATGCATAAGTATTTGTAAAAGTAATTAATTTTATGATGAGCATTTTTGAACAATTGCATAACGTGTTAGATTAATTTATCTATTTATGTTGTCTACTGTCAAGAAATAATATTTGATTGATAAACGTCTTGTTTCATAGTCTTTCTAATAGAGCAGATGCTCTCATGATGTATTATATCATTTTAAATAGTTGATAGAGATCCCCGTACTTAAATGTGTTGCTGAATTTTGATTTCTGTGATTCGAGTGGGTACTACTGATAAAAGATTCAATTAGTTAGAACATTTTCTCTAAAATTCGATACCATCTGGTATAAAAATACGTATATTGTATACTCATTACAATTCGGTTCTGTTTGAGCAGCAATCGATACTCGTGACATGAAACTTGAGTGTTGAAGCGGATTCGGATTCGCGAGTCCAGCTAATTTCCGAGCAGAAAATAGACGGATGGAAAGCCATTCTAATTCCGCGCGAAATCGAAAGCGCAATTATTCTTTGGATCCTCTTAGAAGTTTCTAAGCTATCTCAGCTTGTAAGCCGGTCTTACCCTAATTCTACGGAAGTTCGAGCCTCTGCGACGGTCATGCTAGTCGCTCGAATAATAAGGATCCGCGTTCAATCACTGTGGAGACACCGTTTCCTTTAAATATTTCTTCGCGGTGCTGCACAGTGATCGCTAATGCCGTAATTAAACACGTACTTACGCCTAAACCTTTCCAGTAAAAACTTTGTTCACGATAAATTTCAAATATTTAGGGAAAGGTAGATACATTTAAAAAATAGTTGCTTCATAGAGTGAAAACGAATATAGAAACCATATTGTATTATCTCATCTATATTTATATGCTGTAACATTTTAAGATGCTGTGTCTGTACTAACTGACCACCATGATTTTCAATTTTAAGCCAATTATCAGCGGACTGCAGATCTTTATGCAAATTCCAATTTTTAAACTCAAATTGATGAGAACTAGAATAAGAAAACTATTTCGTTTATTGACTAAAAGATTTTGCCTGGTAAGGATAAACTAAAAATACCTATTATTTCTGCAATAAAATTTCTACAGTGAATTGATCAGAATTTACACGTTCGCTTGCACTGTGGAAATATGCATACGCCATAAATGCATTTGAAGTGTGAAACAATAGGAAAAATTTTGCTGTTATATTAATTTGAATTATTAAAAGAAGAAACGCAGCTTCTGATTGGCGCAGAAAATTCCCGTTTTACAGAAAGGTGCGTGGTCTATTCGTAAACGTGTTTGTTTCCTTGAAAAGCTTAAACAGCAGGTTGTTCTCGGTTCATTGTCAGGTTTTTCCATACCGAAGTGAATTAAATTTTGACATCAGTTTCCGCTCGTCTCGATCCGATAAAGCAACGTTACAGCAATCGACTGTCAATTCGTTGGATTTCCGACCGGACGTCTCACGGCGATCGCATCGAATCTTGATGCAATTTTCCATTGTTTGCCGACTGTTATCAACCGGACGGGAATATCTTGGCAAATTGCAACACAGTTGCCCGGCGAATCGGCCGCGTCTGGCCAAACAAAAACTTATCATGGCTGGCCGATAAATGTTTCGCGTTTAACCGGGCATCTCTGCGGCCCGCAGGCCAACACCGAGGCCAATTTGACAAATAAATGATTATTATAGACTGCAGGGAGAAAGGGAGAGGAGAGAAGGTGGGGACGGCTCGGCGATTGCAAGCAACGAAATGTAATTGTAATTGAACAGAATTCATTAGTCCTCCAATTAACGCGGTAATAATTTCGACAGCGCAACGGATAAATTGGTTTTCAAATTTTAATTCCCGATCGTTATTATTCCCAGAGTTATTGGCTTACTCAGTTATAATTACACAAACGACCGAGCACGGACCGCAACACGATTTCAAAATATCGTTATCCGGGCTTTGTCGTCGCTTTAACGAGGCCTCGGACTCGTCGATTCGAAAAATTCCACGATCCGTCGGCTCTCGCACGAAACTGACGAGCGCCAGAATGTCCGCAGAAATTCCGCAGCCCCAGCATTTCGCCGTGTCGTTACCATAATTCCTGTTGCTGGATCGTTACGAATAAAACATTTGATTAAGGATGGTAAGCAGCGAAATTAAATTATTCCAACATTAGCGGGCCGATTGTTGTGCGTTTTACAATTTTGAATCGGACATTTCTAACGAGCCACTTTTGCAGTCAGCAACCCTTGCTTCCCTAGATTCCGACTAATTTTTCCTCTTCGCAATCGATTTCCTAAGAAGCCACCGAAAGGAAGCGCACGCCCGCTTTGCGTGCGATGCAGTTTCGAACTCGACTTCGACAATTGCACCGGGGAACGAACGAACGATGCACAAGATAGGATTACCGGGAAAGGGCAAACCAGGCGATCGCTGCTGCACGGGATGAACATGATCGAGGGAGAAAGGCAAGAAGGGAATTGATTATTTAGGTCCTCTTGGATTCCAGTGCCCACCCGTTTCTCAGCGCACTGGCAAACTTTCCGGGCAGCCTTTTAGCGTTCTCTTGTCCTTAAACTTCACAATCCAATAATATCAGATTCCTGATTACTTGATCTGCTAAATTTAAGGGAGCCGACCGGAACTGCTTGGAAACGGCGCAATTTTTCCGAATTTTAGGGAGATCTGCAGTCTGTGCATCTTTTAAACTTTTAAGATATGTTTCATAACTAGACTGCGGATGTTTATGCGATTTTCAATTTTCGTAGGCAAGTGTTAGGAAAGCGGAAACAAACAAAATCTAATTTTCAATGGATCTTTGTTGATCTGAAATAGATAAAAATCGTACTAAATTCTGTAAAACTTCATATTACAGCATTTTTTGAAAATTTTCAGAAGCCATAGCACATCTTGGAAAAATATTCTTCCTACTTGAGAATACTTTCGAGTTATAGCTCTGCTATTAAGAACATTTCCCGAGAAAGAATTTCCATTATTTAGAAGCAGATGAGATTCAAAAGTAGTCTAATTTGACACGTGCAGCTTTTCCAATCACAAGAAAGTGGAACCGAGTTAGATATAAATTCAATTACAATTTCCCTCGACCTGTTCACCACTTCATTATTTGCAACAGTTTTGCCCTCATAACCGCACAGAATCCACAGTCTCTTCATCCTTAACGGGGTTCGCGTATGCATTTTCGAAGAAAACGATCCGATTTGTTCTATAATCGAGAACTCCCCGAGAGCTGGTGCAATCGTTTGATATTCTAAAAGAAGGAGCAGCTCCGACTTCGTTAAAATTTCATGGGACTTTGGACCGCGAAGCGATCAGTTTCTAGTCAGTTTCCTCGAGGACGTTTTCGGTGAAAAAATCAGGCGACGCGTGAAATCCAAAACACCTTGATTCACTTCTCGCGTGTACGACTTTATTAGTGCGATACACAGAAGCTCCGAGCATCGCGTCGGATATATCTATCGCTGAACTATCGCGTGTCAGAGATTTTCGAACCGGTCTCTCCTCCGCGAATCGCTTTGCGATCCCTAAGGCCGCTCGTTATTTCTTTCACGGCGGCTCCAAGGAACTTGTTATCTTTTTAACCGAGCGGATCCGGAGGGATGTTCTTTTCAGAAAGATCATTAGGATTTAGGTCGATCCGGCCGGGCTCGTTACATGTGGAGGCGAGGGAGCCGTCGTTGAACGGTCTCTTCCAATTAAAAGCGTCGCGCCGATGAGATTTCGAGGAGCCCGGAAACGGGAGGACGTTTAATTTTCGATGGTATTCAAGACGCGTTCCCCGTATTTCAGCGCGTTCGACGTTTCCGCATAGGCTGTCAAAGGGTCGGGTGAAAAATCACGCGTTCGGCCCGGTATCGACCCGAGGGGCGAGGGGGGGGGGTCCATAGTTCGTGCCGTTAAATCCGAAAAATTACTCCCCCCACTCGTATTTTCCGAGCAAGTTCCGCGGAAGTTGTAACGAAGTTGTAAATAGCCCGCCGTAGAAAAGTTTGCGACGTACCGACCCGTCGCGTCCCATCGCGCGTCGCGTCGGGTCGGGTCGGTCCGTCCGTCCGCGATGTAACGAATGCAATTTCGTTTTACTTTGCCGAAGTGGCCTGTAAGTCATGAAATTGCCTGCCACTCGAACCCCGGTCGCTCGACGACCCGGTTCCACGACTGCATTTAGGGTGCCGGGACTTGGCCCGATTTCATTCGCGCCCTCCCCCTCCCCTACCCTCCCGGCTTCCCGATGAAAAGTAATCCGAATCAGACGGAAATTCAAACTGGAATCCGAAGTCCCGCTCTCGCGCTCTAATGAAAATCCACAGCCAGTCGATTATACTCGACTCAACAGGTCTTTTTTGCGAGCCCACGACTTTCCTCGTACGGCTTTCCCCGCCATTATTTCATCGTATTTTCGAAAATTCCTACTCATCTTTCCGATACGTTCGTTGCGAAAAATTTCTATTTCTGTGATCTTCGAAAAATCGATTCCTTTTCTGGCTTTGTCAATTGCGTACGACCGGAAGAATATTCCGTAAAAATTTCGCCAGAAAGTTATGAAAATTGATGAAACTACGGGAGAAATTATACAAGTGTGATCATTGAAGAACGTGTGGATTAAAACGCTGTACATGCGGCAGTTTGCGAATTAATATGAGCAATATTTTTAATGTCTTATTAGTTTTTTGAAGTTGGCAACGTGACTATGTCAGTGGCCATTTCGTTGCACGTTTGAGAGGCATTGACGTGTCGTTTGAGGACAGGTCTGCAACAAATTACGTAATTACATAATTTTTAATTTCCACTCGATTTTCAACAACTTTTCACAAAGTTTTATGTACGCACAGCTGATGAGATCACGTTCGACCTGCCGAGCCGCCTTTTCGATTTTTCGACGTCCCACGTTGTTGTTAATAGACAAAGAGCAATGTTCAAATAGTCAACAACGTATCCTACGGCTAATAGAAAATTGAAGTCGGTGGATCGAGTAGCGTTTCCATAGGATAACTTTTTGAGGAAGCCCTTTTTCCGCAACGGTGAAAGTACACACTTAACCTCTCGCATTCGACGTGGGCTGCCTATCTCTTGCAGTACTTCCGGCGGACAATGTGTGCCCAGTAAATGCGTTATTTATACCCCGGTTAATTCATGAAGTTTACAGTGGCGGCGCGCTCGCTGGGAGGAACCGGCGCGGCGGTTTCATTGCCGTCTTTCAGGAAATTAAAAATTTCCTTGCTGGAAGAATGTAACGCACTGTGGCAGCGAGGAGTCAGCGGTTCCTCTGGATCTCGAACATTTACCCGCGAAAGAGGCGGAACGTATTATCAGCCCGGGGAAGAGTAATTTTTCCAGCAGCCGGAACGTTCCGTTTCTGACAAGCAGAAATTTCCATTACTCTTGCACGAGCCCTGGCTCATTCTCCCGTCGACCCTTCCTCTCAGCCACCCCCTGTTCTCGCGGGGGTCGCTCCCGAATAATCGAAAGTCGCGGTTCGCGAGTTCTTTCCTCCCCCTTGGAAAATTCAGCGAACGTTTCGGTACCGATGGTCCCGCGGAGGAGGCGTTTCATAATTATTTTAAAGCCGCTGAACCAGTTAATTCCTGAGTGCTCCGAACCGTCAAATGCGATTATATTGCCGGTGCCGCCCCCCCCCACCCCCCCGCTCCAGAACTGAATATTCTACGACGATAAAAATTGAATGCTCCGCTTCCCGAGCCGCGCCGCGTCGGCCCGGCTGTATTCTAAAGATACGAGCGTAATTGCGAGGACTATTCAATTCTGAATCGCGGAACACGCACGGGACGCACACCACCAGCGCGCCGACGACGGCCCTTCTGCAACCCGATAAAACCCATTGTCTACGCCGCGGCTGTTTCACGGATAAATTAACAAACCCTAGATGCGGCCCGGCTACTGATAAACGAAAGTGAAAAGATCCCTTCAATTCACAGCACATCGATTTCCGCCATTCTTCTCCGCGACGGGAAAGAAACATTGTTTCCCGCTGTGCTGATAGGAATTTCCATTCCGTTCTACAACTATGCTCTCGAATTTTTAGGGACACGGGACTATTAGGGACTTAGGGATTGCTTTGATGAAGGTTCGAAAGAGCGTGAAACTTTTTAATATTCAAAACCATTTAGTAGAAAAAAGTCATGGAGTCTATAAGTATTAGGTTGGGGAAAAAGAAATCCATTATTTTTCCGGTAGATGGCTGTAATGATCGATATCTCGTGAAGTATCGATCAAACAATTTCAGATTTATGCTCGTTGGAAAGGTGACATTTCGCACTAAAAAAATTCTAGTTGCTGTTTTTTGTTTGGTCCATTCAGTTGTGAGTTACAGGGTGTTAAAAATGGAAGTCAACAAAGAGAAAATTCGGTACATTTTACAGTAGGGACCAAGACTTCTATGAGAGAGGCATTATGAAACTACCGTTAAAATGGCAACAAATTATAGAACAAAACGGTGCATATTTGACCCCAATCGGACAATCCGAAACATGTTAAATAAAGTCTTGAAGTTAACGTGAAAGTAATGGATTTCTTTTTCCCCAACCTAATATTATACTGTATTTTACATGATTTTAATCCTCCTACCATTAAATTAATCCTCCAGTTCACAGGTGAATAGATCGCACAATATTTAGATAGAAATTCTCTCACCTGCATTTGCATTAATAACTAATTGGTCTTTCTGGTTGTAATGAGGTCATCTTTATCGCGATACACTACTACAACCTAAGGAAGCGAATTTATTTAAGCTGTTAAGTAAATTCAAGAAGTTAAATAAAGACCAATTCTCGTCATGGATCCCACAGACCCAATCCGTGCACCACAGTTAAATGAATGTGTGCTATATTAGGAACAAGAGATTGATGGTTCTACAAGAACAATTACCAAAAATATATTTTTAAAAATTGACAAATGAGTCTGCGAATGGTCCGAAACATCAACCGTATAGTTATAAAAATAGTCAGCCGTCCAAGTATTAAACGATACAGTGAACTCTCGCTATATGTCAACAACACGGTTCTCGCCAGCGTCTTGTATCGTCCAGGAGACATACCCGTGTTATGCTTACACTCCTCGGCGTCCGAAGCCGCACTCTGAGTAGTGGGGATAATTCCGCGACGTTTATCATCCAGGTCTTAGCGACATATATAGAGGAATCACTGTACTGTGTACAAGTAAATTTGTCTGTTTCGAGTAAGTCTCGGAAGCTATCGCTTTCACGGAATCGAGATCGATTGTCCCGTAATCTGCATTGGTAAGGGCGAGATTATTTTCTGAGAAAGCACGGAAGGTGTTCATCCTCGCGAAGCCACTCCTCGAAAGGAATTTCCGATTCACGGTCGGTCGCAGCACGAAAATTAAAAGCGTGATGGCCGGTCAACGAGACGCGTCGATTTCGGTCGCTGTCCACGGACCCTCCGCGATTTCTTTTTCCTCGTGAGAAAGCAAACACGTGGAGTCGCCTCGGTATCATAACACGTGCACCCGTTCCACCGTAAAAAGAGCGACGAGCGAGCTCCACCCACCCACGACCGTTTCGAGTGGCACGTCAGCCGACGCGTTTATCGTGCTTTCAGGAAAGCCTGTTATTTTTAAGACCGCGCGACGGACCAATATTTGCCCAGCGTGTTTACCGGGTGCCCTTAATCTGTCCTGCTGGCCCTCCGATCGTTTAGCAATGCCGGAACGACCCGGGAAATTGCAGCCGTCACCGGCCCGAAACCCGTCCCCCCTCGCTTATTAATGATAAAACGCATCACCTGCGACACGTGCACCGTGCACAGAACCGATAACTCGTTATCGGATTTCTACGTAAAATACAGGTCTTCCGTGTCCATCGCAAGAAACGGGGTCTAAAATATAAACGATCCGACTCTTGGTGGGACGAGTGTACCAGCAAGTGACTGATCACCGGCGAGCGAACGTTTCCAAATAAATACCAACCGAACGAGACTTTAATTAATAACTTTTAAGAACTGTCGGTATGCGGATCGAGCCTGAAAATTCTTCCTATTACGTAATTATCTGTGATTAAGAATGCTGACGTTATGATTAATATAAAATATGTTTTGCCGCTCGTGCTTCTAGTGCAGGATAATTATTTACTGTGACATTGGTCACTTAAGGAGTATTGTGAATAAAAGCGTTGTTTTGTTATTTTATTCAGTTACTAGCTGTGTAGCAGTTAATAGACTGTGAATTTTTTAGATTTGTTTTATTTATTAAACCCCTCAAAACCCTGCATGGGTCTATTTAGTTTTACGAGTACGTAGAAAGATATTAAAAATATTACATGAGATATTATTAAATGCATAGTTTGCAATCTTCGAGGAAGAAGTGAATATACAAGCTTTAACATTAGGTTTCTCTATGAACACGTCTATGTTCAGAGGTAGTTGAAAGCCTGGAGAGTTAATTGCTTTGTCCCCCCTTAAATTGTAATGTGTACAAACAAAATTAAATTTTATCTCCCACCGGTTGCATGCCTTTCTCAAAGATGATAATTCTTCTCTCGCTTTTCTGTGACCTCTCGCAAGGGTCACGCTGCACAATGCAGAAGGACAGGCTCTGAGAACGGCTCTAGCGCGTTGCGTTGCGCAGTCGGTCGCCGCTGTGAGAATGGTCACTCAAAGGGAGCAAAAAGGAGCTTGTAATTTATGCGCTCGCCGCGATATAATGTTGCAATTGAGGTTGCCGCGCAAACGATAAGGGCATTGTTCGCGAGTGTATCGCAATTACTGCCGCTCCGCGCCGCGAAAAAGGAGCGCGCATCCCGAGCGTGCGCTAATGCGGCTCCATTCGGCTCTCCAGCCTCTCTCTTTCTCTCTCTCTCTCTCTCTCTCTCTCTCTCTCTCTCTCCCGTGTCACGGCGGGCTTCTGTCGTTCCGCTCTCGTCGTGTATCGTCGGAATGAAGACGAATCTAAACTACTCTATTTAAATGCGTGCGCTAATTGCGCGTACGCGCAAGGCGTGAACGGCCATTCAGAGGGGGTTACGCGCTCAACGAGCACTTGAAGCGTTCATTATGCGCACTTGTTCCGCGACGTTGTTAATTAGATACTCCGACATGGGGGAGAAAAGCTGTGTTCTTGCACCGAGCCGCGCCGCGTTGATATTTCAACCGAGTGACGGCCAGTTACACTCAAACGAAATTTATCGCGTCGTCCCGCGACCCGCTCCGTTCAAATCTGCCGTATCAAATCCGGGAAATATCTACCTCGAAAGATATTTGCTTTGGACAAGAAAACGGTACCCGTCGCGGGCCTTATACTCGTTAGAATCGATCGTTTTAGATCATTTTCCGCTGCACTCCAGTATTTTTGTCGTTGCACTCGAGCATCGATCCAATACAGCCGTTAACACCTTACCATACAATTTTCTTTCAAGCTGTAATGCAATAATTAAACCCACTTAACCCGTAATAATGTCACCGAATAAAAAAGAAAATGTATATTTATTCCGCGTTTATATTTACTTCGACGCCTAAATATTGCTCGCAAATGAATTGCATTTTCCAAAGGAAAGTGGTTAACCTGCGTTCCTAGTTGAGATGTCTATGAAAAGCTGATGATAATATTGCGAGTGGGACTGTACCAGGGGACCGGTCGTTTCAGCATTAGTTTTCCGTGTCTGCACGCAGCGTCGAGTTTGTTGAAACGTTTGAGGCGGCGCGAGTCAACAATGGCGTGCACCGGAAAGCAATTTGTTCGCGACTGTTCAGAGGGGAACACCGCCCGGCACCGATAGAGATCATTGTTTTCCCGGCAATAAGCTTTTCATCTCTATTCCCCGATAGAATGGCATCCGCTTCCTACAAATCCGCGATTGCGAGTAAACCACTTTGAACGTTCTTGGAATACCGAGCGCGAAGCCACCCTCCTAGATCCCGTTCAACGATTTAGGGAAGGCCTTTTGGGGAGTCCGGAGAATCTCAATCAATATCTACATCGGGAGACGCCTATAAAATAAAGCTACAGCACGAGCCGGCGACGCATCGTCATCAAAGAATAGTTCCAAGTATTTTTTTTTCTCTTCGTGCTAGGAGAGAGAGAGGGAGAGAGAGGGAGTAGAAGCACAATATGGGAAGAAGGAGAGAGTAAGATGGGGGATAAAGCGATGTCATAAAGGGTAGCAGGAATCGGAGCAGTCGCGGACGGAGGGAGAGGATCCGTTATAGTCTTCTCGGATGTAATCTTTAAGATGAGATCGCGCTGAGTCCATGAATCGTCGGCCGGGAGTGGACTCGCAGCGCAACTTTGCTCTTGTACTTTATTCTCTTGCCTCCCTCCTTCGTGCCGGGGGGATGGGACAGGAAAAGAAGAATATATACCGGCGTAATGGGCGACGTTGATCCTCGTCCAGTAAAAATGGACTACCCCGTTTCGTCGTTTTGACAGAAATTATGTGGAAAATCCCGCCGGCCCGAGAACGGCTGAACGAACATTTCCAGCGTCGCGTCAATTATAGCCGAAGTCGCAGGGACCGCGCTCCGCTCTATGTATAATAAAAATCGCGTCCGCCAATCAGGCCCGATTGAAAACGAAGGACCTCGGAGGTAGGTACTTCCAATTACACGGGACGTCACGGCCCGGCCGAAAGATCGGGGTCACGTCATTCAAAGCCGTCGCTCCACCATTTTTCTCCTACTACGTGTCACTGATCGCCTTATCTAAACTGGCTCTACCCCGACGCCGGGCACGATAACGTCCGATCGAACAGTGTGTAATTCAAGCTGCACCTGAAAGTCGATTTGGCTGCATCCTAGAAACAGATGCTCCTTTCGACGCCGCGAGATGCTGCACCGGGTCACGCATTTCGCCGGGATCGATGGATCTCGGACGATCGCTCGAACACCCTTGCGCAACGAAGACAGCGAATGACACAAAACTATTACAATTCTCTGTTCGATGAAACGTACGGTACGAAATCTTTGAGATCTCTGACATGAGAATCGTGTGATATATCGAGTTTATTATGTTCAAATAAAAATCTGAAGACGGTCTGCCTTTTTAGAATTTTAAGGGGCCAGCATTTTTCTTTTGACTTTCTGGACCGTTTAGACGAGTATACAATTATTTCGTAAAATACCTAAATTTGTTCCTGATTAATGAACTGAAGATTTCACGCACTTCTAACAAAAATGAATAAGAGAAATCAAATACTGTGAAGATATTAAACGAATTTGAGCACGATACGTTACGTTTGACTAATTAAAATGATCAGAAGAAGGGATATATTTTTATCCAACTTGTGTTCCTTACAGTTGACTCGGAAAGTGATTATTTTGCATAAAGATCCACAGTCTACTGATTCCTAAATAGTAAATATTGACATTTTTCGAGATTATGTATGCACGTTAAGTAAACATTTACAGTAAGGAGATTTGATTCAGATTAAAAAACAATTGCTACGGAAGATTGGACACACCGATCTCGGTTAACCGATATAAACTGCATATTTCTCTGTTGCACTCTGAATGATCGACGACACGCTCCTCAAATTGGAGCCGGTGTAAACGTCGGCGGAAAGTTGGAGATCCCCAGACCACGCTCGGGACGAGAAATTAGCAGCGGCTCGTTGAAAAGGAGTCTCGTTAAAGCGTTCGAGCTGCACGAGGACCGATCTTTGAGTCCTCGCCGGTGAAATCTGTCGCGTTGTCTTAGCTCTCAATCATTCAAAAAGAACGACGGGGCACTCGTGGCTGAACGAGCGCGTTAATAGCGAGAAGAGCGCGATGCGTGTCGCACAATACGCATCGGAGGGGGCCAGCGAAACGATGCGTGGAGAGAAAGGGGGGACCATGGATTTCGCAGTCGGCGAAGTTTGTTGCGAGGCGCCTGCCTCGACAGTTTCCTCCCTGGTGCGTCATTTCGATGCCATATGGGACGAGCCTAAGTTTTCGACAATGCCCACTCTCTCTCTCTCTCTCTCTCTCTCGTTCCACTATTACTCCTTTTCAATCGGCCACCCCCATTCTCTCGCCTCTTTTATCTGGAATTTATTGCGCGAGCTTCACCCAACCTCGGGGAATCGATTCTATAAGGTGGTTTTTTTACTTTTTGGATTTTTTCGAGGGCATACAGTCTTAGGGATATAGGGTTATAGGGATATATTATTTGTCCATCTGTCAAAATTAATTTAGTTCACAATGCAGTTGCTTGAAACGAGCGTAACACTAGGTTTACGGAGCACTAGAAGCGAATATTTTACATTACTTTGTAATAATAAGAAGAACGTGTCTATTCAAGTTTTTTTTAGCCATCTTTTAGACAATATATATAATATCTTTGTTTATATAGGAGACTGGGATCGTCAGAATTAATAAACCAAATTAGTTTCTCTGTAAATAAGAGTTTTTATATTATAACCGATATTACTATTTACAATATATACAGAATGTACAAGTTACCTGTAAATAAGAGAAACGACAATTAAGGTCAATTATCCGTCTCTCCTTTAATCACCTATATTGTTTGTAACTACTGACTATCTTTATCCTAGCACGTGTTCTCTCTTGTAATTCCTCTATCTCTCTCTAATCTATTCATTTAATGTTTGACGCGGCATCTAGCCGTTGTCGCGCTAAATTTAAAGAGTGTATATTCTCTTTACATATATACCTAAAGAAATAAATTTGTTGAGTAATTCCACGTAGGTGGATCTTCACAATCTCAATAATCGTAAATTAAAAATAATAGAATCCGTCATTTTGACGGGTCCCGTAAACCTAGTGTTAATTGGGTTTGTGCAACAACTAATCTGTAGGATCAGCATTAACTCTGCAGTTTTCATTATAATGACCACATTACTTTAATTTTGTGTCAATTTCTGGGGGTAATAAATCGTCGCATCCACTTCCTACGCATCCTTTCCGACAGAGCAGCTTCGCCATAAGTGCCCAGGAGATAATTTTCTACTCCATGTTTGATCGCATGAAAGTAACGAAGGAGCACACGTCGGAAAGACTATATCGCGTCCCATATTAGTGTCACTCTTTGTTGAGTGGATGTTGGTCACAGAAAGCAAACGATAGGATCTTCAAAATCTACAGTTTACGAATTAAAGGACAATTTTGAGCCATCTGTTCCCAGAGGCACAAATTCACGCATCCACCTAATCGAATTCACAGCCTCGCCGGATGATCGCGGCGTGTTTCGATGATTCTGGGTCGCCGAGATTGCACGCCTCTGGACACAAAAACACGGATCGATGTCAACGAGTTCGAACGGAGGAGAGCACGACGTCTTCGACAGATGTCCGACCGCGATAACGTAATGTCAGCAATAATACCGAATGCTAGCGGAATCGATCATCCTCGACCTGCCAAGACAAGGGTCGCGCTAAGTACGGAAGGGGAGACGGCTAAGGTTGGGATAGGCCACCGAGATCTAACCGAGCACGGATTTCACGAGGGTTGCAAGCTGCTTGCTGGATGAACCAAGCCGAAAGTCGAAGCGGAGGACTGTGAGCCTAGAAAATTGATAGTTCAGGCATTGATGAACAAGATGGTAATCTGCAGTATACACCATTAAGCGACGCACTCGATGTATAATTTCTAATTCGATTAGTGAGCTGTCTAGATTAACAGGGTTGGATGAATGAATGTCATTCATAGTTAATGGACACTCTTTGAAATGTACTTTACGAAGGAGTTAAAAATTTACTTTAAAGATACCTATAATTCAAGCCATGAAACTGTCAAAATAGTACAGAAAGTAAGTCAAAAATAAAGAATAACATTATTCCGTTCGAGAAAAACGAGTTTTAATATTTGGAGCAAGTAGAATCGGTAGGTCATGGTCAGACGCGTCAGTCAATTTCTATCTAATAGCACGCGTATTCGCTAATTTTTCAAACTGGATTTTCTCGATCGCAAAGCTTCAGACAAAAAGCATATTATTCCTTCGTTTCGACTTCCTTGCGCATGTAGAATCACCATTCGTCCTGTATGAAACATCCTGTATACGCAACCTTTCTTGAGTTTGTCTTTTGGGAAGGTCTCGGATATCCTCGACAGATCAAGGGCACAGTTCAATCTCCGTGAATTTCGACGAGTTCCAGCTGTTTATTAAGAAAGCAAGGTGAAACGGCGTCTCTGTCGATAAGCTGCAGAGACAAGAGGAGAGAGGTTAGCCCCGGTTAGGGGCGCGGATCGCTGCATCCCGCAACGGAAAGGCAGCCCCTGTAAGGGGCGACGTCTGGCGTAGGTGATTTTATTAAAAATTCATGCGTTCGGGAACTGCTGTCGGAATCGTGCTTCCCGGAGCCGGGTTTATGCTGTCAACCCTCTTCCGGTCTGCGAAGCTGGCGGGGGGTTGATTTGTTCGGTCGACGACGCTGGCTGCGCACCGGGGAAAGGGTATAAGGACATCGACGTCGAGAACGGATGGGACAGATATCTCTCGGTATACGGGGTGGACCACCGGATATAATCATCTTCGATTACTCTATTCTTAATGGGAAACCTACCACGGTCAAATGACCGGTTCTTTATTTTATGCAAAAATGCAAAAATGGTGCAAAACAGTTGATCATTGAATATCGAGGAATTCAGTAAAAGTTCTGTAAAACACAATAATATTGTGTACGCTAAAATTATATTACCACTGTTTTATTTAATAACAATTAAACCCTTGCGACGTCGCGTTGAAGCAAACAGACAGATATTGACTTACACCAGATCATTTTTACATGATTTGGTAAACTATTTCTTCTACACACTTTTTAGCCTCACTGCCGTGTCTGACTATGTCGAGATTAATCTACTTTATACATTCTTGTGCTAATTGTAGATTCGTTGGGTAACGAATTGAAAATACAAGACAATTAAAAGAGTACGAATCCAATTCGTGCAGACCCAATCCGTGCACCGGAGGGTTAATAAAGACAGGGTAGAAGTTGATCGTGGCAAACGATGCAGCCGGTATAGCACCCTCGGTAACCAGGGCGATCAAAATTTCAGTTTCCTAGCCGGTGTCTCGTTCCAGGTCGGACGGGCACAAAGACAGGCACGCCTCCGTGCCCGGGCCTCATTTAAATAACAGATAATTGCCGGTTCTGTTAATTGAAGCGCCGCGGGGATCGTCGGGCTAGAAGAGTTAGCCAAGATTTCGCTCGGCGCCGACCTCTCCCGCTTCCGTCTTCCGTTTCCTCGACTCTTTCCTCGCGGGAGTTAATGCGGGACCCGATTCCCCGTGTACAAAGCTGCGACAAATAAATCGCTTTTGTCAGACGCACGACACCCGCCACTTTTCATCCCCCTTTTTTCGCCGCGCTGCGTCGTCCACGTTTCCCATCCCCCACCCCGTAAAAACGTTGCCCCGGATCGCGGGTTTGGTTAATCCGGCTAATGGCGACCCCGGCCAGATATTCGTTACGCAGAAATCGGAAACGTATCATTATCTTAGAACGCCGCATCCTGCCCGCCCCCTTCCCCTCTCTTCCCCCCCGACCCGTCCACCCCTTCGCAGCGTTTATTTCGTCGTGATTCCACTCGGCGCGCCGGCTCAAGGACAAAACGGAGGGAAGACCTCGTTTAAATAACGGATAATTGGAAGTCTGCTTAATTGAAGCCGCGCGGAAGAGTTAGACGCGTTCCTGGCGAGACGTCTGCTCCCCCGAAGACGGATCTTGCTATTAACGTCAACCGCGAATCGTTGGACAAAGTGTCGCCGAGGAATAACCGTGAAAGAAGCTCGCGAAGGGAATTGTAAACGCTGTTTGTCGCGACGGTTTTAAGGAAGGCGACGCTTTTTCGCACCGGGATGCTAATTGGTCTGCTCGAGCTCCGTTGTGTCTGAAGTGCGTGGAGTATAATATAATACTGCTGGCGTTCTGTCAAATAAATCAAGCCTTTGTTATTGCTACGCTGCGAAACATTACGAAAAAAATCGAAATTTTTATCTCTTAAAGTACTTGCAAGAAGCAGGGGTTAAATAGAAAATTATTTTCGATTTGAAGAATTTTCAGAAGACGATAACAGAATGACAGTATTTTTTAATTTGTTTTAAATATTTTACTATTTCACCTTTTTTATTTCGCCAAATGTTTAGAACTATATTCTCTATTCTAAAAATCTCAAACATCGAATATCGCTATATGAATTAGAAAAGGGGAGAAAATTCATTTTCACTGTTTCATTATTCTACATTCATAATGTATAAAATCAACATTTTTAATTTATAGGGAGTTTTCACCTCTAGGAATATTTTTAGAAACATTTTTTTGTTCTTAGAATCGCACGTTTCGAATTTCTTTTAATTTTCCAATTAACATATTTCAAATTAATATTCTCATAGCAATCTATCGTGCAGTAGGCTCGCAAATGAATCGAGGCGCGCGGAAACGAACTATCATACCGATACGCATCAATTATATCACGTTTCGTACGTATTTAATTACAATTAACAACTGACGAGGTACAAATCGAGCCACAATTATTGCGCAACGAATCAAATAATTTGTTTCGGCGTCCATTTTAATATAAACACATGGCTCAGAGTACAAACTGGAGCAATAAACTGAACGATAAAATATCAGACTTTATTAGACGATTGCAAAAGTTCCAGCATGATTTGAAAATGGAACACGAGCGGTCACATTCTAGAAAAACAGTTTTATTAATCGATTATGTATTCACCTGCGTGGTTTTCCTTCAATGAAACTCGTGAGGTCTCTGAAAATCAAGCTTCTACGATCATCTAACAATATAGAACTTTTGAATTCAGAATGTATGGAATATTTCAAGACTGTTCTACTTTGTACGACAATTTCCAATGAAACCCTAGACAAGACTAGTGTCAAAAATACCAGTCATGGCTTTTTGTATTCATCACAAAGAATCTCTAATTTCTAGACTGCGAATTTTATGCATTTATAAGAGAAACAGGTACAAGCTTTTCTCGATATATGTCGCAAATGCCTGGCTGATAAAAGTCGCAGAACTATCCCCACTACCGCGGGATGTACTCCGGGAGATGCCTCGAACGCTGAGGAGTGTAAACAAATAGTATCTCCTGGACAATATATGTCGCTGGCAAGACCCGTGTTGTTGACACATATCGAGAAAACACTGTAGTAGAAAGATTAGAAAAATTACAGGATATCGATACGTAATTTTCACATTTTTAAAGTCATTAAAGTCGGAAGACAACTTCTATTGGACTCCTAGTCTCGTAATTGATGGAGACAATTTTTATTTTGCATAAAAATCCAATCTACTGATCATTGAAGCGTCTTGTTCTCTGAAGCAACCAACACGCGACGAATTCGACTCTGGCGGCGGCGTGCGATGGCTTAGAGTAATTTGAAGGAGATTAGGCCATCGATATTTCAATAAGTTCGACAAATCCACCTGGGAAAAGACGCGCGTACTCCATTTGTCGCGGTTTGTGATCCTACAGCATCCGGCTGGTGTCCTTATCTTCGGCAGTGGAACTGCCGATTGCTACCGGAGCGACGCAATTCGAGTTTCCGCTAATTTCTTCGTTGTTACCGGAGACATCTTGCACAGATCCGTGTTACCTGGTCCTTAGTAAGCCGCCGCTAGGCCCCGTCCTTAATGGGGGGTCATAGATTATGGCAAATGAGGAAAGTTGGCCAGAGAGAGCACAGGGGGCAGAGAAGAGCCATGTGGCGCCAGCTGCGGAACTCCCCGGGCTCCCAACATCATAACCAGCCGTCCCGGATGGGCCGATGCTGGCCATGCACCCTGAAATTTTCAAGCTGCGAACCGCCCGTTTTGCATCCTTTTATTCCCCGCCTTCGTACACGACCGTCTCGAGTTCCCTCGTTAATGCCGATCGATAACGAATGCATAAAACGATAACAAACGGGCCGGGGCTATTAAATGCGATCGCAAAGGGAGAACTCGTTAAGCAGCTCCGACTACAGCCGAGTAACAATCGCAATTCGGCCAAGTTAAAGCTACAAACAATTAGTTCAATACGGTATACCGATACCATAATTTTATCATCTCTGCCTAGGCGAAAGATTACCAAACCAAAGGACTTGCATTATACAATTATCGAAGATATCGAGACTTCTATTTCAGTTCTATAATTATTTGCCGGAAAGCTTGCGGAACACTTGTTAATGGAAAAAATCTCGGTCAATGGCGGCCACATTATAATAATTTGCTCGGAATACGATCGGAAAGGGACTCTCTTTGTGCTTCAGCTAAATGTCCAATACTCTTGAAATAATACGTCTGGAGGAAGTTAATTGTGCGAAATGTTCTAAGAATATGGATTCTTTTATAGGTTCGCCATTTCACCCAGGAAAATTGGAATTTGCGAATTAATGATGTGATAACGGATCATCTCAAAAATGTAGCAGCCTTTCTGGCAGGTTGCCTATTGATAGCAGTTTTAGTGAGCCAAGGATTCGTCGCGATCTCTCTGGTAATTACTGTTGAAACGAATATTTTTATGCGCTCATTTAATACGTTACTTCGTAGTTAAATTGTTCATATATCCATGCGACTTGCTCACCGATTTTTGTACGTTATTGTTTCCCGTTAATGTACAGTCTCCAACAAGGAAACAACAATATTCTAAAATATTCGATATTCTCAATATTCTCAACAATATTCTGAAGAGAACATTTCGATCCTTCATTTCAAGACAAAGATGTGAACAGTCTAAAAATACATACGTCATCTAGCGCATTGAAATCTGTCTGGCAGTGTGCGTATGTGATGCAGACACAAACATAATTTCCGCCAGAAACGAAAGAAGTCGCATATCCAAATTGAGCACGTCAAAACGAGTATAATTACGTACAACAAGTGCAAAAAGCTTGTGCTACCTAACTTTTTCTTCTATCGACCTGTATATTTCGACGTTGGCTAGGACGCTGTCTGTTCGTTGGTTCAGAAACGAAGGAGGGAAAAACGGAAACTGAAGCGAAGACAACGAGCCGCAACTTTAATTATACGTCGATCAGGGGCAGATAACCAGTGTCAGGCTCGAAGTTTTCTAATAAGCACGGCGGGATGGGAGACGCGTGAGTCGAGAAAGGTATTATATACACACACACACACACATATATATATTTATATATATATATTTCGGGATAAAGCGACAGATGCCCGAAGGAATTGTAAAATATGGTTTACGACAGTGGTGCAATGCAGGTCTCCGAGGCGGAGGAACGGGCGCGGATTCACCGTTCTCTTGTTCGTCGGATCGATAGGTCGGATCGACTGGCGGCAGCCGTCTCGATTCTCCGAGGAAACGGATTTCAGAACGGTAGGATGAGAGGGTGGCAAGGTGGCGCGGGATGCAGCGAGGGTGTAGAGGGGGGGGGGTCGTGATGCGGGACGAAATTCGAAATCTCCTCGGGCAGATTGCCTCGGGGCGCGAAGTTCTCTTTAACTCCCGCCGCACAAAGAACCGCGTTTGCCCGACGAAAGTGTCACGATGAAAAGTCGCGAAAACGTCTCGAATCAACATGTCGCGGGGCAATCGACGCCGCAGCAACCCGGCAGCAACGCTTTCAACCCGGCGCTCGATTCCTCGGGGCGTTCCGTGATCACCTGGCTACCGATTGCCTCGAATCATTTTCGGAATCGACGTCGCCGTTTATCGGAACTGACTGCTCCGCCGTGTCGCCTCGACGCTATTACGACCACGAACGTTCCCGGCGTGTACCACCGTCGAAAAACCTGGAAAAATAGTCCGACGTATTATTTACAATGTAATTCAACCGCGGGAAATTTAACCTCGCCGCTGACGTCCGTCGCCTTTAGCTGCTCTGCCAGGAATTTCTTCACTCGAATCAATAGAGCGGGTCGTAGTGTGGGTTTTCTTCGATGCCTTCGTATAAAATAGTAGGACTCGCATTTAGAACATTCGGCCATTTTCGTTTTACAATTTTATTGGGAAAAACCGTGTTTTAATCAGAATTTCTTCCATCAATATAGTAGGACAATGATTAAATTCACAGTACAGTGAATTCTCGATATATGTCAACTACACGGGTCTCGCCAGCGTCATGTATCGTCCATGACACATTCCCTAGCCGTGTTATGTTTACACTCCTCGCCGCTCAAGACCTCTCGAGCTTCGTGACCCCCCGCGGTAGTGGGGATTATTCCGCGACGTTTATCGTCGAGGCCTTGGCGACATATACAGAGAAATCACTGTGTCTACAATATGATAAAAATTGAAACGAATAATACACACTCAAATTTGTCTACTTATGAAAATAAGGCATGGTGCAGGAAGAATAGGAGTCCCATACTGTTTATGATTAAATTCGTCGACATTATCTGTTGGAACATCAACAAAAGTAAGTCGAGTGCTGAAGGATACTGAAAGTGTCCTGGTATATTTTAACGGTCCTCGGGTCTTTATTTATTGACTCTGGTCAGAAGTGGAAGGCCTGCAACCTTACACTTAGAAGAGGCCCTGAGTAATCAATTAAGGGTCCCCCCACATCTGTTTTCCCGAGTGGACCCAACAGGGGTTTCTTTCCTTCCCCCTAAAACTTTCTCTGTAGCTTCACTTCAGTTTCGGCTTGCAAACTATACAGACGTCTTCTGACTAGTTCTTCTTCGTTTTAATAAAGAACAGATACGTTGCATTCTGGTGCGTTATTTTCTTATATTATAAATACCCATTTCCATTATTATCGATTCGCTGAATAGCAAACTCTATTAAAGAATAACAGCAAGCCGAAGCTACGTCAACCGTTAGCTTGCACAATAAACAAGGAGCACAATGAAAACGTGAGAATTGAACTGCTGGTATCGAGACCGACGTAACTTTGGCGAAGCACGACTGTACATTTGCACAAACTGTTGTCAGCATCCGCGTGGGTCTTATCGACCCTGCAGGATCGTAACTGGGGATTTTCCATCATCGAGGGCCAGAAATGCGGAAAAATGGGATTCTCGGGAATGGTTTGCGCCGGCACGAATCCCGTCGATTACGAAGGTGTGGTTCACGGGAGTTATTTCAGTGGGCGATGCGCAAGTGCGGGCAAGATCCTCGCCGCTGTTATAATAAAGACACGCGCGCGCACCAGCGCAACGCCGGCCGGCCGCGCATTTACGCGGATAATGTAATAATGTCTATGCGAGCCTTCACGCTCCTAAGCATCCGTACAAAGGCCACGCACGCTATGTTCCCCCGTCACGATCATCCCGAGGTTCCAGCGCAGCCTGCGAGCGCTCTCATCGCGTTCTCTCCGGCGCAAACCGCCGCTCCTGCCATATGCCGCTCGCCGATATGCCCATTAACCCGCGATTTCTACAAGATCCTATATTGATATACGCCTAATAGATACCGTTCGCTACCGCTTCGGATCGCGTGCGTTGCACTCGAATCGCCCTTCCTCTTTCTTCTCCTCTGGTCCAACCGACCCAGGCTGCAGCGGAAGCGTGAATAAATGAAACGAAAGGTCCAGATGGATTTTTTAACCCCACTAGCAGCTCTCGGTTCTAATCGAAGCACGGTGTAATACTTCGCCTCGTAAAATGGACCGTTTTGCTGTTACAACGACGCCTGTGCAACGCCGGTTTATGATCGCCGACGCGGTCGGAACTGTGACCATTATGATTTAAATGCCTCGCATGGAGGAATTGTTAATGATACAAAATACGTGTGAAACAATGAAATTCAATTCTACCCTTCCGCGGGGGAACACGCGGCGATCCATTCAGCCGACTTTCGACCTTTCGGCTTCGATTACTGCATCTGTGTGGTTTGCTCTGTGGGAAGCATTTAACCCTCCGTTCATTTAATTTCTGTATATTCCTAGCGTAATGTGTTTGATTTATCTATAATTGCGTTGCGATTTCATGCACTCGGATAACCCCTTGCCGCATAATCCTCGTTACGGCTGCACCGATTGGAGCTTCTTTATATTCAATAATTGCACAGAAGGCGAAAGAAAGTTTAATGCTTAGGTCTTGGTCGCGAAAGAATTGAATTTTATCTGATCCGAAAATAAAGGCGCAATGTTCGAGTCCTACGTTCACTTGTTAGTGTCAGATACTCTCACACTCCTACGATCATACCTACCCTAGCCTACGCCGTTTTAACCATAAGGGCCCATAGAAAAATCGCAAGGGCCCAAATCGCAAGAAGACTTTAGCCATCCTTGAAATAGACGAAAACCAGACATCCTCTCCAGCGACCATCCCTTGACTTGTTTCCGACTTTCATTTTTCCTCCCCCATAATTCTCCTACCCTAAAGTCATCCTTCTCCCCATTTTTCCTTGCATCACCAGCTCAGAATCCATTCGCACTTCGAACCGGGCACATCGTAACACAACTTGTATAAAATAAAGAAATCAACCAAGTACGAAAGACTTTCTCCTTCCGGGATCACGACATTAGTCAATTTCTATGAAATTTTACAAAAAGATCACAGAAAGATATGGACCGTTTATTTTGATAGTGGTGCAAGTCCATTATTCTTTAAATGAGTTTAAACGAGGTCAACGAAAAATGGACTCGCACCACTTTGAAAATGAACGGTCGAAAGAACACAATCGATTGGATTGAAGGATGCAGCGCAACCATTTCCACTTTAAAATAAAATTAATGATGACTTGCCGGTTTGCAAAGGTCGATTGTGCTGAAGCAAGAGATTCTCGGTCCTCTGAAAAATGAGAATATTTGAGAAGTATTACGAAATACGAATCGCTCGGTGTTTGCGCCGCGGTAGCCCCGGTCGCATTATACCGAACAAAATTTACGATCACTGCGATAGGAGGGTGGTGGAAGGAGGAATTATTCGCGAGCAACGTCGCGGCGGTTGATGCGCGGCGTTATCGATATTTTAAAAATTCCTTTTTAGAATCGAGACTGCGCTCGGTTCTGGCCGGACCCGTGCTATAAATCCCGGCCGACTTGCCGGGCGAAATTGCACGCTTTACATCTCTCGCGCGGGTAAGTGGAAATTGGTTCTTCCATTCCGGCATCTCTGAAACTACCAACTTTAATCTCGCGCCAAATCGATGTGGCCTTTGCCATCCTCGATAGCGAAAGGGGTTGGTAGAGGGGGGAGAGAGACAGAGAGAAAGAGAGAGAGAGAGAGAGAGAGAGCGAGCGCGGGGAGGAGAGGCAGGGGCTTCGAGGTGGGACGAGGGTACATTGATTTACTTCGCGAGCGACAGGTTTATTACTTCGATGTGTACAAACGCACCTGCATGAATAAAATCCGGATCGTACGACTCGACGGGATTGATTCGAATTCTCGCGGAGAAATCAAGCGTTCCAACGGAAACGGGGAATGTATAACATTCCGAGATCTCGAGATTGGATTCTTCTTCTTCGTACGTTTTCCTTTTATCCGTCCCGGGAACAAATTCACTCAAAAGTCAGCAACCGTTTACGGGGAAACGTTGATTATTGCGAACGCTCGCCGAAATCTCTCTTCCCCCCGCGGTCTGTCGCCGCGAACACGCGATTTCTCTGCCGAAGTGTTGTCGTGCCTGAAAATATTGTTCTTTCCCTGTGACGGCTGATCTTGGATTCTATTTTTTACTATTTCCCCGGTATTGTCTTTATTGCCTCAAAGATTGCACCAAAAGCTCAGGTTTTATTCGTTACTCGCGGGTAGCAACGCTAGATAGCAACGTTTTGGCATCTTTTTCGAAAGAAAGCGCAATACGTCCAGGAAAACAAGTAAAGTATTATATTAGGTCGTCCCATAAAGTTCGTGCCGTTTACTCTTGTACCATTTAAATTCTAAAAATAAAATATGTAATCACCCTTTCATTCCACAACCCCTTCTGACCTTTTTGGCAAAAACATTATACCGTTACTATAAAATTTCAGCGGTTTTTCATTAAAATACTTTTCAATGGTGAATAATATAAACATATCCACGGCACGAACTTATGGGACGATCTAATATATAGAATTGTATTCATAATGACTGTAAGCACGGTGTCATTTGTTTAACAAGGTCCACAGGATGTCAGAGATACCTTATGTACACTATTACTATTAGTAAAATCCTTATACTATTTCAAAAAAATATCAAGACTGAAATAAATAGCAAGGCATGCAATTTATATCATAATATATGTGCAAAGTAATAAAAATCTACCAATGCTACTTTACGATCGCAATAATCGTAAATTATAAAAATAGTGTTACAGAGAACTGGAAAGAATACTGAAATAAAATTGCAACTTATGGAATTTACAAAATTTATGGAATTGTTATAATCGTTCTATCGATTTGAATGAATTTTACGTAAAATATGTATTGTTGAAAAATATTTGTACACTGAAATGAGGTCACTTGTTACACCACAATACCCCCTTAATTTCGAGTCTTACCAAAACCCCGGTGAAATCCAACTCGACAAATCCTGAAAAGTGATCCGCCACAAGCCGAATTCTGTTTAAAAGACCGACACACAGAGCGCGACAGATGGGTGACAAACAGTTCGGGCTGGTATATCGATCATCCGTACACGTCTCACGTCAGTGAGATTGGCCGCGACGACAGCCGCGGACATTGTCGCCGACTGACGAGGCTCTAGGATACCACGATTCACCGTGCGATCTGCAATTTTTGTCTTGTCCGAGATCGAGACACCAATTTCATTCGGCACGCCGCGATTGGCTCTCTGTTCGGACGGCGATCAGAGGACTCCTGGAATTTTCAGGTACACCCCACAACTCCGCTCTCCCCCTGTCCCGCGTGTCACTGTCAGGGCCACCCTGGCGAGGCCCGACACGGTACGGCACTGCCGGCCGTTCACCATGACGGATGAAACGCGAAATTTCTGGTTGACATGCGTCGACGGTTTCGTCACCTTGGTGTCACGGTGATCGGACTCTGATAGTTAAAAATTGAGTTGCCAGCGGCTACTCCCATCAGCCAATAGACGACGACGACGACGACGAAGACGATGAAGACGACGACTACGTTCTATTGGAGATCCGAATGCCTGAAAAATTACAGTCGTGACTCTCCCCGTGAAAAATTGATGTTTCATGTGTCACTGTATGAAAATCCTGTTAATTCTAATAAGTCTATAATCTGTAGTCCTTTCTCTGAGAAAACGGCCTTATCAAACACTTTGAAAGAGATCAATTTCTTAAATGATCGAGACCGGGACACTCGCTTATGCGTTAAAAATTTGTGATGGCTTGTTTCTAACACCAGGTTTGCTCGTCAAAATGACGGACTCTAATATTTTAAATCTACAATTATTGAGACTGTGAAGATCCATCTACGTGGAATTACTTAACAAATTTATTTCTTTAGGTATATATTATTTCAAAAATGGTTAAAAGCTTGGATAGACCACGTTCTTTTTATTTTTGTAAAGTAATGTAAAATACTCACTTTTAGTGCTCCGTAAACCTAGTGTTAAGGACCAAATAAATCGTCTCAGGGACTATGAAAATCAAAAATTGTTTAAAACGACCAAATAAGTAATTTCAGGGTGTACAAGAATCAGAGTGGAATAAAATAAATCAATCTTCTGAGTGACCATAATCTGAAGCTTTGGATTATTTGTAAATCTAAGGAGATTTGGGTCAAATGAGTTTCGACGTCTACAAGGAGTCGATAAATTTTATTATCTATAATATATAATATTAAATCCTTTCAATTGTCTAGACTTTGTCATCCAAAGATTTCTAAAGACCAGATTGATTTTAAAAATCAGAACACGGTAAAAACCAATCAATTTCGTGAGCCATCGAGATTAGAGGTATCCTTGGTCACCGAAACCTTGTCATCCAAAGAAACGTCATTTGTAAAGATTGGACGAGTGGTTTCAATGTAAAAGAGACCGATTTTCGTGTCAAATCAATTTCCAAAGTTCCAGGGTCGATCGCGACGTTGTACCGAGGCGATCGTCAGGGTCGACGGTGGCTCTAACAAGATGTAGCAACGAAGTGTCCCTCGGAACAGCGAACCCCCAATATGCTGCGGCTGATTATCGTAAATTTCGGGACGGCTCTGCCGGGAAATCCCTAAAGTTATTACGCTCGTTGGACCGTTCCTCCGGGAGAGAGCGTCTCGGACATTTCTTAGGAACAGTCAATCAATAATTGTCCAGGCTGGACCCACGTGTCCATATAAAGTGGATACGCGTCCGGTGCACCTGATCCTCGTCCATCTTGGCGCATGTGCGCCGGCCCCGGCGTGATATGTTGCACAGTTAAAAACTTCGTTAATTACGAACTTCGCGTCATAACCGGGATCGTGCCGGTTCGAGTGGTTTTACGGCGAGAAACGTTGCCGCGCTTAATATCCGCGGAATTTGGCAGAGAAAAGAATAGCGGTATAAACAGGGGATGCGTGCGCCGCAGAAATGCTAAACGAATTTCCAACTCGATCCCGTGGACCTGAAAGTTGAACGCTCCTCGTTTTAAGAATTTTATGAATTAGCATTCTGTGGGAGAGGGGGATGGAGTTGAGCCGTGTAAACTTGCACGGCCCCCGAGGGGGGCGAAACCAACAGACGATTCTCTATACTTTCACAGACACTCCGGGGATCCGCAACTTTCCCTGACAATAAACTCGGGGGAAGGGGTGGAAACCTAACTTGACACAACCGAATTTCCTCCGATGATCCAATCGTTTATTTCGTCGTGATTGGTCTGCTCATCTTCGTGCAAAATGCGAATTGTCTGCATTAATTCCAAGGTGCAGAGGCAGCGCGTATTTCGTCTCTTAATAATTTTATAGAGTTGAAATCGATGCAACAGTATTTTTAAATTCTTCAAATGTTCTGTAATAAATGTTGAAGTATTCTTGAAGTGTCAGCTTGCAACGAAACGATTAACCCTTAAATGCATGAGTGGGGTCTCCAAAGGACCCCAGTGTTGGATTCTGTGTTAACATTTTTAGCCGCGCCATTTGTGAACTGAGAGTTCAACTATTTGCTTCTGTCAATATTTAGGTTAATGTTTAATGTGTTTACAGAAATAAATTGTTGCTGTAATCAAAGTTAGCAAGGAATTAGGTAAGTGGGGTCCTCAACGGACCCCATGTAAGCATTCATGTTCCTAATATTTAGTTTACCTATGCACTTAAGGGTTAACTCGCTCGAAAATATAGACAAATGGACGATTTGATCGCAGCATTATAGAGGGTTAGAGCAACACAGAATCGAGTCGAAGCTTATCTGAAGAAGATACTACGGGGGAAAGCACGTACCATTTCCACCCCGAACGATTCACTCCTGCGAATTGACCGGTTCAGCTCATAAGAGTTTATTGACCGATTCGTG
Source organism: Halictus rubicundus (assembly GCF_050948215.1). Lineage (NCBI taxonomy): Eukaryota > Metazoa > Arthropoda > Insecta > Hymenoptera > Halictidae > Halictus > Halictus rubicundus. The sequence continues at coordinate 5,889,161 of NC_135165.1, forward strand.
GCGGAAAGGAGATAGTCCGGAGACACCGGAGGTCAAAGATCTATGTCTTTATCTCAACCCAACAGGGATTCACCGATTCACCCTCTTTGTCCTTTTTCTGCGGCCCATCCCTTCCTCCTTCTCTGCTGCGCTCTTTCCGAACCAGTGTCCCACGAGCGTCGTTCGAGTGGAATAGCAACTGGTTCCCCGCCAGTAGTCGAGGAGTTCGGCAGCTAAATAATTAGGTTAACCCTTGTTGGTTTGTTGGTCCACCGTGTCGCGTCGCGATAATGCCGGCCCGTGGAAATTTCGGGAGGGAAAGAACCGGCAAAGGGGGGCGTTTATCTCTGCCACCCCCGCCGCCGACGCACTTTGCGCTAACAAACTTCGATAATGAACAAACGCTGACGAGACGGTTCCCAGACACCGCCGAAGAACGTAGATTACGTTGTAGACACTATAACGCCGTCCGTGGAACGTTTTATGTACCCAAGATTTTCTATAATTGCCTAAACGACCGACATCGCAGAATCTACCGAAAATTGTGGTAAAATAATTACCAAAGTGATACGGAGAAATTCGAACCTGAAACGGTATTAAATAATTCGGTACTTCTAAATTGAAAATTTAATGTTCCAAATTCAATTAGTTTTCAATTTAATTTATGGAGCGAAATATAGAATTTTTATAATTTGTCCTTTCTAGTCATCTAAATCGTATCCTGCGAATTAATTCGTTACTTTTACCTACAGTTCGTTGCTTCTATAATTCAACCATTTCTTCGTAACAATTGTTTTGTGCTCTAAGTTGCTTCAAAAAATTGTTCCCGAATTATACGGTAAAGTTTTTACAGTTTATAATCGTTCATCGGTTAGTAATTTCGCGCGAGGCACAATTAGGCGGGACTTGGCTGCATCACGAAAGGTTGCGTTTCGGTTTTTGTAGTTTTTTGCCCGGTCCGAGACACATTACCTCGGTAAATTGTTGCAGGCGGGCGTCCGAGATGGATTGCGGCTTGCAAATATCGTTCGGCGAGACGGGTAATTGAAAATTAGCAGGGCTAATAGCAGTGGCGGGCGAAGAACGACGCTGGAGTGCTGTCATTTGTGCCAGAAAATCGAGTCGCCTCGACCAGAGTGCCTTTTAATGCAATTTTATGATCGAATCTGGGAACGAGGATGGCGCAGCCTACTTCGGCCACGATTTTCCTGCTGGTCTATTGTGGTCAATGGCCAGAGATTGATTCGCGGAGAAGCTAGAATCGATTTCGCGTCCTATTCGCACGTGTTCCCGTGTCGCCGTAGTTCGCGCGATTCGTTTCAATAAAACATCCTTGCACGTACAGACTCCCGAAATCCAGATATACAACACAGACTTATATGCAAATTACTGTTTTTGTCATAAACACCTGAAAGCCTCTAATTTTTTTTTTTTATTAAGCATTTGAAACCCTTCTGGGTTTATTCTGCTTTACTGGAATAATATAAGTGGGTACAATAATATAGAATACAGAGATAGAACAAGAAGAATACAATAATAATACAAGTGAATACGATAACAATGTCCGTTAATACTAAATATGTAGATTGCAATTTTTGAAAAAGGAATGAATACTAAGACAAGCTTCAATATTTGGCTTCGCTATGAGTGTGTCTACATTAAGAGGTAGTTGAAGGCCCATACTAAGTAGGGCCTTTGTTAGCTTGCGTCTTTATACAATTATAATATAATTGCATAAGTGGATTATACAATTCGCATTGCCATATTATATGATCAAGGGTTTCGCAGTCCCGATTGCATTTGGGCTGGCTATCATTGACAATATCTACTCGCGCTAGTGGAGCAGCCAGGTTATAGTGATCGGAACGCATTCTGTTACTGTAACAATAAAACTTCTCCCTAGTTTTAAATGGGCGAACCAGGGAACAGGGCTTTCATTAAAAAATTTTTGAAAGAATTTATTACCCTTAAAGAAACTTTGGTTTTTTATAACTTCGAAAGTACGATCTTTGGCTTGTTTTTTAAACTTCTCAAATAGATCAGTGTAGGTAACACGATACTTCCAGAGGGATGGAAAAGGACGATATATCAGGATCGATCACAGAAACTTAAATAATAGTTTGCTGCGCAACAAAAGTGTAACAAAAGAGCTGTAGAACTTTAGGAATAAACTGATGCTTCAGAAAATTTGCAGACACTGTAAACGCACAGTCCATTGATGAAAATACGAAGCTGGAATTGTTGAATTCAGTGGAATCGTTGATCCAGCAATCCCTAGGAATAAGAAGTCAGTACGATCGGTTGTTTGGCCATCGCGTTGCCCGGTTCGCTTGATCCAGCTAGTTGGTTGTTTCGACTATCGCGTTACCTAAAATTCAGACAATCCCGGGGCAGGATCGTCGAACTGCGGCGGGCGATAAACAGCCAGCAAAACGACGAAGGCGCGCGCGGCAACCGCAGAAACGGTAGCAATGGGTTTAACAGTCTCGGTGTGCGCCGGTGTCTAAGTAAACACAGAACTTTGACCAACAGGAACTAATCCCCGGGTAGCTAAGCGGCGAAAGCCCCGAGCTAGCTCGCGGCATGAATATTCTAAATATTTGCTGTGGGATGATAAAACGATCGTTGTCACTGGCCGATGCAAACGGCAAACTTCGCGCATCCCCTAAAAGATGGATCGTCACGATCCACGGGCGACGAGAGACGAGAAGAACCATTAAATTTCCCTGGATAGGAAGAATATGCTTCTTCGGGCTATTGATTCACGATGTCACGGTGCTGTCTCATAGAACGCGCCGCGATGCCTACCTTCGCTGCTATATAGAGGGCGCAAGAGCGAGCGAGAGGGGGTGAGTCTAAGTTTCCAACTATTACAAAACTTTCGGATTACGCGGCCGAAAGATTACCCGGGAATTAGTGATAATTTCGAGCTACTTCGCCGGCGAATTCCACCGAGCTGGTAACTACACCTAGTTGCACCACCGACGAATCTCTTTCTCCCCTATCCGAAACTCCGGGAATCCATTCTATCGCGGAAAGATCGGCGAACTTTTGCCCCCTCGGTCCCGATACGATCGTCGCGGCGACCCCGCGATTGGCTATTAGCGATCAGGGCCAAGAAAAGAGCGATCTCGATGAGGGGCGGCGGGCTACTCCTCCATTCTATTTGGAAAGATTAGGCTAAGAAGGGTTTACGGGCTTTCGATACTTTTTTTCACGAAGTGGGACTACGAACGGCAAATATTATAACACATACCGGCGGCTATTATTTCATAGATTTTAAACGTGTATGGTGTACAGTTGAGAATTTCTGGAAAATATTGTCCAACCCCTATGTTGGCAAACAAATAAGCAATTCTAAAGCTTCAATATTTAAGATTGATTGTGTAAATCTTCATTTTTGAACTACATAAATTGAAGCAATAGTATCCGAAGATAGGTATTTAGAATGATTTTGTAATACTTTTAGAAAAACATAGAAAATTGGGGGATGAAAAATATTATTGATTACTTCAATAGTGCAGTTAGATAGCTCCAAGATTTCGGACAGATTGGTTCAGCCCTTTAGTTACAATAAATTCCCGAATGTACGTTCACTTTTTACAGTTTACATGAAGTTTCCGCAACCCTCACTACATAGGTAGGATAATTCACGCGTTTGCTGTTTGAAATTTTGTCACATTTGTTGTTCATCTATTTACGCATGTTTAACGTTAAAACTATCGAAGCGATCAAAGTGCCTCGTTTTCTTCTTTCACAATATTCGAAATTACAACTTGTTGCGCGCGAGGTTGAAGAGTGGGCTGTTGCCGCGGCGGTTTTCTCCCTTAAGAGCGCGTTCCTGGCGGGCCGTTCGAGGGCTTGCGAGTACAGTAGAACCTCCTTTATCTGGACCTCAATGATACGAACCAATTAGTGCTAAATCTCGTATAAACGAATTCTTTACCGAGTCTCTATTACACAAAAAATAGCCCAAGGCATTGTTAATTACACGAGCGAGTATTCTGAAGTATAATACATAGAGCATGTGTGACAGACCTTCGTGCACCGATCCTGACAAAGAAAGCGCGGACTGTTGCAGAAAACCACAAACTTCTATTATTCGAATGTGAACCTCTGTCATCGGAGCCAATGAGAGCCGGAGGTGGGAGTAGTTAGTGATCCTCTGTTATCCGAACGTATCGGTTATGCTAACAGTCTCGACTCTACTGCGTGAGTCATCGAAATTAGTAAGTCCTCCGAGTGGTCTCAACTTGAAGTACCCATAGTTACCAGGAAAGTAAGCAGAGCCTAGTATCATCGGCGGGGAACCTGAGAGAAAATAAAACTGTCTGTACTCGGAGAGAGTGACAGAGCGAGTGAAAGAGAGAGAAGGAGAAAGAGGGAAAGAGGTGAGAAGGAGAAAGAGGGAAAGAGGTGAGAAGGGATAGAGACGGTGAGAAAGAGAGAAAGGGAGAGTTCACTCCGGCAATCTATTCCAATTTAACACTCGACTCCATGGCATTAAATAATCGCCCTCGCCTTCGGAGGAACTGGTCTCCATTCAATAATGGACTTTTATCCAACGAGCTTGTACTTAGCGCGAAACGGGCCCGGCTCGGTTGGGATATTACCCCCGGTAAGTCGGTGTTGTGACAGTAAAGAGCTTGAAATAAATCTTAGTTACAATCATTTCTTTTGCGGCCCGCGGCCCACGACGAGCATAAATCAAATATCATCGTTCCGTGCACTCTCTTTCGCGCCCGCTTTCAAGATCCTCCCATCCTCTCTGTCTCCCATCGGCCCCTCCTCTCTCTCTCTCCCTCTCTCTCTCTCTCTCTCTCTTTCTCTCTCTCTCTCTGCGAAGACTCCGTTCAGCTCGTCTCCGGCTCATTGCGCTTGCATTTACATTCAAGAACATCCGAACGGTTCGTTCGTCCTCGTTCACCGGTTCCAGAGGCGTTCGTTTCGATCTCCTTTTCTCGCCGACCTTGATCGATAAAAGCGACGCGAGCGCGCGCGCCCGTACCGGTGGATTGAGAGAGAGAGAGAGAGAGAGAGAGAGAAAGATCCAGCATCTATCGATCTAGAAATTTATTTTCTCCGAACCTCGCCCACCTCGAAACTTACCAGGAATGCGGTCGCTGTTCGGCAAAGGCGTCCGTGATTTATCGGTCGCCGGAAGTTCCGTGTCCTTCGGCTTCAAACCCGGTGGCTCGTTTCACTTTTCCGACGTTTCGTATGCAGAAACAACTATGCACGAAGATGCAGATTTATGTCTCGGCGAGAACGCTGGCGGATGAACTATGGCGCACGTGACGGACCGCTGCTACCGTATCACCTGCTGCAGAATTCTAAAAACTTCGAACAACGTCGACCATACAAGAATCGCTTCGAATTAATCCTTAAATCAACTAACAACATTATTTGTAACAGTCAACGATGTTGCACTGCTCGGTCTCAACGCATATTTTTACACCTCGAACGCAAATTTATCTATTGCCATCCGAGAGCATGAAAAACTACGGTAATCTTGTTATTTGTCAACAAAGATATTCAATCGTTTTTTAAAAAAGGAATTGAAGTGCGTAACTGGGTTATGAACGCTAGATTTACGGGGGCACTGAAAGTGACTATTTTACGTCGCGTTGTAAAAATAACAAAATTGCAGTTTTTTTTATTGTAATATGTGCTCGGAGAAATGAATCTATCGAACAATTTTTCGCTAGTGCGTTCTTGCACTCTTGATAATTGTAAATTTAAAAATTTCGAGTCCGTCATTTTGACGGGTCCCGTAAATCTAGTGTTAATCTAGTGTGTGTAGCTTTAATTTTTATTATATTATATACGTATGATATATGGTCCCGATTATTACTGAGACACAAAGCATTAAACACGTTCGTGAAAATTGCTAAATTCCGCAACGTCCATGGAAGTATGGTGCTTGGAAAAATTCAGGACAAAGATTTCTGTTTCCGGATGATAACGAGGAAGAACTGCGTTCGCAGTTTCTCCGTTCGGAATCGGCGGGTTTCGTCGAAGGATCGTGGCCGAGTCGCTGGGCAAGACAAATTGACGGTGTGTTAACGCTTTGTTCACAAGCGCAACATAGTCCCGAGATGGAAATTCTCTGCTGCGAATCGGCCGGCACTTTACATCGAGCATGCCCCGTAATGAATGTCCCGGTGCATGCAGCGTCGTGACCTCTCCGGACGGGCGCGAGCCGATAAACTGGATCCCTCGATCATCGGCGAGGATTTATTGCATCGTCGGGGAGGTGCGCAAAGGGCCGCGATCCTCGCGTGTGAGAGCGTGTTCCTTTCCTCGACGCGACTCCGGGCCCGCCTTTTATTTGCTGCGGTTGATTTTCGCAGCGACAGAAAACTCGCCTCACCTATGGCTGCACTCGTACCATACTACGCCAGATAGAGATCTACCACGTAAATCTTCCACCGGCGAGCAAATAAAAACTGATTAGAGAAACTGATTGCAACCGGACTCGCGAAAAATTCGAAACGAAATCCAGATAGCGGAACATGAAAAAGTTAATCATACGTTCGCTTGATCGAACGGGTAAGTGATTCACCTACGAGCTCGTCCATTGCATATTTATTTATTTATTTCAGAACGCTCGAGGTCCTTGAGTCGTTCGCTTGAGATTCCCCAAAATTATTTAATTCCAAACAAAAAATTAACTAGCTCTGTAGAGAGTGTATATTTTCTGCACCAATTGCGGAGAACTGGAGCTATACAAAAATATATTTCTTCCAGTATTCATTTTAATAGGACGCAATTAAATTTGAATAATATTTATATTCGTATATCTCCTATCTCGTTTAACTTTTCAGTGGAGGAATTATTAAAGCAGCGAAAATAATTTATCTGAAATATGTATATAATGAACTTGTGTATTAATTATGTATTACCGTTGCTTCGTACATACAGTGGCTTCAGGCCAATACTTCCTCACCAAATCATTTCAGTGATTACTGATTAATTGGCTTTCTATTCGAATCAATGTTTCCAGAAATAATTTCCTGGATTCTAGATGAAAACATTCGTAATGCATCTGCTGTATGAAATTTTAGGCAGGAGAACAGAATTTAAAAATCGTCAATAAATTCACTCAAATGGAAAACAATTATTAACCAGTGAAATAGCCAATTATTTCTCACCGAATTATTTCATCGCTTCCTTATTGGTTTACTTCTTATTCAAATAAATGTGCAAGAATTTCCGATTACTCCGCGAAATAGCTTTATACAGTAAAGTCTTGATCTAAGCCCAATTCTCGGGTCCGTGCTGTGACATAGATCGTGTAGGGCTACTATTTTCTTGTGACCACGTCGACCCGATCGCTATGTCGGTGTTTACATTAATTTCATGAAGTGGTATTCACTTGAAAAGAAAAAATTCATTCGAACATAAAACAATATAGTTCCCGACAGAAGTGGCTTTCGGATCGATCCTTTCGAGAGCAATAAAACAGCAAAAATAGTTGATTAGAAATTTCCTGAACGCAGTTATTGGCGTTCTGCATTGACGGTGGCCTGCCTTAGAAAGGGACCGTTTGTCGCGATGGTAGATACAGGGAGGTCGCAGGCTGTTTATTAAATTTTCAGCCGGCTTCGGCGAATAAATTGCGCTCGATCGAAGGAGACAAGCCCGAGCGGGCAATAAAACTAGCGGTAGAAAGAGAGGAGAGGAGAGAGGAGGGAGGAGAGTGAAAAAAAAAAATTGACGGCGGTCGTGTCGGCCTTTCAAAGTGGGAACTGGACCACGATTCGAGCCGCGAGGGTCGATCAAACGATATTTTGTCGTATGCATATAAGTCTCGGCTGTTTCGGGAGGGAGCGAAACGACGGCAGCCCCGCGACCCGGTGTTGATTTTAATCGGTCATAGGCTACCATCGGCGCCGACCAACCCGACGAAATGCATATTCATTCGCCGATGATTCGCCGGTATCGTACACGAATCGATTCCAGGCGCCGTTAGATCCGCGGCGTCGTGGTTTACCGACCGCCAGGGCTCATCGGCAATCGACGTACTCGTAAATTAGTTAGCGCAATAAAGCGCTGTCGGCTCCTACTTGCGGGGAAATCGAGGTTTAATGCTTTCTGCATTCATTCCCCGGAGCTCGACGAATCGACTGTTATCCCCGTGGATTGTCCTTCCCTTATGGCGAGAGAATTTACCGAGATTCGAAGAGGATAGCGCGACGACAAGGAAACTTGTTACGGGGCACCGTGATGGAAATCGGCAAGGAAATTGTTCCTGGTTCTGCTTAAATCATTACGCGATGTGCCTCGAACCTATCGGTGTACCAGATCGAATTTTGTCATTGATATTTTACGTTCATTCAATCCACAAAATAAATTCGTTTATGCACGCAACTGTTTATTTATAGTCGTTAAAAGCAGATTTTACTATTTTCGACGGGATTCCCATCAAATGCAATTTTTATTAACCCTTTGCACTCCGCTGTCCCCTCTCATGGGGCATCGTAATTCTAGCATATCACTCGGATGTCCCCTCTCATGGGACATTAAAGTTTATTAGTGATTACGGGGAATTAAGTTATTTCATCGCAACTTTTTGAGACATGCATGTTTCCCTGAAGTTTTCTCTTGAAATGGCACAAGAAATTAAATCAAAATATAGTAAAATTACTAAGATATATAAAAAAAAATGTCAGCGGGTTTTGTGTCAGAAGAGAACGTGAGAAGCGTGCTCACGACGGTCCGAGCACTTCTCTTGAAAAGAGCGATAAGGAGAGTTTGTAGAAGAAAGCTCGGTATGCGAGCATATCTCGCACTGTATAGAGGGTTTTATAAATATAAAAAACAAGTCTAAAACTGGAGGAAATGACTGTTGTCACAGTCAATAAGCCTGAAATGGATCGTGCGGATCAATACGCTTCGACGTATTGTTTTCTCCGTAAGTCGCTGAAATGGTGGAGGAAGTTACTTTTCTGGGGGTTGGAAATGTGTGTCATTAACTCCTACATTATTTACCGCATCTCAAAAGAAACAAATAATCACACGCCAATGACGCACCACAAGTTTGTCAAGGCACTCATTGACCAGTTGAGAGGTGATTTTCGTGAATCGAGAACGCGTCCATTCACATCTTCTGCAGACAATAGATTAGATGATAAACTACATATTCCGGATGTGAGACAAAGAAAACGGGATTGCATTGTTTGTTCTGACAGAAAAACATCTGGTGGCAGGCGTCAAACGACTTATTATTGTCAAACGTGCACAAATCAGCCTGCAATGCATATTGGGGAGTGTTTTAAGGTTTATTACACTGTACAAAATTATAAAAAATAAAATATTGATTTTTTTCCAAATATACATTTCTCGATGTCAACCAATTCATACAAGTCCAATATCATTATAATACGTTACTTGGTTCCAAAACTATACTAAATAATACGAGGGTCTGTAAATGCACGTTTCTGCCACAAAGTAGCGCTGAGTAGCTGATAGCCAACGTCCAGAATGGTTCGGAGTGCAAAGGGTTAAATTTTCATTAAGCTGTTTCCTTAAGAAACTCTGTTTCTTTAAGGTAAAATATTTTATAATATTATCCCTTTATAAGGTTAAATAGAAAGGGTTCCAGTAACAGCTTAATTGTCTAGGGTTGAAAGGTGTTTGAACAATTACGCGAAACACGGGAGATAAAATCCAAGTAAATTGAACGGAGGTGTTTCTGAGGAGTTCTGGGCACCTTGGGGGACATTGTTAAGTTAGCGCCAACGTTCGAAAGGCATCGATGGAAATCGATGATCGCGATCCGAGAGGCGCGATTCGCCAGCTGCTCGTTAGGACAATTAACGAACCGGTAAAGGCGCCGCGGAAAGTGTAACGATGTAGCAATTTGCTGGTTACACCGTGAGCGGCAGTGGTTCTTGGCCGTGTGTCTCGTAATCGGGAGTACGTAATATCATAAGCCACAATCGACGTTAGAGGTTATACGGATAATACGTACGTATCCCGGGGATCGCGATTTGCCGTACACGGCCGCCCCGCACGGCATACATATTCGCGGCGCAGCCGGTAAACCCTACGGGTCCCGGCTTTTACGTGTCCGGCATTTCTAAGAGCCGCTCGAACCGGTTACATTTCGAATTTCCAGTCCCCCCGAATGCATGTGTATGCGCCGCGTTATTGCATCATTGTATCGGCCCGTATAAATCGACCTTCGTCCCGGGGAGAACGGACATTTCCAGCTCGCAGGGAGGATTTAACGTCGGCCAACTGGATTTCAGTTTTCTCAGACCACCTGGAAAAATCTGCGTTCCCAGGAATTCCCTTTCCTCGACCAGGTAGAGGAAAACTAACAAACTAACGTACGAGAAGAAGAACATTTGATTTACTATTACTAGACTGCAGAATTGATTTGATGTTGTGTGGAGAATTATCTCGGTACGGACCGAGGATTGAAAATATTTTCATCGGGAAGCTTAATCTTATCAAAGTCTTCGTTTCTGGGAAAGAATGAAGGTACTGATCTTCTGTTACTGCAATAATTAAATCATTTGTTTGTAACTTGAAGAGCGAGGATCCGATGTTATCTGTACTCGTCCTCAACAGGTTAATAAGCGAAATACATAACTGTAAAGATTCAGGTAACTTGGGTGTCTTACAATCGACTTGGACAATTTTTTATCTGACCCGTAAACGTCTTTGGTATACCAAGACTGTGATCACAGTAAAGTCTCGATCTAAGCCGAACGGAGCTACACGATTTTAGTTCGCCTATCCCCTCCACTGGGGGCAAGAAGCTGCCTCGATCATCGAGCAGTGTAAAATATAAAAATTCCTTGCATCGCAATTTTTTCCATATCTTTTGTGCACATCATTTAGACAACCAATTCTCCTAATTGCTAAAAAAAAGTCAGGTCGTTTGATCGAATTTAAAAGAAGTTACACTGTTTTAAAGGGCGTTCGAATACTTTCGTGAGGCTGTGTATAAGTGACGAGCGTTATCCTATCGAAGAAGATTCAGTAAAAGTCAAGAGAACGAATAAAGAATTGAAAATAATTTCTCTCGCGAGTGGGAATAAAAACTTCCGTTATTAATCAAGAAACGGAGGAGGATCGCAAGAAGGGAAAGTCTCGAATTTAGTTTCCGAGCTAATACAATCAAATGAAGTTGCCTGAAAGTAACACTTTCAGCGTTACAGAGAGTTAATGGTCCGAGTTTCGAACGGTTTCGGACAAAACCGGGAAGGTTTTCGACAAGAGAGCACGCGATGAGAGCAGAGTGTCGAGTTCACAAGTAATTCTGTCGTGTTAGGGGCCAATTCTTTAACACTATCGCTGACCGATAAAAGTAATACTCGTCGACCGGGGCCAGTTAGGTCAGTTGGGCCAGATTTCCAGCGTCTTGTCTCGCGGTTGAATATAAATAAAACTAATCTGTAGTAGGGCCGTAAAACATAGGCTTAATGCGATTTACGGTTGAACAGGATCGAAACAGATTAGAAGAATAATGCCTTCTGCCGTGCGACGCCGACGGCCCTTCGTCCTCTCGCTCCCACCACTTTTCTTTCGGGTCGATTTCCACTTGTGCCGGCTACCGGCTCGCGCCGTTTCCACCGCGCGAAAATGATTATTTATAGCGGAGGCGCGATGAATTTATTAACAACTGGCACGTGAACGCATGCCTCGTACGGGCCTCCCGTTAATGGCGAATGGCATGAAACTTCTTAATGAGAAAGTACGTCTTTATAGAGCAATATAACGCGCCACATGCGCCAGAAATATTGTTGCACCTGATGCTTTCGACGCAGTCGAAATGCTGCGAAATGAACGCGATAATCCGACGGGGCCGACTAATTCGCGACACCAAACGGAAGTTTCAGAGCAACTCGTGCGACCAGTTGACGAACTTCCTTCTTTACGTTGTCATATTTAATCACTGTTCCCACGTTAGACGAAACCTTTTGGCGACGGCGTCTACCTTTTCTAAACTCGTCAAAATGAAGGGCTCTAATATTTTTAATTTAAAATTATTAAGATTCTAAGGATGCATACACGAGAAATTATTCAGCAAATTTATTTCTTTGTGTATACATTATTTTTAAAATATTGCTACATATGTGAAGCACATTCTTGTTATTTCTATAAAGTAAGCAAAATACTCACCTTTAGTGCTCCGCAAACCTAGTGTTAAACACGCCATATTGTGTGTGATCTGTTTTCATGAAATTAGGTTCGATCGTTCCATAATTTCACTAGGAATATAAAACTGTACAATTATTTAATTTTAAGCTAGCAGAAAACGCCTCCTCCACGATCTCAAACTTGGTCAAACGTAGTCAAACATTGAGACCGTGTACACGAATTCGATAAGTGCTGCAGATTTCGATAAGCGCCATATTTCATAAGTAAAAAATGGTTACTACTTCCTGAGATATATAGCAACATAGCCTAAAGATTTCAAAGTAGTACGACGGCTCGTTTTTCTAAAAAGAATTGCTGAAAATTATCGTATTTTCAGTATGTTACATACGCAATTTGTCCCTCGTAAGTGGAGTAATTCGATAAGAATCACATTTCTTAAACAAAAAGAATCTCTCCACGTACTAAGATGCATAATAACATACCGTGATAGTTTAAAAGATACGGCGTGCAATTTTTTTTACGAAAATCACTTGAGATTGCCCTAGTTTAGTAAGTTGTAACATGTCACATACATAAGCTCTCTTGAGTGGACTACCCGATAAGAACCGTATTTCTTAAACAAAAGAAATCTTTCGACGTACTTCAGTTGTGTAACGAAACACCCTAATACCTTAAAAAATATAGTCTACGGTTTTTTTTCTGATAAGAATGACTCATAATTGTCCTATTTTCAACGTGTTACACAGGCTGGCCTCCATAATGGCGGACACGGACGGTGTCGAAGGAAGCCACCTTAACGAATTGTCGAACGAATAAACGATGTTTCCACGTTTGTAATATCTCCCGGCGAGATTCGGGGGATGCCATTGGCAACCGTGACGGTTGAAATGGAAACCTATAGCGTTCGGATATTTCAATTTCCAATAATAACGAACACGTAGAACCCATCCGATCGCGATTTGGCTTTCCCGGAGCGCAATCGACACGCTGTTTCGAAATTACGTGGCCGAAAATATATCCGCAGCGAAGGGACAAACGATTTCTGCAGCGCGGAAATAAAAATATATTTTTGTTCGGTTCCCAGAAATGTTTTTTAATATCGTTCGCTTATTGAAAACGGAGAGAGCAATATCCCGTTGAATATCGCGCGGAATTCGGTATGAAAATTCTAACGAACGGTTCGAGTAACAGCAATAACAATCCCAAGAAAGTTAAGGGACGTCGTTATGGTCAATTTCTTGAAAGACGTATTCTCGAGGCATTATAATGAGTTAGCACCGTGTGGTAACGCCGAGAGGTGAGGGCGCGCAAGTATACATCGGAGTGATTGGTGCTAATGGCAATGACTAACCATTGCGTCAAAATACTGCATGATGTCATAGCGTTATAGAGACCACTCTAGATGCAGTATACAGTGTATGTTTCCCTTCGTGGATCTAGAGTGGCTGATGAATCGTAATTACCTGTCACACGCTCTGGATCAAACGCTCTTTTTGTTTTGTAAACGCCAAGAACACATTGTTCAAACGTTAGTCAATAAGTGTAACAAGTTTGGAGTTAAACAATACTCGATACCCTAAGGTCTTCTTATAATCGGAGCGTCAAATTATAAAGACCTAACGTTTCGATTTTATGAAGGATTTACGTCTTTCCGGTGCCGAGCCTGCCCACGTGAAACGCGTCGACTATGATTAACACGCCACGAGCACGCGTTTTCACTCTAACACAACAAATATACACATATATGTCCGCCACATAATGCGACCCGACCAGACCAACGCAAACATGGCCGATGGTGACGCCAGATACACCTAGAAACAATTTCATTAACACGTTGACTGTCGCGTTGGATATATATATATAGGTGACGCTGTCCTTTGTTCAGTCCGGAAAATTAATTTTTATCGTTCATTCGCGCTGCTAAATTGTCTTGTTAAATTTAGTGAATTTCATCGAAACCAGGCTTGGAATGATCTCAAAGGATGATACTGCTTTCTCCGAGATTCTCGTGAGTCTGATAACGTTGTAAAAGTAGCCGTGAAATATAGCTATGTATTGTATAATAAACGGCGGCGTGTCGCGAAACGGTTTTGCATCCATCGGAACGGGCTTTAAATTCCGGAAGCGATTAAAATTCGACAATGCGTTTAATTGAGGTCGCGATCTGGACTAGAGCGCCGAGATTGGTTTGCATAGTGCAAACGAATATTCGATGCAAATTGAGAATTTAATATCCTCTAGGAATAATACGTCATAAACATTTAATTAAGCCTCGAATAGTTCGCGTACCGTAATAAATATAGTGTGATCACGCTTGTCGGGTCATTAAACACGGAACGCTATGGTCACCGTTTAATAGTTTATCGCCGGTACCGGGAGCCGATATTATTCATGTGTACAATACAAATAGAATTCGATTTAATTAATTACACCTACAAACTTGAAACTTCATAAAATAACATTGTTAGCTCGATAAATGTCCGTTGTTGCGGAACCATTCAAGCACTCGTTAAACACCGAAATTGTGCACGAAATAAAATTATGATACGAACGATTCGTCTATTAAAGATTTAACTGTGTTCCCGATTGAATCAATATTTTATCAAAGCTCCGATAAAATCATCCTCTACGGCCATTAGATTCGTCCACAGATTAAAACGCTACTTCATTGCAGCGGATTATGGAGGTGCCACCTTTTCGAAAAAATTCTTCTGACATTTCTCCATAACTTTATTCATCGGTGAATCGTCAATTCGATCGTTTCACTGTTCAGCGAAGCTATACTCGATTGCTGAAGTGTATACGTATGACGAGAAAAATGGTAGAAACTGTAAAAAATGGTAAAAAGTGCTACGTAATTTATTAAAACGTTTCACAAATTTAAAAAGGATTTTTTTACTACTCTTTATATAACATGAAATTAGCAAACTTTCGTCCTCTGACATAAATCAACATTTGTCATATTTATACATTTTATTACGGGAAACATGGTCTGCAAATTCGAAGTTGCAGTGAGACACAATATTTGCACGTAAATTTAATACACTGTACACATGGAGATCCATAAAACAGTTTGTATTTGGAATCGGAGATTAAATTGTAGCTGCTACCTTATACCAAAGCAAGAAATGTAATTAATTTGTAATAACAATTGTAACAGATGTAACGGTGTTAAATGAAACAAGCTGTTTCAAAGTTGTCAAATTCACTGAACGCACACATTAGGATGAGAATATATATAAAATAATACCGGATAACATTTAAACTGTTTCAGTGATTTTTATAACTCGAAATTGGCTGTGTTATTTAAGATCCTTACTTCTACATTTTTTCAATGTTGAAATCCGGCATAATTCCGAAACCTAAACATGAGACCTAAAATCATGACCTTTGATGTTGAAGCAACATTAAATAATTAAATTATATGTATATTATAAACATGAGAAATCTAGCACAAAATTATGCAGATGCAAAAACCAATCACTGTCATCATTAAAATAAAAAAAAAATACCATTGAAAAATATTTGTAGTAAATTCAAGTAGAAGATATTTCAACACGCTGGAAGATTTTAGTGATCGATAGAATTCGATGTGACAATGAAGATTCCACTGCCAAAATTCGCAAGGAGTTGTTACAATTAATGCGACGCGGGGAAAAATGAGGATAACGATTAAAAGGGGGAGGATCGATCGGGAATCGTTTAGACAACGGTTCAATTTCGAAAAAACGTCGAAGAAACAATCCCGATAGAAGTTCCGGGCGTAACTTCCTGTTTGTCTGATCACTTTATCGCGGGCTCGCCATTCCCGCATTTAACTTGGCCGTGCTCGAAATTATCTTCCCGCCTGAAACTCCGTTTCCTGAGCGCATCCACACCGCATCCGCATCCGACCTGTATACATTTTACAAAGAAAGTTCACCCGGTCGGATGGAAGCTTCAATGAAATTCCAGCTTGGCCGCCGCGGCGCCGCGCACAAAGTAAAATTACACGAAGCGTCGAACACACGCGAACACTTAATTTTCTATCCTCGCCCCGGTAACACGATCTTCGCACTCTACCTATCGACCAGTTACATTCCGCCGGCGCGAACTCCGTGTGCTGCTCCACGAAAACCCGGCAACCCGAACCCACCTATTACACCTTGCCAAAGGTTTACCTACCAAATCTCCGAAGATGCATTGATCTCTTTCATACACAACCCACACACGTTCCAAGATGTTCGAACGCAAACCACCCCTCCATCTTGTCCTTCTGCGTCAAATCGCGCAGGATTTCACGTTGCAACACTGCTGGATCAACGGGAAATTAAGAAAGAATTTATTTAAGGCCCTGCTCAGATTAAATACAAAACCAAACCTATCTAACGATGCAGTGGTCGAAATTAAATCAGAACGAGCACAATTCAACGAGTGAATAATCTTTTCAACACTAGGTTTACGGGGCACTAAATATGCCTCTTCTACATTACTTTATAAAAATAACAAGAATGTATCTATCCAAATGTTTAGAATATACCCTTTACAATATATACCCAAAGAAATAAATTCGTTGAATAATTTCTCATTCGGGCATCTTTAGAATTTCGATAATTGTGAATCAAGAATTCTTGAACCCGTCATTTTGAAGGTCCTGTAAACCTAATGTTAACATTGTTTTATACTAAACAATGCAATATTAGCTGCTCAACAGTGGAGTTGAATTAAGGCGAACCCGCGAGGATATTTTAAAAAATGTTTGTAATAATTGCATGTTGCATTGCATGCATGAAAACAGCACTCTCTCAGTTTCAAAATGAGTGTGATCACGAGTTGCATGATACAATTATAAGGAGAATATCGACGGTGAAGATTTTCGAAACCACGACGACCAATTTTAAATATTTTATTCAATGGCCAGGCAACGAAACTGATTTTTCCAGGTCATGCAACGAACGAGTCATGCGTTTATTTGGAGCTTGAAGGAATTTATTTCTGAAGAACAACACGAGAAAGCTTTCCGGAGTTCACTCTGTTTCGAGCACGGTATAAAAGGTCCATTTTGAGCAAGAACGATGGAAAACACTCCGGAAAAGAACTGTAGTTGACTGGTGTTAACGAGTCGATTACCCGGGAGAATTAAGCAGGCTCGTTATTGGAAAACGTACGAAGTATCGTGTATTCGTAACGAGTTTATCGCGGAATTAGCCGAGGTCTCGTGGTGGAGCTGTTCTTTCCGTCTCGCAGCGTGTAATGGATATCCCAACCTTGGCTGATGATCTATTACCGCGAAAATAGGTCAATTAGACCGGCTGGCCTCGGGTCCCGAGGTTCGCCTCGAATTTCAGGCTAATTCTGTTGGCTGCTTTAATTATTCTCGAGGCTGGAACGCGTTGGATCAAAGCGACACAGCCGCTGGAACGGTTCGCGATCGCGAGAAAACCGTGACCCAATCCAAACATCGAAATTTCGACTTATCGACCCGTTACAGTTCCAAGTTATTTTACTTTCTGGCCAGTCGCAAATGCAACATGCCTAACCGTGTCGCGTGTAGGCATTTGCATTCTGTTCAACAGGTTACAACCACTTCGAGGTGCAACTCAAAGTGAACCACGTTGCTTGTGAAACGTCCCTGCTGGGAATTTTCTCCTGGGAAAACCAAGAAACTAACGATAAATCTAATTAGTACCTTGTACACTATCTGTCGTAAGGAACACAAACATATTTTTCTGTTTCGCTTTTCCGTCAAAAATGGCGGTTCTGTAGCGAGTTCCGTTGACGTACTCTTCAGAGTAACGACACACTTTGGACCCGGAAACTCGATGCTTGACAATTTTCCCAGCGAAAACAAAGAAACAAATGGAAAATCGGTTTGGGGCACGAGATAGTAACTACTTTAAGGTGTACGAAAGTATTTTCTCATCTCGTCTTTCCGGCAGTATGGCGGCTCTGCAGCCGTAATTTCGAGCACATAATCTGCGGAGTAACAGCGACATATTTCGGACGTGACAAATGGCTTGATAATTCTTCCTACGAGAACAAAGAAACAAACAGAAAATTCGCATAGTAGCTGCCGTAAGACGTGCAAAGGTATTTGTTTATCCCGTATCTCCGACAAAATGTCGGCGCGGCAGTCGTTGCTGGGTGACCTAGTCGGCGAAGTGACTGAGGCACGGTTTGACGATCTTCTGCGAACTTTTAAGAGGCAATTGCAGGAGTGTGCAGGCGGCTTAAGAGTGGAAGAGGCGAGTCGTCGCGTCGCCCAGGGTGTGCAGCTGGCGTTGACCCTTTTCGCGGGAGATGTCCTTACGGATTAAGCTTGTTTCTCAAAAGCACGACGCGCCGGGACGCGTCGCGCCGCCACGGAAAGGGAATGGCAAAGAAAGGAAAGTAAAGAGAAAAGGAAAGGAAAGAGGACCGGGCGGGGGAGGGTGGAGGGATGGAAGGAATCATAGCTAGCAGGAGAGAGCGTGCACCGTCTCGCGGCGAGGGGAGGGCTGAAAATAACCGCGCCGCGGTGGAAGATGACGAAGAAACCGAGCAGGGACCGTTTGATGATACAATCGAGGAAACCTGATACCCTGAGGTCTTAACTGCAGGGGCAGCTACTTCCACGGAGCTGGAATCTCGCGGCTGGTAGATGTATGCGTAAAGGGGCATACGTATGGCCCTGTTCGAGAGAACGGGGGACCGTGAATCGGTACTAGATCCGCGATCCCCACGATCGTTATCTGCCGTTACGGCGCACCGCGTTTCCTTTCGTCGGCCACCGACTTCTTCGTCCTCTTCCACCGAGGCTCTCTTTGTTCGCGGCTCACCGAGACCGTCTGCGGGCGACAGTTTCGCGGAAACGGCCTCGAACATGTGTCTTCCTTTCGGCTTTCTGCACGCGTCGGGTCTACAGGGTGTCCGCACGCGCAGCCTCTCCGAAACTAATTGAAACCATACAGGGTGCGATCGCCGCGCCGGCGCGACCACCGCAATTATTTTACTCGTTACACCGGTCCGCTAGACTGCGGATCTTTGCGCAAAATAAAAATTTTCCGTGCCAATTACAAGCAATAATGAGCTGCATAGACTTATCTCTTCTCTCAATAATTTTATTCAGGCAACATAATCCTGTCGTTTAAATCGTCTAATATTTTCACTGTCCCGTATATCATCTACTTAATTTTGTCACGAAGGCATAAAATCCGCAGTCCAATGATGACACTCGATTTTCTCCACGTCTTCTTCTTCCTTCATAGATTCAATTTTCTATTAACCACTTGCACTACTATATTATGATTGCAGTGAATAAAACTTCTTCGCGGTTCTTAGTTTGTTCAAAGGAGAAGAAAGATTATACTCATTCTATTCCTGTCTAATAAACGGCTATATATCGAGAATAACGAAGTAGAATTTTATCTCGATTTAAAGGAAATTGGTAACATACATATTCAGAAGATTCTGTTCAAAAGCTTCACCGTTTATCACCAATGTTGCGAGAGCAACAAGAAATCCTACGAACCCCACCGTTCTTCCGTTCCCTCCAGGCGATATACCTGGAAAGGATATTCAAAATGTAAAAGGCGCATGCGGAGCGGCTGCGAACTGACCGTTTATATTTTTTTTATGACTACTGCAATCCGACAATTCCGATTCCCTAAAACGACCGAACCCAGACCTGTCCCAATAAATCATACCACTGACGACCGAAGACATTTCCCACTCCTCAACCTAAGATCCGTAAAACACACCCACGTCCAATTGCAAAAGGGCAACAGTTCCCCCACCTAACCCATCCTCCACCAATCACCAAAAAACCGAGGTGACGACGGACGCACACGACGAGACAGTCAGACAGAAACCAAAAAATCAAAACGAAAAGGGGACAGGCGAACTCCCACATCTAATAACGCGAATAAATATATTTGTCTAAACGCGAACCACGAGAAGTATTTTCCTTCCCCATCTTTAAAGGTGCTCAATATCAATTCAAATATTGAGAAGAAGGCAACGACCAACTATTCGAGGCCTTCGTATACAATCAACATGATCGTCCCCTGATACAGCACTCTTCCGGCCTCTTCTGACCCTAATTGCAGCGCTACGCGTCGGAGATCTTAACGTTTTCGGCAAATCGGATCCGTCAAATGACTCAGTCGTTTCGGGCGTACGACGTCAGTTTTAACACGCGGAATTACAGCCGCGGGAAGAATTCCGCAGCGGCGGCGAGGCCGATTTCGATCCCCATGGAGAAACCGTGGTACCCGCCGCTGTTTGATTCCCCTGTTTGCATACGTTTCGAAGTGCGGAGCCGGCCCGAGCCAGGCAGTATTTGTCGAATCGCCTGATGATTTTGTTTAAACGCGAATGAAGCGGAGCCCCGGCATCCGCGAGAGCATAAAACGGCCGATATTAATTGATTCGCAGCGGTGCGCGCGAGAGCGGAGCCGGTCCCCGCACTCGCATTGTCGTCCCCGCCGTAAATAAATTAATAACGCGGTCGCGTGTTTACACGGGGCGGTAAGCGTCGCTTACAAATTATACGAATAATGGCCGCGTCGGTTATCACGGAACAGCGGGTCAAGCCGCGGCGGCGACGCCTGAAGACGATTTTCACGCGGATGGACAAGATACACACGCGACCTGTTTCTGTTGGCAGACACCGAATCGACGTCATCGCCGACGGTCGTTAACCCTTTGGCGGTCGAAGCTAATTTAGCCCCCTATACCTCCATGCAACTTTAATGTATACTTTTAAGTACTCAAACAATCGGGTTTTCACAATTTAATAAAAGAAACGAAATTATATATTTATTTCTAAGGACTCACATACGAGAGAGGGACATTTTAAGGATATTCAGTATTTGTTTTAGAGAAAATATCCATTTATATATCCATTTATAATATCCATTAGTATCCATTTATTTATTATTTATCCATTTAATCTATATTTTAAAGGTATAGCCGATGTGGCGAGATGCTTGTTAAGAAGGTCTTTTTGCGGTAAGCAAAGCCAAATTATCTTAAATAAAATAACCAAAAATATTTCTTCAGCACATGAGTATTGCTAGAGATCAGTTTTGTGAATTAAACTTCGGATTTTACAATACGAATGCTCGTTCTCCGTTCACAAAATGAAAAGGGTGAATTCAAGAAGCAAATCCGGATTTCAAATAGACGCTGGTATTCATTAAAAAGTATACTTGGTCGAACAACGACTGAAGTCGTTTGCAAAATCTGAGGTGAACGCCAAGACTGGAATAAATTTTCAGACAATAGTGATGAAGTATAATAGCAAATAGAGTGTTTGTCACACACGGGTGACGTTGGCAGCAAACACGTTAACGTGGTTTTAAGTATCGTTTTTAAAAAATAGATTAAGAAATCTATCTGACCGCGCACTCTCGCACACTATTGTATATCGTACGGCTAATTAAGAAATTACATGTTTCATCGAGATTAAAATAACATACCCTTCTAATCTTCGGATGGCATGACTCGAGTTCATTTTGAGCGAGTTACGAACGTTCCATTTAAATTCCAATTTTTTAGAAACCCGTCTGAATTATTAACTATTTTTGTTACGTACTATGAGGAAATCACGATTAGAGGATAGAAAAATATATGACGGAATATCGACGCGTAAGAATGTTAACGAATCTGGCTACCGTGAAGAATATACGTGTTTGTTGAAGTCTCTTATCGAATTGGATATCGCGATAAGCATTTTTTCGCAGCAAGTCCGAGGCGAGTCCGTTTGAAAAAAATTCGCAATTCTCCGAACGATTCTCGTTAAGCAGCGAAGGTAAACGTTTCTGAAGGAATGTCGTTGCCTCTTTTTCCCTTTAATTTGAAAACGTTCCAGAGACAAGGTACATACGGGAAGCCCGGCGCAATATTGCGGAGATATATACTCCTGAGAGAGCCATAATGTTATAACGTTCCAATAAAACGGCACGAAACAAGGAAATTAGTTTTTCATCCCAGTCCATTTACCTACACGCGCGTAACGTGTGCGACTCAACGTCGTGCCGTCCGCGGAGCACCTACTTTCCTCCTCGGTATAATGTTGAGTTATTAAACTCGCGTTATACATATATACACTTCGCCGACCTGCGCACGCGGCCATTGTAATGAATAGAATTTTACGGGAAATCTACCCGGGCGAGACTGGAATCTCGAAGGTACCTACCGCAATTAAGAAGACGGCCAAAGCTCGGCCCGGGTCTAAGAATAATTTGATTAGGCGCGGAGTTAAAACGAGCAGAGCCAAGGAGACGCTGTCGGAAGAACTGTCGAGGCTGCGTTTACTACTTCACGGTGATTCAAAGTTGCTCGACGCGTCACCTTGATTCCGTAAAGAATCTTCATTAAAAGATTCGCTTAACCCTGCATTTCATTTAAACCTCCCACGCTTCTCAAAATAATTGCGCAACTAACTCTCGGTTAACCCTTTGCACTCGAAGCAATTTTACCTCCAAAACGAAACAATTCTTCCGACCTAGAATATTTCCCTCCTACAGATTATGTTTCAGGTTATACATACAAAAATGGTGTAATTTACTCGTACAGTACTGAAGTGTTTAGTAATTTATTAAGTAGAAACAAATTTAATAAAGTTAAATATATTTTGAATAATGATACAGCAATTTTTAGTGGCGCCTTACAGTCGCCATTCGAGTGCTAAGGGTTAATATTCATCCATTCCCGCTTCACGTTTCAATTCCGTCAATTGTGTTTCATTCACAGCCTCACATCTTAAACAAACACCTCAAATTGTAGCACAATAACAAACAAACGACAAGTTCCACGGTGTCGAAAACAGTCAATGAATATTCATTTTTACCCGGGAAAAGCAAGAGCATTGCATGAATGTAACCATTCAAAATAATCGATTTTTCTACATTATTTTATAATTTAGGATCTTGAAAATATGCTTTTGAAACGATTCGACGAAATTCATAAAATTGACAAACCTGTAGAAACATTCTAGTCTTTTAAATTGATTTTCGAAATTGCCATCTATAAACCAAAAGTTGCTTGAAATATTACCAAATAACAACCGTTTTGCTGAGCATAGTACAATGAAAATTTCCCTCCCAACCTTCTTTTATTACCGGCGTGTTCGAATTTTTATAATTAGACTCCGGATTTTATGCATTTACGACGAAACTGGGTAGGTGCAACAGCGAAGAAATTAAAAGATTGTAAGAGTATTAATGTATTATTTTCACTACATTAAAATCGATGCAGAAACTTTTTATTTTGCATAAAGATCCGGAGTCTCTTCGTAATACTCGAAAACGTGTATACATTAGTAACACAGTCAAACATTTGCACACGTTTTCGTTCGCTTGGGCGCGTTTTTTCTTTTTGTTTTCAGTCGTTTCCACACGTTTTCATTCTCCATCGCCGAACAATGATCCAGCTTATGAGACGTTCCACGAAACACGGAAGAATCTGTTGATTCCAGACTCGAAATCCAAATTTGAAATTCGCCAATGGGGTTGGTGGATGCGCCGAGTTGCAAAAGGTCCGTGAACGCGATCCAGGATATTCCTCAAGATGGGGCCGTCTTGCCACGGCGAAACGGACGAGTACAGAATCCATTTAGATAAGTAAACGACTTTGTTAATTAGATTTGTCGAAAGTAAGGAACAGCCGGGGCCGAGAGGGAGAGCAGTCGGAGGAGGTGAAATAATCCCGGGGCGTACTAAACGGAGGAGTTCACGGTGCAACCGACAAAGAAACTGCACCGTGCACTTTGACAAAGATTCGCGCCGGTGCGACAAAGATAGAAACGTACGGGTGGAGGGGGGCGCGGACGAGCAGCCTGAGAGAATGGGGGTGTACGAAAGCGAGCAAAAGTTTCTCGCGATAATTGTCCGACTTTAAATGCGCCTGTGATTCTAAATAACGTGTTCGAACGTACCTGTTTTCGTCGCGAGCTCCTCCGAGCTGCGAGATTTCGTCCACCGTGGACGAAAGAGATAACGTGTTTCGATTTTTCATTTGTACTAATCCAGACAATCGGTGCGTTCAAATTAAATGAAATCCGAGCTGGGATTCAATCAACACCAAAAATCTCGTTTTATAAATATCATAAATAGACTGCGAAATTTATAAGTTTATTATATAAGCGAGTAGACTCAAAACGGTAGGAACATTTAAACAATCTAAAAATACTTATGTAAAAGAAAAAAATTGTCAATGTAACCCTGTGACTTGCAATGTGTAAAGACAATTTCTATTTTGCACAAAGATTCCAGGTGATTTTCGTTATAATATGCACACGAGTGAATCAATTTACTCAGCAACTTTCTACAAAGGCGCGGTTATTGTTTAATCGATGACGAGATGAAAACTTCTTTATAATGTACAACTGCAGTATACGGCTTTCGGATAAAGGATACTAGATAATATTGTGTACGTGTAAAATGAGCCAGTGTCCGCGCGAGGATTAACAAACGCGACGCGTATATAATGCCTATAAATCGAGAAACGTATCCGAGAGTAATCGTTGTAAAATCAACAAACGATATTTTCGAGCTTGTCCACGCCCACTGCAATGTAAACTGAATCCGCTGACAATGAAACGGGAAGTCCGATTCTCCCCGAGGCTGCGTTCCTTCGTTGCGATCGACACGAGGGACAGGTTCTCGTTGGGAAGTGCGTAACAGCAATTAAAGTCTTAATTACTTTACCGAGCGGCGAATCGACAGGAAGAAGCAATCTTCCGTCTGTCAATGGGGCTCGCGTAGCAAGAAGAAGGAGAGGGTCGGAGCCACGGACAAAGATTTGCGACCGGGAAAGTTTTTCGCGATAATTGTTCCGGCTGAAAACACGTTCAGTCGTTAAGTTCTTGCCACTTGTGCCGGGATGGAACGGGTTGACCTCTGTCTAATACGATTCCCCATTTTTCTGCACGAGCGGACATTCCGATGCTGTCTTGGGATCTACGCTTGTGGATCCAGCTTCGGTGTCTTCGTTGAATCACCGTTTCGTTGCTTACAGTTGCTTGCTACGCTCTAGCATTTATAATTGCGGACTCAAATGATTCCTTCAACTCTCGGACTCCTGGGAATTGTAGGCCTAAGCCGGAGTCATTTCTGACCCACGTCGACATTTCACTACAGTTCTCTTTCGATATAAGGCGACGACTCGGGACCGGCTTTCGCCGTATTTCGGACGAAGGAGAAGAAGAGGGGATAGCATACGGAGGGTTAAGGATAATTTTTATCGAACTGATCACTGGTGATCAAATGTGCTTTGTAGTATTAGAAGCATAAGTAGGCCTTTATGCATTTATCACAAAAAAAGATTGAAATGCAAAAGTGCGAAGATATTGAAGAAATTTGAGAACACTATTACACTATTTTCTTCTTCATCTCCTTCCATTTAAATTTCTATGTGTCAATTTCGTGTTACATATTTTTGAGTCTGCCCTCTCGAGATGAATTTTCATATTGTGTTTAACCCTTTGCACTCGGAGCTATTTTAACTCCGAAACAAAACATTTCTTCCGACCTAGAATATTTCTCTTCTATATATTTTTTTTTTTCGTGTTGTACATACGAGAATGGTGCAATTTGCTTGGAGAATACTGAAATGTTCAGTAACTTATTAAATACGAACAAATTTAATAATGTAAAAAATATTTTGAATAATGATACAGCAATTTTTAGCGGTGCCTTACAGTCACCATTCGAGTGATAAGGGTTAATACAAACGGTTCATGATTTAAACTGGGTGCTAGAAAATTGGAATATAGATGAGTCGTGCACAAGGGTGGATCAAAATAGACTGCCATTATCTGAGGGTAAAACGGAGATCGTGCCAATGTAACCGCGTGCTTGGAGATTCCTGAGAATCGGGTGCAAGCTTTCGCATCGATCGCAGGCGAGTCACCGGCGAGAGCATCGCGGCTGATCGTTAGCGGCACGCATTCGTCATGTTCATTAAATATCGATTGCCGTGGACAGGAACGGTGCAGCATGGAATGACGGGGCACGCAGGTTGGCCCGAAGCGGCTCGCGACTGGCTTCGAGTTGATCGTGGTCCGCGGACGTTCGCCCTTATCAGAATCGTACGATAAAACGTACATTCGTACACGTGTATCCCGGCGACCGGTCGCAACGCGGCTCGGCTCGGCTCGGCTCGGCTCGGCGCGCGTTGCCGCGGATGAATTATGCCCGTAACGCGTGCTGATGCCACACCTCCCCTTATACCTGCTGTTCTATCTGCCAAGCATTATGTTACTCTCACCATCGGCGACCAGCGTTGCCTATGCACGCAGCCGACGACACTATAGCACGGAGAACGCACACCGTTGCATATCGGCTCATTTATTCGAATGACCGGCGCGCGAGGCGGCGCGGCGTTAAGCTCGGGGAGCACGAGAGCGGCGGGCCGCCCCTGCGCACCGAGTTCTTTCTATTTTTTCCCGACTGCTTTCTTCTGCCCCCGGTATAATGTACGTGTTAGGCGCACGGGTTGCGTTTTGTTGCCCCGTAGCACGCGTGCGGCCACTCGTTCCGCGAGTCATAAATAATCTGGAAACATGAATATCACAGGGCACCCACGGCTCTCCACCCCCGCCACGTTCTCCCTCTCTCTCTCTTTCTCTCACTCTTTCTCTCTTTGTAATTTCCTCGTTTTATTTTTTCCCCCGCTTCACACACGGCCCGTGGGTGTGCGGACCGCCGCGAGAGCGCCCATGTTCAAACGCGTTCGTGTTTCGGCGGTAATTAGGACCTCGGTTGATTTCCTTGCGCGATTCTCCGACCAACCCCACTCTTCTTCTCGTTTCTTCCATTCGTCCACCTGTTTCGTCCTTCGTCCAGCTTCTTACCGGGCGATGCTCTTTCTCGGGCCTTCGTTTTTTTTTTTCACCTCCGCTCCTTACCTTCCTCGCTCTTTTAATTTCTCGATGGACCTCCCGCGAATCGCTCGCTAATTCGCTCGCGCCCCGGGAAAAATAGTGCAACGACGCGCCAATCAATCAAAACCATTCGACGCGGTGCCCCGGCTTTCCTCTCGAACACGCTCTCGTCGGCGCCTTTGTCGAGCGCGTTCTTTTTCTTCGCAGGTTTATTAACGCTACGCGAATGGAAATGCGAAACTCGGCCGCGGGCGATCTCGCAATCTCCCTGCATATTGTTGCAACGCGTTCCTCTTGTTTGTCTCCTGTGACGCGGGACGCTCCAAACTTACGCTATGGCAATTCATTTTTGTTGCTGAGCTGTGATTGTGCAGATCGTAGTTCAATTAACACTAAGTCTACCAAGCATTAACAGTTTCTGGCAAACATAGCCTTGGAAAAATGGCGATCCTAAATTTATTGAGACTGTCCGTAATTTTCAATGTAATAAATGCTTAGACCCAGAATTTTTATAGTTTCAGTAATTGTAAAATGTAAAATCGGTCATTTTGACCGTGGTAGGTTTAGTGTTAAACTGTGTGGTGAGTACCTTTTTACACGATTTTGTAAAGAATACTTTTAGAAGTACACCATTTTGCTGCACTCTCCATGTTGTGTCAAAATGGCAGACATTCACCTTACCATAACAGGGATGTTATATGCCGTATCTGGATCACGAATTTTATTTTTGTGTCGGACCTGTGAGTGTGAGAATTCTACAAGAAAATTGAATAAATTCTTGAATTGCCTGAAAGGTTTCTTCCAGCAAAAATGAATGCGGCTGCCATAAATGTACAAAAATCGGCAGACTATTAAAACTCTCATAATTATTGAAACTGCAGAAATGTATTCACGAGAAACTTTTCAATATACTTTTTATGTAACTAGGTAAATATTATCAGAAAAGCTGTACGAAATCTGAATAAATTCAGTCCAATAAGATCGAATAATAATAATTATTATAAAGGAATATGCACGAGATGCATTTCTAGTGTTAATTAAATTTCCAGGTCTTCTTCCAAAGAAAAAATCCATTGTACCGATATAGAATCTGTTAAATAATGTTTTCCGTTTCTAATTGCAGTGAGCATTGCATTTCATTGAACTTTCCAGGTTCTCTTGAATTCGGAATCCACAGAGACCCGTAGTCCAGTAATTACGGATGCGCATTTCAGCCGTATTTCTTGTTGCAACGGATCCTTTCTTTCCCGCTCGTAAACACCTTGCTCCCCGACCCGTTCCGAGATGCATCGGTTTCGATGCACCGAGAAAGATCGATGGCTCGTAAAAGTCAAGGTAACCGACCGCATCCATCGGTTGCGTACGATATTCCAGTGATGAATTTTCAATTTCCCCGATACCATAGAAGACGTGCAAACTGAGGGAATATTCGATACACGATTCGAATGTCCATAATTGATTCCGTACTCGTACAAGGTAATAGTACACTCGGTACACTTTTAAAACGTTCCGCCGGAAGTTATACGTTCTGGATGAAATATCTCCTCGCGGTATCTAGAAAAGTGAAGGTACTTTTGTTCGGTATCCGATTTAAATGAAGCTCGACCGATGCACTTTTGATAGAAATACCGGCGAAGTCTCTCGCTAATAATGTCGATGGGTTGTGCCGACTGTCTGCGACTAATTGAAATTACCTTGCGAATGGTAAGTGTTCTCTCTCTCTCCCTCTCTCTCT
Organism: Halictus rubicundus; assembly: GCF_050948215.1. Lineage (NCBI taxonomy): Eukaryota > Metazoa > Arthropoda > Insecta > Hymenoptera > Halictidae > Halictus > Halictus rubicundus. Next base: position 5,917,840 of record NC_135165.1, read on the forward strand.
CTCTCTCTCTCTCTGGCTCTTTTTGTATTTTTTTCCCCGATAGCATAAAGCCGCTTAAGGCCACTGAAATCGTCTTCGTCGTTCGATTGCAGAATCACTCGAGTAGTCGTTCCTCTCTGAATATCGAGATTTTCCCGGGGCCTTTGTAGTAGTTAGCAGTCGGCAAGAGGAACGTGGCGGGAAAGGTAATGAAAGTTTTTTAATAAATCATACCCAAACCCCGCCGAGAGAGAGAGAGAGAGAGAGAGAGAGAGAAAGGGAGAGAGTTAACTCTATTATATATCCCTTCGGTGTATAATACGACCGCCGATCCGATGGATTAGGCTCCCGGCTTCTTGGAAAAACGGAAGAAATGGACACTGCCGAGCATCGAATGGCCAAAATTAGCCGACGCTGGCCCCGGGTGCAAATGTCTCGTGAGTCCGGGCAATGAAGCCACTTTCGGGTTCCACCTCGACCGTGTTACGTCGCTCGGAACGTGGGTGGTAGCTGGAATTGACCGCGAAAATAATTGATGCCTCCGCTGTCTGAGAAACGGAACACGAACGCGGTGAATCAGAGGAAATTTTATTCTGAACGTACGGCGGTTGCGCAAAACAATAGAAACATCTTATGCGTCAAGAAATTTCTTGATCGATACCATTCAAGGTGCATACAAATATTTTCCGTATTATGACAATTGAAGATATCCTAGGTAGCTAGTTTCAGGTGGACCAAATTTCAATTTTTTTATTAGTATTTTTAACAGGAACATATTTGTCCCGCGTGAGTAACCCAGTCCAGTATGATTCGATTGTTTCATCCAACCCCGGGTTATATGTGAACCAGAATATTTTTAGTTGGCCTAATTTTTCAGAAGAACAAATTTACCTACGGTGCATCGTGGAGAGAGGATCAGGATACGTGACTGCGAGTGCAAATTTTGCTGCACACGCTCTTGCTAGACAGACGGATTTCAGAATATCTTATTCCTCACAGCTGGGACTGAGACTTTCCGCGAACTTCCTTTTTCTTCTGATTCGTATCTTCTTTGCTGTAAATAGATAAATTAACAAAAATTAATTAGTGGACTGATTTTGAACATTTTCTTACCTCTTTTATTGATTCGTTCAGGTATCTTTTAATACTTGGAGGTTCTTTGAATTTGATTTTAATCCTGCATTTCAAAGGCAAGAATTTAATCACCTGGCTACTCTGTGGCTTTATGACAGAAATGGTTGGGAGCAATTTCTAACAGTAGAATGGTTAAAAGAATCTCGGAATACTGATACATTATTTAGAGCTTATTAAAACAATGAGAAGAATAAGTTCCTATTTGGTATGTCTTGCAGTTGATGCAAATAATTTTTATTTTGTAGAATGATGCGCAGTCCACTGATTATTATTAAACTAGAAGCTGTTTCATTCGGTGCACTAAGAAGATCAATCAGTGTAGATAAGAGTATCTAGAAGTATATAGAAAATTGAAGTATTTTCGAAAACATTCCACCCATCTAAATGGAGCTATACATTTCATTCCTCTATTGAGTATTTAATACTTAACTATTTAACTATTTAATACTTGAAAAAATTAATACAACAAATTTTTATTTTTCCAAAATAACTTATAAAAATGTGCAATCTATTGTCAACACCCTAAAAAAGTATACCTTCAAAATCCTTACCGAACCGAAGCAACTTTGTCCCACAATTTTTCGGTGATACAAAAGCAAAGCTGACGAAATAGAATATTTTCAACAACGTGGAAAAGACTGCAAATCCTTGACCAAGAAGGTCAAAGGACAAAACTGTCGAGTTTCACTTCACTTCTAATTTTAAATCACAGAAATGCTTTATTCGAATCGTCTGACATCGACAGTAGAATGAGTGGGCCATGGCAAGACTGAAATATAAAATCGAAAAATAAGACGACGTGCAACTTGATTGTAGAAATGATTAGAGCATCCCTTAACGAAGCCAGAAACATCGTGGACCAGAAACACAGCATCCCGGGCTAGGTCTTCAATCCTGAACGGTGATTCTCGCGCTGTACCTGTCGGGCGGGCACACGCGACAGCGATTAGCCGGAGGCCGTCATTCCGAGTGTTGCAAGAACAATTAATAACGATCTTAAGGGACGACCCAGTTTCACCGATGCTTAAGGAAGGACGAAGGGCACGTAGGGAAGGGGGTAGGGACCGGTCCTCCGACGGGCGTCTACCTTCCTCGCTCCCGGGAGAGAGCGGGACAGCGTGTTCACGGCGAAACATGATTCTTGACTATCCCGGTCGGGCCCAAGGATAGATCGTCCGTGGAGATTGTCGGGAGCGCAATTTGTTTCGCTGCCTAATACGAGTCTTCTTCCACGAGTCGCTCGCTACCTGGCTCCCGCTCCGAGGATAAAATCCGGCTTCCATGTATAAGGGGCTACAACCACGTGAATTTGTCCGGCCGCCTGCAATAGCATAATTCCGCGGGGACCTCGTACCCCAGTCGGGAATATTGCTCCCACCCATTCGCATGTGCCCATTCGATTCTCCTAATCGCTCTCCACTTAACTCCCCACCGCGACAAACTTTAGAAAAATCGAACAATTACCCTCGCCCTCCATTTTCAACGTGGTGCTAGATCAGCTGCGAATTGAGGACATTGTCTAAATCTTTATTAAGTGAAAAATTTTAAATATTAATTGGCAAGAGGGAACACTTGGGCCAACTCGCTATAATTCTGTATACTATTACATTATGTTCCTATTGCAGTTTCTTCTTGCAGTTTCATATAATTCTATTTATCACTATTACTTCAATTTATGGCATTCGAGATAAAGATTTAACCAAGAAATGTTAAATATTGTAGCTTTACCATTACTTAGTTACTTGGTCGTTAACATAAGGGTTAAATCGTTAAAATCGAATCAATTATATATAATACACGGTGTTCCAGTATTAATGATACAACTGGAAAGTGATTCTGTAGTAATAATAAAAAATTCGTCAAGTGCGCATGCGTTGGTACGTGGACGAAATAGAAATGGGATGCCATGAATAGACCAATCGTGAGATATCGAATAGTATAGTCCGCGTCTCAGAAGAAGGTGCTCGGAATGGTACGTGCCAATGCAATATCAAAAAGGGGATGAAAATTTGTCTGTTGTAATTGCCGCAGAAAATGTTCATCTTGCGTAGAGTGCATTTCGAAAACGTTCGTCTTGCGTTTGAAACCCACGCGAACCTTTTTTCCCGAGCAAGATGGCGTCGCGCCGGATGGACTGAAGCGCTCGCCGATATTGTTATAAATAATATGCGGCGTGGGATTTTTATCGAGCGGGATCTACGGAGCCGCGGGACATAGGAAGAACGGCAGCGGCCGAACAGCCTCGTTGCGGATGCTCGAAGCGCAACTGACGTCGGCGCAGCGAGGCGGTGCCTCGCAGATGCACCGGAGCACTGCAATTAAATGCGCGTATAGAGAAACGTAGCGCAGATTTATGCGTCACTGCCGGCTACGCATGGCCGACGTCCTCTCGGTCTCGAGTCCTCCGCAACGAGGACAAGAAGGACAAGAGACCAAGGGAAGAGCCACCGATCGCGCGCGCAGCAGGACCAAACCAAACGGAACGCAGCGTATCTCAATCTCGGAGGTGGATACGCGGCCCCGCGCTTTGATTAAGTATTAAGCGTGATTAACCGGGCCCCGTGACAGTGCGGCCCCGATGAAACCTACGACCACGACTCCGGGCTTCAAGGCTGCATTGTCTTTCTTCTGTCTGCTCATGAAGTTACCCTCGCCAAGATCTACCGTGTGGCGTGACTCCTTTCGTCGCCAGATCCGTTTCATTTTGCGCACGGAATAGTGAAATAGTCGGTAAAGCGTTAATATTGTGTTGGGATTTTTATTGATTAAGTCACAGCTTCGTTAATGTATAAGCATTATTAAATTGTAGAAATTTGTCACATATGCGTACACGTACAATACCCAATCGATTGTAATGAACGAGCGACATGCATGCGCTCGGACCCGAAATAATCATCAACGACGCATAGATAGATTGGCAAATGCATTTATATTTTCCATGCACTGTATTAACAGATTTTCGAACGATTTACCGAGTTATTTACAGCAGATTCTTTCTAACTGTTTGCTATACGACCAGGAGAAAGTAGGACGTACTTTGATTTATATTTGTTAAACACTCTTACATTGCATATTATGATAAGAAATGATGGAGCATAGTAAAAGATTCGATTATGTCGTTATAAATTAATCGCTTCACTCGCTTCATTTTGCGGTCTCCATATTTGAGTAATATTGTTCTGACGAGAAGAGCTTTGTTTTAACAGGCAATATTATTTTATCGCACAGTTTAACGAATACGTTGATTCAATAGTGTATCTGCCCATGCAGAATTCATTATGCCTAACAAAAGAGAGATTGCAATATGGAATATATAGAAGAGGGAGTCCTGCTGACAGAATCCTTAAAATTAATGAATGAAGGAGTTTCCGTTCGATTCCTAAATTTTTATTTTATCATATTATTCACAGTTTAGCAAATACGTTGATTCAATCGTGTATCGGTCCATGCAAAATTCATTAAAGGCTCGATTGCAATATGGAATATATAGAAGAGGGTGTCCTGCTGACAGAATCCTTAACATTATTGAATGAAGAAGTTTTTCCGCTCGATTCCTAAATTTTTATTTTATCATATTATTCACAGTTTAACAAATACGTTGATTCAATCGTGTATCGGTCCATTCAAAATTCATTAAAGGCTCGATTGCAATGTGGGATATATAGAAGAGGGTGTCCTGCTGACAGAATCCTTAACATTGTTGAATGAAGAAGTTTTTCCGCTCGATTCCTAAATTTTTATTTTATCATATTATTCACAGTTTAACAAATACGTTGATTCAATCGTGTATCGGTCCATGCAAAATTCATTAAAGGCTCGATTGCAATATGGAATATATAGAAGAGGGTGTCCTGCTGACAGAATCCTTAACATTGTTGAATGAAGAAGTTTTTCCGCTCGATTCCTAAATTTTTATTTTATCATATTATTCACAGTTTAACAAATACGTTGATTCAATCGTGTATCGGTCCATGCAAAATTCATTAAAGGCTCGATTGCAATATGGAATATATAGAAGAGGGTGTCCTGCTGACAGAATCCTTAACATTATTGAATGAAGAAGTTTTTCCGCTCGATTCCTAAATTTTTATTTTATCATATTATTCACAGTTTAACAAATACGTTGATTCAATCGTGTATCGGTCCATGCAAAATTCATTAAAGGCTCGATTGCAATATGGAATATATAGAAGAGGGTGTCCTGCTGACAGAATCCTTAACATTATTGAATGAAGAAGTTTTTCCGCTCGATTCCTAAATTTTTATTTTATCATATTATTCACAGTTTAACAAATACGTTGATTCAATCGTGTATCGGTCCATGCAAAATTCATTAAAGGCTCGATTGCAATATGGAATATATAGAAGAGGGTGTCCTGCTGACAGAATCCTTAACATTATTGAATGAAGAAGTTTTTCCGCTCGATTCCTAAATTTTTATTTTATCATATTATTCACAGTTTAACAAATACGTTGATTCAATCGTGTATCGGTCCATTCAAAATTCATTAAAGGCTCGATTGCAATATGGGATATATAGAAGAGGGAATCCTGCTGACAGAATCCTTAAAATTAATGAATGAAGAAGTTTCCGTTCGATTTCTAAATATTTATTTTATCATATTATTCACAGTTTAGCAAATACGTTGATTCAATCGTGTATCGGTCCATGCAAAATTCATTAAAGGCTCGATTGCAATATGGAATATATAGAAGAGGGAGTCCTGCTGACAGAATCCTTAACATTATTCAATGAAGAAGTTTCCGTTTGATTCCTAAATTTTAATTTCACCATATTATTCACAGTTTAATAAATGCTTTCACTCAAGCCTGCGCCAATCCACGCAAAACACATTACAACCCCACAAACGATTCGATCGCGCCGCGAAATAGACGAGTAGTCTCGACAGAATTGATTTATCCATTCTCAATCAGCCGATTCATCGAGTATAAATGTCCGCATAGTCGGCGGCGCTCGGGACAGAGTGTAACAAGCCGGGCCCGTGCGGAGTGTAAATAAATTTCCGGGAGTTATCCAATTGAAAAATCCGCTTCGTATTACCCTTTTTACACGGGTTTAAATCCGAAAAGCGCTTTGCCGGGTGCACTGCCCCGAAATAAATCGAAGCTGCCGGCGGTCGATCGCGTGAGACAGACGAACCGCAAAGGATTAAATCCGGCAGAAAAGCGTGTTGCAGCCGCGCCGCGCCGTTGTCGAGGCCGCGTGGCCAGAGGATGCCCATACTAAAATCGAAATGGAACGAAACGGAGCCGGGAACAGTGGCGTCGGAATCGGCGTCGACGTCGAAACGCGCCGTCCAAACACGTACACAAGAACCGAACGGAAAGGCCTCCTCGTTTCGCCATTTTGGCGGCGCGGCGGCGAAACGTCGAAATTTGTTCCAGCGAATTTCGGGAACGTCTTCACGGATACGTTGCGATGAAATCCGCTTCACGGACGGCGACGCACACACCGGAATCCGGTAACCATAGATTATCGTGTGTATCGCGGCGTACACGTGGCGTGCGAGGAAGAATATCGAGCGGGAGCATTGTGGCCTGATCGTTCCGATCCGGTTACGACAGAACGGACGATCGGACGCGATAGTTATTTAGCGTACCTGGTAATCAGCGACCATAAAAATGAACATAAACCGACACGTTTCGTACGGTAGGTGCATATGCGTGTGCGAGCTCTATCTTCGTCCCCCTCTCTCTCTCTCTCTCTCTCTCTCTCTCTTCGCTGTTCGCGCGCATACACACAAACCGACACAGACACACACGCTCCCCCCCCCCCCCCCCGTTTCGCTTGATAGCAATGAAAGCCTAAGTTCCGGCAATAAAGCCTAAGTGCCAACTCGCATCGTTTATGGGGGTCCTTTTTCTCTTAAGAGCTCCGGGAGACCCTCGCGGTGCGCTACGGCGAAATCGAGTTTAGAGGGGTCAAGCTCCGCGACGCTGCGCCGCGGCTGCACCGGGGGCTGCAGCCTCTCGCAAAAATGCAAAACGATGACGCCAGTTTCGGATGATGCGCTCTCGCTCGTCCCACCTCCCCTTTTTCTCCGTCCGGGGAATACGTAGAACCGCGTGAGAATATTAATGACACCGGTGTCTAAGTTTTGACCGGTGTCTCGGGCCCCGGAATGAACGCCCGGGATCCGGCTCGTAAAATTTCGTACGCGTCGCCGCTTTTATTTCGCCGTTTCTCGATCTGCACGATCGAGACCGGCTGCCGCAGAAAATTAAATCTGTCTGCGTTATGCTCTTACCGCCCCCTGTGGCGGCGATATTTCACGAAATTTTAACCCTCGGACTTAAGAAGATCCATGTATTATCTCCACCTGATTAAAACGATTAGAAAAAGGAAATTCTTGCAATTGATACAGACAATCTTTATTTTGATTCGCAGTGTATCCATTATTGAGCGACAGTACTCCGTGCCACATTGATTACTTTTCGAAAAACAACCGCCGTGCAAGTGAGAACGGCTTTAAAAAGACTACGCGCCGTAGTTTATTGATTCCACGAACGCAAACTATTTCAGGAATGTATAATACGTGATACGTTTCCGTGATTCGCCGAGAAAATCCGCCGTTTCTTATACACCGGCGCAATAAAAGGAACGGTAGGTGGGTCGTCAACATTTTAGAACATTTTAATGCCGCTGCCCTCCTTCTCCGCTCCGGTATTTATTTATTATTCCACTCTGACGAGTGCAGCGTTCTCCCGGTTTATTCCTGGATCAATTTCTTCGTCCATAATTCCCACGCGGCCTCAAGCTCGCGTTTCGTAGCACCACGTTTTCCTCCGGTTCGTTTTCTTCCGGGGATACCCACTTGAACTCCTACACGCAACGAACCCCTCGAACTGCAACAGAAAGTGGCGTTCTTTCGCCCGGGACACAACGGACGGTCCACTTCATACCATTCCCCGGTAAGAAATCGGTACAGCGGTCGCGAACTTCTCCAATAATACTTTCGACCATTCGGCATTGGTCATCCCGCCCTGCCTCTGCTCACCGCCGCTGTTCTTTTTCTCCGGCACGAAAGCTCTTTTCAAGTTTTCATCGGAAAGCAGTACAGTTATCACAGGTGGACACATTCTTCGCTCGCTGGGAATCAAACTGACTCGTTCGAAACTCCGCCGATCGAGCCGCGGACTCGCTGGGGACCCGACAAATCGAGCCTGCGATGAAGTATGGAATTTCTGGGGTGCACATCGCCCACCATGGAAATGCAATTATTAGGGGGACCTATAAGGAATCAATTATTTTGAAATCCAAAACAAACTTTGTAGTAAATTCAGGTTTTTATTTTTTAATTTATTATATAATCTCCATCATTGTCGAGGACAGCTTGCCATCTTTCCTGCAAATTTTCAATCCCCCTCTTATAGAAATCCAGGGTTCGTGAAGCAGAATATGACTCAAGGTGCCTCCTTACATCTTCTACAGGAGTGAATGTTTTATTTCATAACACTAGATTTCCGGAGCACTAAAAATTACTGTTTTACATTACTTTATAAAAATAATATGAATGTATCGATCAAAGTTTGTAGCCATTTTTTTGATAATATATACCCAAAGAAATCAATTTGTTAAATAATTGCTCATGGATGCATTTTTACAATCTCAATATTCGCAATTTAAAAATATTAGAATCCGTCATTTTGACGGGTCCCGTAAATCTAGTGTTAAATAATGCTCCAGAGATTTGAAAAGATGATAGTCAGAGGGAGCAATTGGAAGAATTCCCATTGGAGTTCTTTGATTTTTTCGTGAGTGAGTTTCGCTGTATAGGGCCAGGCATTGTCAATTTGCAGTATTACACCTTTTCTGTGGACTAAAGATGCCCTCTTTTTCAACAGTTCTGAATACAGCCGTTGCAATTGCTGACAATACAACTCAGCAGTAACTGTTTCTCCAGATTTCAACAACTCAAAGTGAATTACAAATACAAAGTTGTAAAAAAAATTATACTCTTTAGAATATTTTGAACGCAGACTGCTTTACCGAAAACTGTAAAAGAATACGCGTTTTCTCTTCAACGATCGGTGCAGAACTACAGGCAAAACAAATTCTTTGCAAATAATTGATTACTTATGGGTACCCCTAATAATGCGCGTAACGCTGAAAGGTATGTTAATGTTTCCTGTATAAAGATCTGCTTCTGTCTTCCATTAAGGAAACAGGACGTTAAAGGAGTGCTCGATTTCTAATGCTTCGTTATGCACGATCATGTTGCAATTATTATGCACAATATTGTTCTAAAAAGAGTACATTCTTAAGTCCTTTCAATCTCTTTACTGTTTTAAATTTCACTCGAAAATTTTTGTCACAAACGCGTCAAATCTGCGGTCACATTACGCACGGACGATTGTGAAAGACTGAAATCTTTGCAGACACCTAATTCCGCAAATTCCGTGGTCCAGACGGCGATGCACTGGACCGTGCATTCGCAAATGGAGTGCACGAAGGGCCAGGGCAATCTTGTCAGAAAAATTGCAGAAATTCTGCTGGAGCGTCGCGATTTTCTCTGGAACGGTCGGAGGCCGAAGGTCGCACACGTTTCTCTAGGTGGTACATAGGTCGGTGTGGACGCTGCGAGCCGCGAATCCGTTGCGGGTGTCGCACAATACAGTGAAACGCACTTCACTCGGGGGCACTCCACTCGAAGAGCCGCCTAGATTACGGGCTGCAAAGGCAGGTGCGACCCGAGTATAGCCCACTTTCGTGGCTCAAAGAGGAAGGAGTTACGCGGGGAGAGAGAGAGAGAGAGAGAGAGAGAGAGAGAGAGAGCTCACGGGCGGGAGCATTTCGCGCGAACGATTTCAAACGTGTCCTTAACCCGGTCCTTTTCAAAGACGGGCCGCGAGGGTGCTGCCGCGCCGGTGAGATAGAAAAAGGGGACGAAGGAGAGCGGAAGAATAAATTACTGGACTTTCATTAAAAATAAAAATGAGAGACGCCGCCCCGTCGGGAAACACGCTGCTCTTTTCAACTTTCTCCCCACCCTGATCAGTCATCCTCTGAATTACCGTCCGTCCTCTTTTTCGCGCTTATCAGCGTGACCTGGTTTGCCTCGAGCGAGCCTTATCCGAACTAGAACATTTTCAAAATCAAATTCTGGAGTTTATACACCGAAAATCTGACATTTGAAATTGATCCGTGCATGTTCCTTGTCAGAGGAGAAGCCTGAGAAACAATTACAATGGAGAAATTTTTCTTCTAGATTTTCTACCAGCCACCCCTGTTTTCTGAAAGCGTTATTAAAAATTGGGTAACTTTTGCCCGAGATATTCTGTGCAGTAAAGTCCAATTCTTCACCCTCTAAAGACCCTGTTAGAATTTACAAATGTAGTTTGACACTAGTTTAACACTTTGACTGCCAAACTAGAAACCTCAAAAATTCCATAAAATCAAAGTGTTATTTAATGAAATACAAATTGAAAAAAATTAAATCTACAATATCGAGTGGTTCTCCAACTTTCTTGCATTTTACTGATCCTAATCAAATTTGGCACAACGAATATATTAACGTAAAAATTAATTTTAAAACCTGGACAAATATTCCGTCACCCACATATGGGTGACATGGCAGTCAACGTGTCAAGTAAAATCACACTAATTAAAGTAGGTGGACGATTATTTTACAAGATTGTACAAGACAAGTAATTATTGTACCGTACAAGATTGTGTAAATCTGTGCAGCCCGTATAAACATTTCTGTAAGAGAAGATACATAACGGAGACAGGGACACAACGATTTATGCGTAGCTAAAAATCGACATTGCATATGCACCAAGTCGGGTATAGCGCCGCGAACGTATTAATGCAAAGAGGTCCCCAAAGTATGTACACTCGGCTACATTCTTGGCATGGAAAATCGTTGATGTAGCTCCTCCGTTGCATATCTCGGGACAAGATGGCAGGTCGAAGCAACTGGGTTAAGGTGCTCGCCGATATCTCGCGACCCACAATCCCTCATCCGTTCTCGCGAGCTCTTTCATCTTGCACGTCCTTGCGAGGACCTGCTCCGGTACATTCCCGCGGTATTATCCTCGCGGACCGTCTCAATTAGGAAGGCAAACTGGAATCCGGAAGTTCGAGTTTGCCTTTGCCGATTCTAAAACATATTTCTTTGATCAAACAGAAACGCACGGCGCGCTTTTCCCACTCTAATTGCCACCCCGCAACAAGTACAGGGAATGGGGGATGCGGCAGCTCTAATCGGAATTGTCTGGAAATTAGTCACAGTTTAATGAGACGCTCGGATGCCGGACTAATCATCCCCGTAAAATAGAAAATACCTTTTGCAAAACTGATCTAGCTTTTTCTCAGGAATTTATGGACAGAGAGTTTCAATCGCGACAAAAAAAAAAGCGCAGCTCAAATTTGGAGTGCTTATTGTAAAGGGGAGACCTTCCTTTTCAAGATCACGTTGGAAAGATTCTGGACAGAAATTTTTTAAACTCTGGAAAAATTCGAACATAAGCGATTTCAATATCTCATTGTTCTACGTAAATCTTCGAGAGACTTTGAGAAAGCTCAAGGATAATAGAAAGTGGAGACTTCGCTGTGCAAAATGAGCACAGGTAGGTCGCCGCGAGGCTTTCTCTGCACGAAGCAACATTTTCGGTTTTCAACAACTTTCAATTTCCAACGGCGAAGATTTGGGCCATCGATGCGGGGATCAGCGCTGCGTTTTTCATGCTCGGTAACTGTAAACGGGCCGCTTAGGCTTCCAGCGGCGGCCAGGGGGCCTCGATATTATCAGGAATCGCAGAATGAATCGGCGAAGTGTCAGCGGAGCTGACCGGCTCACGTGCAACACGCGAAAAGGACGCGGACTGGCGCGGCGCATACGATTTCGAGTGGGTTCATTTACTTCTGCGCCGGTGCACACCCGTGCGAAACACGTCCCCCATTCTCCCTAGCCTTCTTTCTCCGTTTGCATACTGATTCCGCTGTCTGCCGCTGTTTTTGGCCCGTCCGGGCACGAACGCCCGTTGCCTCTCGACGATAAGCATCGGGGCGGACGGCCCGGAGAGGAATCATGCGTCGCTTTCGCATACTTTCCGACTACTTAATAAATGCGCCGTTTCCTGCTGATCGGGGAACCTCTGCGAAGTTGTCACTCGCGTCTCGAACCTCAAAACCAGTAATAATTACGACCGTGCCTCTTGTTTTTTGCTTCCGATCCGAGAAATGAGAAAGTTGATCGTTCCTTAAGATTCGTTAATTTTATGACACGTTAAAAAGTATCGTTAAAAAATAAAATTCTACACTGTTGTACGTGTTTCAGTAAACTGAATTAGTTAACGTACGGTGCTTTTAAACGATTGATATCGTTACGATTCGCCATTGGTTTTAGAGAAAAATTATGCGGCATTAATATCATCCAGGACTGTCATTAATTTTTGTTAATATATAGGTTTCCTTACGGCTCAGAAGTTCGTGCATGCTGTAACCGCATCAACATCCGCAGTTTGGTTGCAAGCAACACGATCGCAAAGCGATTGAAGCTGGTTTGTTCGCCGGTTAGTGTTCGTCTCAATTATACCTACTCGAGATGCGCCTGCAGGATTCATTAGTACCGACATGAAAGTAGTCGTTCTTTTTTCTTGTATATAGGCATCTCTCCGCTACCTAAGGGGGTTCCTAGCTGCCCGTTCGAAAAAGAGAGTAACGCGACCATGGGATAGATCCTCCCGAAGCCGTACATGAACATCGACAACGAAGCGCGAATAAAATTCGATACAGAGTTCCCACCTCCGTCCGTCGTTTCGTACCTCTCTTCCACCTGCCTCCACAGCAAACCTTTACGTCTTTTCTGATCCGTGACGCTTTCTCGAAAGGGTCCGATGTATGTGGGGGGCCCTCTCGACCGGCTGCCCCCGTGTCATTTTGCGTACGCCCAAACGCACGCGATGCGCCGTCCCTTTCCCTTGCGTCCTCGTCCCTTAGGCTCCGTTTCTGCTCGCCGACTCCTCTCTGCGATCTACAGTCTGCCCGCGTACCCACAAAGTTGCCCGAAGAATATCAAAACGCGAATCGTTTATGAAAATCGCGCGACAATTCGGAAAACTGGAGACCGAGATCCTCAAAGGGGTACACCGCCTCGACTATCTAATTTCTTTAAAGGATAATTAATACGTGAAAAATTCCGATGTTTTGTAGTGATATTAACATAACTCTTGCCTTTACTCTCAATTTTTTTCACAACAAAATATTAAAAAATGGCAGAGTTGTGCACTGTGTTTGGAAAGGTATTGGCACGTCGATGGCTGAAAACTGTTGCTAAGAAAAATTGAAATGGCAAATATTTTTTATTCTGAAACCAGAAACTATTTAAAATTTTTTAATTTTTCGATTTTTAAGAGATCCGGTCATTTGTAGATATGGCGGCATTTTACGTTCACTAATCGATTTTAATCATTTAAAACTCAAGAAATGTTTGAGATATCAAAAAACCTTGCCCTACATTTTAAAGTACTCTCCGTAGGATATTTAAAAATTGAAGCCAAATCGTTCGACGTTTACCTAAACCACGGAATCAGTTTTCTGCTTTACCCCCCATAATTGAACACACCTAATAGTTTCGTTTTGATCGAACAGTGATTTAAGAAACTTTATGTAGAAGATGAATAAAGTTAACTGGTTTCTTGCAATTGACCCAAAAAGATGTTCTTTTGTAGAAAAATCCGCAGTCCGTGTACAGTAACCGACAAGAACGATAATTGTTTGATCCAGACGCCTTTATCTTTCAGTTATTGCAGTTCCGCGGTTCGTGCTCATTGTTACGAGGATTTATCTGTTCGCGGGAGGTACACCCATTGTGAAATGTTTCATTTACCGGTACGTTTCTATTATTTTTCGGATCGTTCTCGGCGCGGTACATTCCGGCTAATCGCCTACTCGCATGCACGATGCAGCTTGCAATAATGCTTTTCTTCCGCAAGCTGTTCGGCCCCTTTCTTCGATCCGCCGTTTCCTTCACGACGTCCAGGGAAGCAGCAGATGTCTCGATCGCAATGTAAAAACGATGAACGGGAACTGAAAGACGATGATTCTCTGTTACGGCGTCGTTAAATCATTCCTTCTTGTTCATCCATTCTATTGTTCTTTCATCAGACCTAGATACACATTCGTGCGGCCTACAGCGGACAGCCTCCGCTCGCCTTGTTAAGCGTCTATACGAGCAGAAACAATCGTACACAATGAATCGAGAGAAATACTTTCGTGCCCACTGTTCTCTCCGCGAGGAGAACGTAGAACAACAAGAATCTTTGAAAAAGAAGAGGTGATCTTTAAGCAAAATAAAAATTTTCTTAAGTCACTTAAGAATTCTTTTAGGAGTAATAATATTCAATTCTTTGAATCTTTCTGTTATTTGAAATGGGAGCTAGTCGTTTCTGTCATAAATGCATAGAATCTGCAGCCTAGAGGAAAGTGCACAGTATCTCATTACTATTTTCACTAGTATACTAGTATACGTTATTTTCAATTTCTCCATCGATTATTACCATTATTATATCATTTTCCTAGCCCAGGCCAAGTCAAATTTTACACAGACTTTAACCAGACCTGCAAGAACTTGAATGCAGCACTTGAACTCGAATGTACACCACAATTTCTGCGAACTGTAAATAATTCCTCTATGGACTGTTACTGTCGCTATGTCATCTTCTTATACCCTATCTTTCTGTTCTTAGGGATTTTCGCTGTGTGCATAACGATACTATCTACAATCGATACTACCCAGATCCCAATCGGTCCTGTGAGAACTTTGAAGAGAAGGTCCTCCATATTTTCTACGAAGTGGAAATAACTTCTTCATCGATTGCCGATATTATTATCTTATCTTCCGTAACCCAGACCTTATTCGAATTGAACGCAATCTAACCCAGACCTGTCAGAATTTTTAAACGAAGATATACCATTTTTTTTTTCTACCTGATGGAATCAATTCCCTTATCGATTGTTACTCTCGCTATGCCATCTTCTTATACCCTATCTCTCTGTACCTGGGTATGTTCAAGTTCTGCATGGATAATGAAACTATAACTGAAACGCCAGCGAAACGGTTCTCCGTAGAGATAGAACTGATTTCAATCCTTTGTCATGAATTATTGAGTTAGAGGAGTGTCGGAGATTTGAGACAAACTTACAGTGCGAATGTTATTCCTTGCTTTTACATAAAATTCTCTTCTTTTGTTATCGATATTTAACCCCTCGCCTTAAAATCAAGTCTCAGAGACGTCACGGGTTTCACACATAATTATTTTTAATTTTCCATCGTAGACTAACATATGTAATAGCAACGTAACCATTGCACATTGATTTTGAAGCAATACAAATTATTCACAATTATTCAGAACGTCAGATAAATTGTGAGGCAAGTAGTTAACCCTCATACATTCCTCAGAGATAGTAGCATGAGCTCTTAGGACAACATTTCAAATCTACAAAATATGTTTCGCTTATAGTGTAAAGAAATATATCCCAAAACAGAGAGAAGAGAAAGAAATTCCTCATTTTACAATTTTGTAAAAATAGTGAATGGGTGAATTTTCGCCCTGAGAAACGTATGTGAGTTAAGCAAGGGGGTGAATGTAAATACACAATAAATATAAATTTTCTTTTCCTTCTGGGAGATTATTAGGGAGAAAGAAGTCTAGAAAGAAAATTATTAGGGAGAAAGAATCATTGTAGTCGTGAAGAAGATCGCGTGACTGGGGGTTGAAGAAAAGTGAAGATTCTCTCTCTATGTAGACAAGATGCTAAAAGACAAGATGCTGGAGATAGGTGAATTTGCCAAGTGATTTTAGTCGGAGCAGAGCGTGGCAGCAAGAAAGGATCCGCGACCATATTGTTCGCCGCGGTCAACAAGGGAGTGTTCCAATAATTGCCCCGGTGAAACGGCCAGGCACCGACATAATCACGCGTCGTGTCAAAGTATCGCAAGCGGGTGGTGTCTCTCCGATGCAATTGTGCCGGGGGAGATCCATCATTTCGATCAATCCTGATATATTTCACGGGATTAATTAAATTGGTTTATCTTGGAGCAGGGCCGGGGAGCGGCGGCGTACGGAGCGCGCCCGCTCCCGCGATTCATCAAAGTCAGTCGAATGCATTTCGATGCTGATTTGCGGTGAAGGTAATCATTCCGTTTATTAAATTCCGCCATGATCGGGCCACCGCAGCCGCGACTTGCCCCTTGATTCCGCCGCGTATCCGAACCAATCAGAGAAACGTCCGAAACGGCGGTTTGCCCTGGAGCACGGCCCGGATCGCTATCATCGGCAATGGACTCGAACGATAATGTCCTTGTTAATTTCATCCGGCCGTTGCCAAAGATCCCCTCGAGCGCTGCTATTCGCTATTCGCGCAATCTGCCGGCCCCGGCCCATGTTTCTTGCTGCTAGCTTCCGGTTTACGCTAGCAAACTGCTCTCGTTCCCCATAAATTCCGGCCAACGTACGTTTCATGCGGCAAACTAGAAATATCGATCCCGAACACCAATTAGCGTTAAGAAATATGTCTACCAGTTAATGCTCGGGAACGAGAAGGTCAATCGTTTCTTTGTTTCCTTGATTTTATTCGCTACGATGTGACTGAACCCTTAATACGATAGCGCTTCAAACGTGCAAGAACGGCTGTTGGATATTTCTGAAGGATTCGAGTCCTCAAATAAAATGTTAAAGAATGTAATATTCGTAATAACAGTGCTCAAGATGACTATTGGAGCAACTACTGAATGCTAATTCGTGACATTGAGGGATAACGATCTAACCGAGCATCCGCGGTTTTTGCAGAGATTATTTATCAAATTTTCCGCGTCGGAGTCATCGTAAGTCCAGAGCCAGCGGCGGTGGTGGAATAGGAATCCAGTTCGGTGTCCGGCCTGTTCGTAGATCACGCGTTGTTCTGGAAATACAGACGACAGAGTTTCGGGTCGTTCCTTGCGTCACGTTCCGACGTGAAAAGCGCGAGAGCGGGTTTACAGGTGACTGGTTTATATCACGGGCACGCGTGGCCATTGTAGTTCATATGCCAGACAGGCGGCCAGGCAGGTACCACCAAAGTAACAGGAGGCTACGGTCCGACCTAGAAACCGACCTATATTTTAACCATGCGGTTTTATCGCCAGGAATACATTAAGCGACACGACCCGTTGTCCCTTCTCCCAGCAGCGCGACCGGAGGCATACGGCAGCACCGCACAAAAACACACAAACACGCCCGATACACTGATCATTCAATGGAAATTCAGGAAGACCTTCGCAATATACATGGTAAGTTGGCGCGCTTTATGGCATACCCGTGCTACCTGTGTACACTCGTCGCTTACGGGGGTACATTTTATCCAACAAAGGCACGGGGGCGGCCGTGCAAGCCATCGGCTACAAGAAAATATTTGCATACAAACGAATCACGACGGTTTTTTCCGCCCGGCGCGGCGTCTAACCTAAGGAGCATGATGCACACCGTCGAAAATGAACGAATCTTTTTTTCCATTATTCCAGAACGCGACACATTCTAATATGCGGGGTGTATAAAAATTGTATGTCTCCATAGCGTGATTCTACACCTTTGGATCGATGGAGATCTGTTTAGAAAATGCACCGCAAAATTGATCTTGACCTTGTAAAGGACACCCTATTTTTATACACCCTGTGTAGTAGTTATTAATGGTGAATTATCAGTTCTTCCAAACTAACACATCGTTTTTTCGTTCTTCATCAAATACCTAAGAATCCAGATCGTGTTATCTTTTTGATTTACATTATTATAGAGTAACTGTGCCATTACTATATTTTTCGTCCACTAGACTTCAAGCCAGAGCTGCTCAACATGCCTGCTCAGGGCAAGGGTGCCCGCCGATGCCCGTGGGCACAGCTACGAGCAAGTGACTAAGCGGAGTGGGGGTAGGCAACGTAGCTGTGACAAATACCTGCAGCATTGCCCGCAGGGGCGTGGCTTCGAGCCCTCAGGGGCGTGGCTTTATGCCCGCAGGGGCGTGGCTTTATGCCCACCGTCTTTTGTGTGCCCAGGGCAAGAAAATCACTGCTCGTACAGGCAGACGCTGAACGCCATTGACCTGTCAGACTTCTACCAGATTTCTGGGACCGTTTTTGGCAATTTCAAATGGTATAAAATTATAGGGGGTTGGCGAAGACGTCGCGGTTTCAGCTCGCGCGAATTATCGCTAATTACCGCTCGCAAATTCAGGCGCGCACGCAAAGAGAAACATCGGGCTTGCGTGTGGGGGGGGGGGGGGCATTTTAAAAAGTTTGGGGATCCGGCCAACGGGATATTTGACTTTATATGAAAGGACGAGGCCGGGCCGATATGCTTTTCGAATTTTCTCGGGCCAGTTAGCGCGCCCATCGGGTTCACCGGGCTGCGATACACATAGCCGAGCGGTCCGGTTCATTGAAATAAAAAGTGGAACGCACACTGGACGAATTTTCGTTGACTTTCGAGCGAGTTATTAAAAGCCCGACTCGTTAGGGTCGCGAACGCCGGTTCGATTTCCGATTAGTTCTCTCTTTTGTATTCTTCGTTCTCGGTTTCCCCGATCCAGCGTCCCCCCTACCCCCTCCCCGACAGCCTGATCCTCTCCTCATCCCCCTCTCTGTGCGTTGCTGTCTCTCCTGGCGCCGCTCGTATTTGGTTCACTGGCTTCCTTTCCGAAGCGGATACCCCGCAGCGATCCGTTTTGTGTTTCGCATATCGGCTTTTCAAGATACACAACAATAAAAATTCTGAAACGCTCCGCGCCAAAGTGATGCATCAAACCGTCACTCTGTTGGAAACGCGCGGAGTCCTCGTGTGACGAGCCGGTACCCGCGCAATTTCTTGCTCCAGTTGGCAGGGACCGCTTTGAATATTTTTAATAGAAACACACACCGCCGCGCCGCGCCGCGCCGCGCCGCGCCGGCCTCGGACACACCGCGGAAACAAACGAAACAAGGCGGACCCGCGAGAAAATGGGTTATAATGGCCGCTGAACCGATTCTGTACGCGTCGTTCGACTGCGTGCGCGTTGCCGCCGATCAAAATAGAAATCGAAGGGCAAGCTTCACGCATCTTTTGTTCCCCAGGATATTCGTCAACTGTTCGCTGAAAATTTAACCCTTCGGGGACCATGCCTGTGCATTTACTCGAACGATGTTTCAAAATCGATGACACGAAGACACAATTAGAATAGCCCTACGATTTATTCATTATTGTGTACTCTCGAGAATTTGGAAATAGCTATGGAAAATATGAGCCTAATTATTCAGTATATTATGGTGCCATCTGTAACACTATCCAGCGTCAGTACCATGGAAAAAAGAAGGGTTGAAGAATGATTTTGCGTGACAATACAGAGTGTCCTACTTAACTTGTGCGTCCTATAGGTATATCTCGCTTATTTTATATGATAGAGAAAATGTTTTATGGTGAAAATATTTTTAATATAATTTATTCAAAATTTCAAGATCATTGTGATCTTTTATATGGGAATGTTTTTAGCATCGCGATTTGATAGCTACAGGCAAGGCGAATGCAATGGTCTATGACACCATGACCTTCAGATGACCTCTAGCTCAAAAATGCATAGTAATGGAATAATGGATAAAAATAATGAAACGTGATTGAAAAGTTACTGAAGTTACTGAAAAAATTAATTAGTTAGGATCAATGTTCAGAATGATATCCGGTAATGTTAATACATTTTTGTAAACGATTTATTAATGATCCTCCTGCCCTCGTTTAACTTGTTCATTTGAATTAGCACTTGCACTTGTTCTGACACGTTCGTTCATGTTTTGAGATATTGTGGAAATGTTCCAGTAAACTATTGATTTAAACGTGTCCCAGTGAAAAATGAAAGCAAATTGATGAATAAAGGATGATTGGCGTTAATGGACATCATTTTCAACATTTATTAGCTAGAGATAAGTAAATTGAATATGGTAATTTTAGGCTCTGGGTGCTATATTAAAGTGAAGTCGCATATCTGACGAGCCCGTCACTTTCCAGGAAAAAGAATTGATGATTCGCGTGTCATAGAACATATCATTTCATTTCGTGCTAATAACTGTCACTATAGAAGAACTCATAATTCCATATTTTCAGTTCACACATCGATTAATGCCACAAGTTTGCAGAAAATGTAAAAGGAGATGAAAAATGTCTAATCTACATTCATTTTACTTATTTGTTTCTTCAAATTTGATGTTAAATTTAGTATAAATGCAGCACAAAAGAATATCAAGACAAAACGAGCGTTTAAGTGTTTGTAATCATTTCTGTATGGAAATTCTATCGAATGTTTATTTAGTATCTATGTGAATCATTCGTTAGTAAAATCGCTTAAAATTGTAAAAAACTAGTTTCGTAGTGTCATCAATTTTTTCTACTTTTCATTTTATGGAGTGCGCAGTTTCTTATTTATAGCAACTTTTCCTTGTAGAATATAAAATTGACATCTTGAGTTACAGGTTTCTACTTTTCATTTTATAGAGAGCCACTTTGTCATTCACCCGTAAATGGTTTAATTATGTCGAACAGGGAACTGTTCGAGGCGTAATCTACCGTCTGACGACCACATACTCAATCTACTGTTCGTGCAACTATAAACATTTTTCCTCAAGCGCGTATTGCGCATTGCTGAAGGGGTCGGTTTAGTATAAAGGTACCGTTGACGCGTGCTAGCGTTAAAAACACGCCGCACGATAATGGACCAAATGTGTCTCCCCTGTACCGCGCATTTCCTCTAATAAAAGTATATTTGTCCCGCGAAGGTTATTTCCGGTTCTGTTCTCCGAAAAAGGTTTTTTGTGTTACCCGAAAAGCTGTTTACGTATTAACGGCGTTATAATTGTGGTGTACCGTGCCGAACGCGATCCGATGGCGATCTGGGGCACGTGGACGCGGCTTAATGGGGTCGGCGAGAGTCATCTCTAATGAGGTAAAGCGGAGATTCGACTATCAAACAGTACGATCAGTACATGTAACACCAAATACGTGCCTAACGTGATACGATATTACAAAATTCTGACATCTATTGTGATTTCAATTAGTGAGCATATTCAGAGGTTTCAAAGAACATTGCAAATATTCCCAAAAGAATATTAAAGGAAAGAAAACTTTGCACAGAAAACTTTAAATTGACACAACAAAATTTTGTCACGATCCCTTTCACATTGATCTTATAGAGCGTCCCCTTTCCAACGAGATTAGACTTAGTATGATTTTTCTATACTAAGTTACAGCAGATCAGAGATTAGAAGACTGCTAACAAACTTTCACAATCTCAACCAACTCTGGAGAATTGATCTAATCTTTTTTCTTTTAATATTAAATGTTTTGTGACATTGTCTAAACAAATATTGTATTTTAAATTTCTGCTGTTCAAGTTCTTAGAGGAGTAAACGTGTGCACAAAATTAGTTACATTAGTATAAAGCAATCCTTCTCGTCGGAGCTTCAATTCCCGTTCAGACGGCGTAATCGGGTGGCCCGGTGGTCTTTCTGAGCCTAATTGATCAGGCCGTCCAACATAATTTATCCGCCGCGAGAGCCACTTAAATCGCTCGACTTTATCGAAAAATATAGTAATCGTTTGAGGTCGCGGCGGGAAAAATCGAGGCAGCGGAAAAAGGAGATCCGAGAAACTGGAGAGAGTAAAAAGGAGGAAATTAGGGCAGACTCCGTTACGTCAAAAAGGAGATTATGTTAAGATTTAATTCCGCTGGAAGGCCGCACTCGAATTAAACGTCCCGGAAGTCATCGCGGGGCGCACTCGAGAACAAGGAGGAGAAGCCCGATAGTCGTAATGTCGGTGCCTAGTAAATAAAACACTCGAGGTTCCCCTCTCTCTCTCTCTCTCTCTCTCTTCCTCTCTCTCTCACTTTATTCCAGCCGGCTGTAAATATGCAAATTGTTAGGACTATCGTCCCTCTTTGTCTAAAGGATCCAGGGGCGGAGGCGGGGGCGGGCGTCAGTGGTGGCGGGCTACGGCCGATGAGATTCAATTTACTTCCATCAAAATGGTGTACGCGGTAATACACTTTGGATGCACCGTGCCCTCCCCTATATTATTGACTTCGTAATAACGTGACAGTAATTTGTATGCAAAATCGTTTCCCTGAGCTATTCGGCCGCGTAAACGTTCGCCTCGAAAAGTTTTCTTTGTTTGGACGCCGAACTATCCTCAAACTTGATAGATCGACGATTCGGTTTAAGATGCTCACTTCCCACCGGCTTATTTGCTTCCCCGAACTTGCTCAGGGCCGAAATCTCAGCCTGCTCGTAATTTTCTTCCTATTGCCTACCCTCGCCATCCGAAGTTAACGATGCCCGGTAGTCATTCGACCCTGAAACCACCTGATAAAAATATCTGTCAACCGTAACCGAGACATGTTGATCCAAAGTAATGACAAGATTGAATTTACTCAGATCTACGATTTTTATTATAACGTGTGCTTGAATCAAGAAGTTCGTCAAAAATTTTCGTGATTTCAATCATTATAAAAGGAACAGTAAAAAGCAATAATTTTAACTCGTTCATTAAACCCTCTGGTAATTTTACTGTTAAAGGTTATGTCAACGTAGGGGTGTAAAATTCAGGAGAAATTGTACACTTTTGAACGGAAGGTTTCACTCTGGTATACGTGTTAAAGGTAATTTTACTGTTAATTTTACTGTTAAAGGTTAAGTCAACGTAGGGGTGTAAAATTCTGGAGAAATTCTACATTTTTTGTTGGAAGTCAATGAACATTTTATAAAAGCATTTTTCTTGAAAACGAACTTATGTCAAGCTGAACTATCTTCCTGACTCCATTTGAACAACAAATACGAACGCCAACCCTGTATACACCATTGTCCTTAAAGCTTTAAAATTTTCCATATTCATGTACGACATTATCGGCATTTACGGCGTCGTCACCCGATAAACAGATGCTCGCCTTTCTGCTCGAGTCCTTATAACAATCTTCCGGAATGCTGGAACGGGACCGGGGAGGGAAGAAATAGAAGAAAGGCGAGGGCGGCAGGTGGGGTTGGTTCGGGGGTGAGAAAGAAACGAGCCGTCTGACTTGTGATCTAGCCGGTGCCCTTGAGGCTTCCACTCGTCCTCCTTCGTCTCTCCTGAATCCTACATCCGTTCGATTCTCCCGTTGATCCCCGGGGGCTGTGTAACACGTGCGCGGCACGGGGAAGATCGTCTGCAGGGGCGGAATCAACGGGGGTTGCGAAGCTAGGGCGCGGGGACGGGTAGGGAGCCGCGCAAGAGTAACTGCTAGTAACAATGTTTTCTCACCCTTTTGCGTTTTAGCGGCGGAAAGCGGAGGAGCAGGGGGTAGGGTGAAGTCGGGGTTGGAGAACCCTCTTTCCACCCCCGGACACCCACGGGTTGCGCTGCCGCCCCCGCACGCCGAGCCGAGGCTCGGTTATACACCCTCCGCAATCAATTTCGTCAATACCGCTTGTTGCGGAGGGGTGGCTGTGCTGTCTCGCCCGCGGCTGCCTTCCGGCCACCCCCTTCAACCCCCGTGTCGTTCTTCAGGAGAAGGGTCCGTCGATAGATTTTTCGGTTCGAACCACGCCGCCGCGCCGCCACCACCGACCATAAAGTCACCCGGCTCTTTTGTTTTCGCCGGTGCTCGATCGTTGATCTCGAAAGTGGCTGTTCTCGATGTCGCCTGTAAAAAACGCTACAACAATACCACCCCCGTTCCACGGAACCTCGATTTTCGATAGTTTCACTTTCTACAGTCGCGGAGCTTGTAAAAGCTGCCACACGCAGCGTGTAGTACACCGGCTCTTCGAGAACTTCGCAGACTAATTTCTTCAACCCCTCAACCCCTCGACGCAGACGCGTTAACTCGTTATTCGTGCTCGCTATTACTTCTCGCTAACTCTTCGTTTACTATTAGGATTCTCTTCGACTGTTGCACAAGTAGTGCCGCAACTCGTGCCGCTGCTTATCCCAGTCTTCACGGCTACAAGTGAGGCTATGTATGTGTTACCGTGTCCACAGAATCTACATTCAAATTCTTCGAGTACAAAAATGTGTTAACACCGATCGCTAAATGTAACTGATCTGTGTTGCCTTGTAAAAATGAAACGATTCTATTTATTTAATATTTGTGCGATGTTGTTGTGATATATGCTTGAACGAGGAAGCGTATTTAATAATTTCCAATGGAATCCTCTTTATAGTCTCGCGAATTGTAAAATGAAAAATTTCAAACATACAATGTCTTAAGTAAGCGACGAAACGAACTCTTCCCGACCGACTTCGCGCGATAAAGACAGCCAGCCGAAGGGTATCCGAACGAAATGTGGTCGATCGAATAATCGAATGAGACAATTTGTCGGTCTGTTAACGAACATCATTTTCACGGAACACGGCAGCAAAGTGTCCGCCCGCGGAGCAATCTTGCAGCAACGATCGAAGATCCGGAGATGCTTCCCAGTGAAATAACAAGCCTCCGGGCATCCGTGACCCTAACGTTCCAAGTATTTTGTTCTTCCTCTCCTCCTCATATATAATTGGAGTCCATGATTCTGTGCAAATATCGCGTAACCAAGCAAACAATGGCTCCGCGATGCCCCCCCGCACACTGTGCAAACAAAATAAGAATGTCTATCGACTCGGGAGCAGAAACGGCCGGTAAATGAACCGTGGTCGAGTAGAAACGTTTACCAACTATCAGACGGCTAGTCGATTCTACGAATATTACTGTTATCGCGTAACGATTGCTTTTCGCCGGCATTGTCGAGGTATTCGATATATAATCGATCTTTCCGTGCATATTTACGCGAGCGGGGTAACAATATATCCGGGGGGCATTAAGTATTTCCGCAAAGGTTTAGGAATCACAATATCTGCGGCTTAAAACCGTCTCCTGAATCCAGAACCGTCGCTGGATCCTTCCTTCCGCCGGCTCCTGCGTCCCGACTTCGATATAAATATCGATTACCCCGGTTATCCGGATAATCCTTACAGATTGAAATTACCATTCGTACCCCCGATCGTCGTAACGGAGCCCATCTCGACGGACATCCGTCGTTTTTCAACCCCGTTTCCCTTTTTCATCCATCTTTCTGACCCGCTTTTCTTGCGCCGTCCGTCACTAACGTCGATCCCGACCCGCTCGTTGCCGAACGTCCGCCGAACGAATCGCGTACTCCGCGACGTATCGTTAAACGCATTCATCAGGATTCTGTTTGTCATAGCCCGGGCAAAACTTCGCGGAAATTGGACAATAATGTTGGCTCGTCAACGAGTCCCCGTCCGAATACGCCGTATTGTCGGATCCGTCGCAGCACTCGCGAGTTTATTGTCGATTTATTTCGAACGAGAAAGAGAATAAATATTTGAGGACGTACAGAAATTGTGTACACTGTTATGTCCAACGTCGTGTTTGCCTTGGCTCACTGCACTTTTATTCGGTAATCCTGCGCCCCCGCGCGCACCGGCGCCGCCGTTGCGTCATCGGCGCCCGCCGGTCTTGATTATTGTTACACGATTCTTGTGCTAATAATCGACAGCCCCGGCACCAATTTTAACATTCTTTTGCACGTTGAACTCCCGCAAACACAGCTCCCGTTATTTATCTTCCTTTGTCCCGTCGCGTTCATAAATATTTTCGTTGTTCCTGTTACCGTTGGTCATGAAATACTTTTCAATAGGAATTTTTCAATGAATGAACAATCTTGCAGCTGTTCTAATTGCTCACAATGTTCAGTTTTAGGCAGTGGCTTGTGCCACAAGTGCGTAACGGACTCCGCGCATTGTTTACAGGATAAACTTTTGTTGACAACAGATAATTGAAACAAACATTCGGAGACGAATCAGCGAGCTGCGAGTTAGAATGTTTATATTCGTTTATATTCGTCTTCAACAGCGGTTTTCAAAAAATTCCACGATACATAGCTTGCATTCGCGACAAGTAGAATTGGTTGGCCATGATCAGACGCGTCAGCTGACTCCTATCCACCAGCACGCGTAACCGCTGAATTTTCCAACACAATTTTTTCTAAATCGGAGCGTCAATTCATATGTTTTCCAACTTGTTTTTGCAAATAGCATTACCATTTGATCCAGTGCGTTGAAGCAAATTCGAGAGAAACGTAGAAACACGATTTTTGTTCTCGAGTGAATTTAATTCGATTTTGCACGATTTCTACCGAATCATTTCTCACGGGAAGGTCTGCATAATTTCAATAATTGTAGATATACGACCGATGTTTGACCGACCGGTGGCAGGTATAGTTAACGAGGCGGAGTTTGCGGAGAGGTCTATCTAACTCAGAAAAGTGTGCGCTCGCCCCGATAATTTTAACAGGGCGTTCACGCTTGTCAATCCGCCGCGGCTCGATTCGCCTTTAATAGAGCCGTTAATTCGCGTTGCTCTTGCAGCTTTGTGCGCGATTTAACGTTTTTATTCGTCCCTTTAGCGGTAGACGCGACGGCCGTCTTTATGTGCAGGCGTGGAATATTGACACGTACAAAGCTCGGAGTTTTTGCACTTCAAACGGCGCTGGTGCTGTCGGCAAGGTAGAAAGGCTTGGGGGGGGGGGGGGTAATGGTGAATGGTCTCATTAAAGGAAAACGCTACCGGGAAAACTCTTTCCGAGGGACGAGCTCAGCCTATTTACCGGTTTATTTTTAGAAGGCCGTGCCGTGCGGCAGGCCGGCCTAGGCAAAAGCCTCTAAACTCGGTTTAATGCTTCATAAGTCAAACGAAAAGCGGCAATTTTCATCGGTACCATTATATGGAAGTGCTTTTCGCCGGTCAATCGAGAAATTGCTTTATTCATTTATACCTGACCGTCTTTTCAACGTCCGCCGCGCCCGGCATTTCTGGCTCATTCAAATAATTACGGGACGCAAGGGGAGAGAGGGAGAGAGGGAGAGGCGATGTGTTTACCGATAACCAGGGATCGATCGATCCCCGGCTCGATCATCGGCTCGTTTCCCGTTCTAATTATTCATCGAAACGTCACAGCTGGCCTAGCGTTCGTTGGCCGGGAGAAGACCGGAAGTGCCAGCGCCACGGTCCGACAAATTGCTGCCTAAATTATAGGTCATCGTTGATTCCAGTCGGCCGTGGTGTGCTTGCCGAACGCAAGCGCAAGCCGACGCGTTTCTATTCTTATCGATGCAACGATACACGGTGCCGAGTAATATGCTCGCATTATGCAGCCGATCGTAGATTTATGGCACCGAAATCGGTGGCCGCATCTCGGTGACAGACACCGCCAGAGATTACCATCCTAAGATTATGCTTCATCCATTCTCGTTGAACACTTTAAGGGCGTGTTCCCGTTCGGAGCTGACGATTTTAAACCATTTGCATGCGTCGTGTTCTTTGTCATCGTTGAACAAGAATTTTTTAAAATTTTGCATCTATGTTTGGTCGTGTTTCGAGACGATACTGTAACACTTTTATGCAATTATTCTTATTACTATATGAATTATTCTATATTTTTCATAATCTGTTATTTTTAATGGCTGACACTATTCAGGCTGTCATCTAAATTTAAAATCAAATTGAAAGTGATCGGAATGTAACTATACCATGGCGTCTTAGGTGTAAGTTTTTGGGATTCAGGGGCGGTTTTTCCCACAAACAGAAGGGCCCAGGTAATCTTCAAAGTGATGGAAAAAGGAGAAGTAAATATTGTCAATTCGAGATAAGCGGAAAGGATTAAAAATAATAGAGGTCCGGTACGAAAAACAGCTAAAAAGCAGGGAGCTCGAGTGATCGATGAATTAAGTCGACAATACGTGAAGCGATTGCAGAGATTTTCCAGATAAACTTTTCATCTGTCAAAGCAGTTCTCCGAAATGAGAGGACTGAATAGAATTTCTCTAGCGGTAATTAAAAGCATTATTTAGAAAGCTATCTCCACGAGATCGGTCATTTGAAATTTTGCGATATTAAAATTTTGATATTAAGATTTTGTAAATAACTCATAGAGTTGACTCTCTGTTCCAGGTATTTTTGAAACACTGTGTCTTCATAATCTAGAACCTAATATGAAACATTGTCCTTGCCCCCACAAAGTATCCGATTCCAAGGCGATCTTTATCCAACCCCTGGCGTTGCTCATCTTGCCAGCCAACAGATTACACCCGGACCGAAACTAATGAGGCTAATTGGCGTCGGTATTACGCGGGAATACGGACGCTGCTCGCCCCGTAATTTTCCGCCCTACAATTTTTATTATCACGACGGGGTGCCCGGATTCCGCTTCCGCGTCTCTCGAAAAGATTCGACGGAGCAGGAGAGAAGGAGAACCCACGAAATTTGTCTTCCTTTTCGCCCCTGTCGAGGAGTTTACGCCGATAATGATCCCTGTAGCCCGATTCCGTCGCGGAGACCGAGATTGCTGCTCGTTGACAAATAACGCCAATCCCTCGCGCCTCCCTTCTGATCGGGGAATATCGGCTGGCAATTTCCAACTATTTTTTCTCCATTTTTCTCCGGTGACGGGCCTTGATCCGCGTCTTCCCTCAAGCTTAAGCAATTCTTCATTATCTCCGCGACACCACAATAAACAATTTCATAAGAGTCGACGTCAACCCTCAAATGGCCAGTCCTGTGATCAATGTTCTCGTTTCAACCAACGACGCTTTGTAAACATTTTATTCGTAGACAATACAGGTACATCATTCGTTCAACATGTTAAAGAATCTTCAGTAATTCGAAAATTCTGGTGTTTAATTTGTGCTGCCGTATACATGAGAAACATTTCGAGTAATTTCGTTTTTGGGCTCTGCTTCTAGTTTTCTGTACAAATTTTGAATTTTCGGCCATGTCGAGAAACGTATGAAGTAAATGGCTCCAAAAGTTCCAGTGGGATATAGTAATGTTTCGATGTACATCTACAATATTATGAATACAATAACAATGTTGGCAGTTGGCAATGTAGCTATAAAGTTGTAAGGGAGAATATAGGGTAGCGTGTATTTCCATTCAAGGAAAACCCCAAAAAATCGGGAAAGATCAACACTAAAATCACCTTTGTCCATTCCCCTTTAAAAACTTGCGGAGTTTCAAACAATTTCCGCTGGAATGAATTTCGCGAAACGGCAGCTCTAAATAGGCTTGTGCGATAGGACTTAATAGTTGTTTTGCCGTAAGTTTTCTACGAGTCGTTGATCTCGGGCCGAGAAAAGCTGGAAAGGATGCGATTCACGGAAAAAGGCAGCACGTTAAGAGAAAACTTTCTTCGACGATCTCGAAGAATTTCTCTTTCACCCCCGCGGACGTAGCGGCGCGGCGCGGCGCTGAGCTGAGCTGAGAGTCCCTCTTTCCCCGTGTTCCACGGGCAGAGTCCATAAATTTTAGCAATTTCTGGAGTGCTGGTGCCTCTCGCGGCAGCGGTAGGAATAATAACGTGACGACAGAGCCCAATTGTCCCCTAATGCCGCGAAGTTTCTATTCAGAGCATCTTTTTGTGCGTTACTACCGGCGGACGTGGGAGTGAAAGTCGTATCTTGCCGCGGCGGCTGGAAGGGCAACCTTGCAATTCAGCCGAGCAACGTGGGAGGGTTGCCAACTCCGCTGTATGATAATGGACCGACGATGCTATGCCTACTCGATCCATACACGGCCCTTCTGTAGATGTATCTGCGGATCCTACAGGCCGATTCGAAATTGGCGGCGCGGAATTCGCACTTCGTACTAACCCTCATACGCTCCAAAAAGAAAAAGATCCTAGCATAATACTTCACTAATTTTTAATGCACACTTTGAATCAACAAGTTATATTTCATCTGACTGCGGATTTTCTTCTAGGACACGACTAACACCCAAAAGCTTTAACAGTGAGAAAAGATAAAATTGTAACAACGTTAAAAGAATTTCAGAGTACTGTTACATTATATTCGACTTATTAAATTTATTAAAAACTGACTCGGTACATTTTTATTTTCGTATTCGCGGTCAATTACACGTTTGCCAGAAGTAATCGGTTGGTCGATGGAATTCACTCCTGCTTCAGATTTTTGTGAAATAATGAATGGAGATTGAAGCCGTGTAAGTGGATGATCGTCGGACGGTTTTATTAAAAATTAATTTAGAACGGTAGCGTGCACGTGCCCGGGATGTTTCAGATATTTAAGGGCGTCCCGCCCCTGACAACTCTGATTTTCCCTGATGCTTCGTCACGCGGAACAGAACGCCATAAGTTCGCCGGGAACAAACGGGAACGCGCGCGGAGAGACGGATGCGATCCGGCGAAGTAAACGCGACAGGTAATTGTCGACGGCGAAGCACACCGCGCATATTGCCGGCGAAATGTTTAGGGGAAAGTGAATTAAGTAGATATCCTTGCCGGGATCCAATTTACGTGCTACAGTATTGTGGCAAGTTTAATAAATTCGAGGGATTGTGGCTCGAGTTAATTGTGGCTCTCCGTGAGCTGAGTGAACAAGGGTGACGGCGAGTTCATGCTATTGAAAACTCTGCTTTTATATGGTTACAGCGTTCGAGGGATGCCGTCCCGTTTTGTTATTCGCTCGCCTGTTGTCAGCTGAAAACGGTAACTGAATCCGGGAACTCGACGACGACCGCCCAAATAAATAAATCAAAAAAATTCCTGCGGGACCTGTCCTTCAGATTTCTATTCGCCGTTTCAGACAGTTTCACGTGTTTTAAGAACAACGTGTGTGTACAAATTTAAATAACACTGTTATATGTGGCTTGATATGACAGATTCATTTGTTTGTACATTGGTTACTGTCGGATAAAATAGTTCTTCATTCTGCATTATTAAACTTCTTCTTGTATGTTGTATAAAGTGCAGTTAGCAAAGCAACCTTTGACCGTATGGAAGACAGCTTAAACTTTACCCGAGGAAACCAGAAATTTTTAACTCTCTTTAATATAATCCTGTTGCTTTTGGCGAGAAAACTCCGAAAATCCCAGTTTCCTAGGAGATCATTAGTGCAAAAGTTGTACGAGTGCAAAGATTTGCGATTTTCACCGCTTTTGACAGGTAAGGGCGTCGCCACATTGGGCACTGCTACGTGTATCACTTACCGAGCGGAGCTTCTGGATTCCGTGCACGAGTTCATGGATTTTACAGTGGAAGATCCATACTAAATTAAGCGAAGAACTGTGAACGCGATCAAACATTTCAAAATGAACGAAGACACCGTTAATAAAAATGCAAGCTTGGAAGGAGCCCGCCATCGCTTTTAGCCGGGCACTTTAAACTTGCCAAGAAACGGGGAATCTCCGTTGTCTCGCCGGTCCCGATATTAAAATGATTAAAGCTAGACCAAACAAGGCAGCGTCCAAACAGTCTCGTACAAAGACGGGCCACAATAATGAATTCCAGCGCGGTGGTGGCGGAATCCGTTGGCGTAATCGCAGCGGCGCAGAGTCTTAATCGGGGAAGCGTCAGCCCGAAATCCCGGCACCGCGTTTCCAGTCGGGCCGATTGTTAAACGGCCAATAAAGTCGCGCAATCTCTTCCAGGCTGACAGCGGCCAACAATGGGACGATCCCGCGGGCCCGTGCCTCTCAAATAATGTATTTGATTTTGGTTTTCAAAGGACCAGCGAGATATACGCGCGTGCAA
This sequence comes from Halictus rubicundus, assembly GCF_050948215.1. NCBI lineage: Eukaryota > Metazoa > Arthropoda > Insecta > Hymenoptera > Halictidae > Halictus > Halictus rubicundus. The sequence continues at coordinate 5,949,552 of NC_135165.1, forward strand.
CGGCGCGCGGGAGGGGAGGGAACGAGAGGGGTGTGTGGTACGCACGCATGCGTGCCCTCGAAACGTAAACGGGGCCACGTGTCTACTTTAAACAGAGCCGCGAAGGGTTCCCCATGGCCGAAAACCCATGGCATCACCGTCACCAACACCACCACACCATCGCCGTCGTCGCGTTTCCGATTCAAACCCGCTGATCCCGAGCCGAGAGTGCGCCGAACCGTAAGGCATTGTCGTCCGGGGGTTGTTGGCCACCCTCCGCTGCCTTTCCGAAACCCCAGAACCACCGCTGCTGTACAATCACCACCACCGTAACAGTCATCGAGCGAGTATTACCTTCTGCCCTTCGAGCAACCCTCCTCCCTCCGCAAACAACGCGCCAGATTATTTCACACAGTTTTCGAACAGCCCATTAAAAGCCGACTCGCCGACCAGATAAACGCTGATTCGGTAGCCGACTGACGGGATTCCCATTCCCTAACTTCCTCTTGCTTCCTTTGTTTCGCGATTCCCGTCTCTCCCCCGAAGCTCGTCAAGGTGCGCGTCGATGAGACTCGCGAGACGATGAGGACACTTTCCTCCGGGCGGTTGTTCGTTTGTTGCGGAGAAGAAGGGGTTGATTTCGGTTCTGATTGGGTTAAGTTCAACAAAATTTCAGAGCTGCGGGGTGAATGTTGGTAATACGGAGAATCGTAGAATTTAGATTGGCTTACACTTTACGTCAACGAGCTGTGTTTCATTTGTCAAGCTTCGTTTTCAAGAGGTACATCTCATAACACAAAGAGGAAGAAATTAAACATTTTAAAGAATAGGATGAACAGAAGGGAGTGAATTTATCATCCTGAGAAATGTACGAGCGTCAATAAACTGTCCATTATTGTCACAGCAATACAACTTGTTCTGGACTATTCAATTTTGTCTTGTTTGAATCTTTTTAGCACCGAATTGTACAATTATCTATAGGTTAGTTAGCTTTTGAAATCGTGTCCGGCATTACCAACATTTAGTCTAATCCGTTTTAATTGATCATTGGAAGTAGAGCCTTCGATGTCCCCGAGGTTGTGCTTGAAATAAAAGCAAACGATCTATTGTATTTTAGAAGACACGTGTGTCTGACTTTTTAAGTAGAATGTGGAGTGTCTGGTGGATCGTTTCGGTAGCCATTGACCCACATGGGCTAATGCTCCAATATGGCTGCCTATGGTTATAATAACGGTTAATCGAACCGAATGGTTATTCGTTTTAACGGCACGAGGCCCTTCTACTGCTGTGGTGCTCTTCTCAATTTCTGTGTCATCTCGCTTCATCTTTTCTTTCACCCTTAAGTGGACTATTGCGATCGCAGCGGCTTCATTTCAATTCATGTTGATGACGATTTAAAGCACACTGATACAAGTATTTGTAGGTCTTCGTAAGATTTTAGTATCCGCTATTCTGCTTTAAACCAAATTGAGAGCACGAACGGTATTTCGAGGTTCTATCAATAAAACTCAAAGTTTTATCAATTTTTTGATAAATCTAAATATAATAGAATATAAACTCGATTATTCTGAATTTCTTAAATTTTGCTGTTTAACATTTGAGTGAACTTTTGAACCGCCTCGTTTAAATTTATAATTCTTCAGTGCGTATTAGTGTAACCATTTCAAGATGCAAGTAAACATTTATTGTCTCATTATGCTCCTTCTCCAAAATTAATTTCTGTTCACCAATTCGGTAAAAGTGAATACTAGATGTAACAGCCTAATTTGGACCGATGCCTGTTGAACGATCGTATGTCTTGAAAGAGTAAAATATTAACAGTGTTATTAATGATATTCGGTGATTATAAATTGTGTATTGGTTTAGTTATATTTTGAAGAACATTTACAGTGTTATTAGTGCTACTAAGTGTCTGTGAATCATAAATTAGGACGAACCCACACGCTGGTCCAAATTTGGCTGCTCTCCTCCATATTAATTAAGTTATTATAGTTTTGGAAGCCATCTTGAAAGTCCACTTACGGGTTAATCATGGTTTCCCGAAGTTAGCGACCTGTCTTCGTCTTTAGTGTCGTTCGATCCACTTTGCAAGCGATTGTTGGATCATTCAGTGACGTCGGTGGTCTCGAGGTATGGTACGCAATGAGAGGAAAATAATAGCATTTCGAATGCACGAGATATCATCGTGATTATTCGACCAGTGGTTCCACTTTACTCGGTTGCTGATGCGGAAACGGCGCGTCATCGCACTCGAACGATCGTCGAAACTAGATCATTAATGCGCGATAATTGAAAAATAAGGCGGGGTCTGTCGAGGCCTGCGACCGTGCACCCTCGATTGCCTTTAAATCGCATTTTTCCATTGTTTAATCGTTCGGATCGGTACAATTAGGTCGCAGATACCAGTGACCCATTAAATTTCCGATATACGAGCCGCGGTACCGTTGCAAAAAACGGTTGGTTTAATTCGTTTCGGGGGAAACTGAAAACTGACCTGTTTCATCATAGGAACCCCCCGGCTCGAGTTCTATGTACAAATTCGCATCGCTGTGAATCGAAAACAACCGAGACGCAGCAAATGTTAATATTCATTTTGCGCTCTTTCATCGAATCGATTCCGAATCATTAAATGTTTCAATGCTTGCCCAATTGATTCGGAACATCGAAATACCCCTACAAAGCACGGTACTCGCCATAGCAGTTAACACAACCTCGAAAAATAATGGCGATCGCAGACATCGAGATGTTCTGTTTTCCTGTACATAATCGATATATTTATTTCAGTACATTATTTCAGTAAAATTTTACTCGAAATACGGAACACGACAAGATTAACCCTTAGCACTCGAACGGCGACTGTAAGGCACCACTAAAAATTTCTATATCATTATTCGCAATATTTTTTACATTATTAAATCTGTTTGTATTCAATAAATTTTACGAAACATTTCAGTATTGTACGAGTAAATTCCACCATTTTCGCATGTATAACACGAAAAAATATATATACGAGGGAAATATTCTAGGTAGGAAGAAATGTTTCATTTTGAAGTTAAAATACCTTCGAGTGCAAAGGGTTAAGTTCATCTAAAAATGAAATAATGTAGCGGAACATCGATTTCACGTGCAGATAAATCAACGCTCAGTTGTTTCAGTCAAATGAGACAATATATTGTTCGAAACTGCATTTTCTAAAGATATTGATCGTGCAACGCCCGAGGCTGGTTTAAATTTGGCAGAGATGCCTTCCGGTTAAATGTAATTCAATTCAGCTACATCACCGGGTCTGTTTAATGGATATTTTCCTTATTTCTTATCTCGGACGGGTCTCGGCGGCTCTGTTTATCCAATTACAGGCCTGATCCTTAAACAATGATACCGGTGACGTTTAAATAATGATCGAACGTCGCGCGACCCCCCGGCGAGCCGTGGGATCAGGTGCGCTAAAGAAAACTACCCCTAGAAATGGATTGGACCGAATTCCGGAGAGCCTCGAGGTCGATTAGGGTGAAACCAAACGGGAGATACGAGAGATTTCCCAGGGAGAGGCGACCGTGGAGCATCGACGTCGATTTACGGAACGGCGTTTCTATTGCTCGGCCATTTTGTTCAATCTTTCTGGCTGTTCGCGAAAACAGCAGCGTCTGACGCCGCGCATTAACATTTCCATCGAGCTCTCCGCCGCCATTATACGGAGAAACGATTCCAAAGATTGCAAAGATCGATCATGCGAATTTAACCCTTATGCCAATACCTGGGTACCTGACCACCCACTTTCTTTTTACTCATTAACGTTTTCGTTGGCTAGACTGCGGATCTTTATGCAAAATAAAAAATATTTGCATTGATTGCAAGACACAGGAGCGAAATAAAAATTTCTTTCTTCTCTTAATGATTTTATTAAACTAAAACCAATACGCTGGTGCCCTGAAATCATTTCAATATGTCCAATGCTTTAAATTGTGCTTACCCATTTTTTTTTCATGAATGCATAAAATCCGCAGTCTAGCGATCACAGGTTAATTTTAAACGTCATTTTATATCGTAGAAAATTTTGGTTACTACACAAGTAGACTGCAGATTTTTATGCGAAATAAAAGCGTTCTACCTTAATCGCAACAAACCGGAGCAAAGTATAAATTTATTTCCCTTCTTAATTTATTCGACAGGATGAAAGTAACGCGCCAATATTGTTATATGTTCCTCCTACTCATTTTCGTCATAAGTGCACAAAATCCGCAGTTTATCTTTCAGCCGCAGTTATTTTCGTTTCACTGTTTCATTGTGGATGAATCATCCAGCGAATCAAAAATAAAAACTGACCCAACGTTGTTCACTAATTACTATTGATGAGTATTTTGGATGAAACGCGCAAAGCCGATCGATCAGGCGAATTTCCCGAGACGCCATGATCTCCTGGCACGGTTTGCTCGAGCGGAGACGAAAAAGCGAATTCCGCGGGAGTTTTTAGCACGCTGCCGAACACCCGGGAGATGTATTTAAAACGCGGGAGAAGTCGCATCCGCCGGAACTTTTTCGCGGTGTTTCCTCCAGCCGGAACAACGAACCGGGGCAACTTTAATCGAACGATCCGCGAATCGCGGACAACAAATTGCACGCTGGAACCGCGCGTTTCCGCTCGACCCGCCGCTAAACAATCCCGAAAAGCATATTTTATCGGGCGCTCGTCAGGCAAGCCGGAAGCCGACGTAACAAATTTTTGTTTTTCTGTGTTCCGCGAAATAATGAAACCCGGGAGTGACGGGCATCCGATCGGTCGAATCGATGTCGTTACTCTGTCGGTTGTTCCTGTTTTTTACTGACCGAATTGTAAATAAGACTAGACAGAATAAACGATGGCTGGCAGCGATGAGAAATGTGTTTGCTCTGTGAAACGTTTGAATATGTTCGAAATAATACTGGGAGGAATATTATTAACATACAGCGTCGCACTGTAACGCAGTTACATAAAATATAACACTTTAAAATAACAGGATTCAATTTATTCAGATTTCGCAGAATTTTTATAGTATTAAGTATGTGTTAAAACTTTCTCAAGAAAATATTTTTTGAGAAAGTCAGAGATCCGTCATTTCGACTATCAAAAATTTTACATTGACGGTGATAAGAACGCTTCGCGTTGTATTAGCGTTAAATTATAACACAGTTACATAAAATATAACACTTTTAAGTAACAGGATTCAATTTATTCAGATTTCGCAGAATTTTTATAGTATTATGTGCTAAAACTTTCTCAGGAAAATATTTCTCGAGAAAATCAGAGATCCGTCATTTTGACTATCAAAAATGTTACATTGACGGTGATAAGAGCGCTTCGCGTTGTATTAGCGTTAAATTGTAACACAGTTACATAAAATATAACACTTTTAAGTAACAGGATTCAATTTATTCAGGTTTCGCAGAATTTTTATAGTATTATGTGCTAAAACTTCCTCAAGAAAATATTTCTTGAGAAAATCAGAGATCCGTCATTTTGACTATTGAAGATCTTACATTGGTGGTGATAAGAGCGCTTCGCGTTGTATTAGCGTTAAATTGTAACACAGTTACATAAAATATAACACCTTAAAGTAACAGGATTCAATTTATTCAGATTTCGCAGAATTTTTATAGTATTATGTGCCAAAACTTTCTCAAGAAAATATTTCTCGAGAAAATCAGAGATCCGTCATTTTGACTATCAAAAATGTTACATTGACGGTGATAAGAGCGCTTCGCGTTGTATTAGCGTTAAATTGCAGCTTGGAAAACGATAAATCCACTTGTTAAACACACTAGACGGTTTCGCCGTGCATCAGCTGTACTTTGCCAGCGGAACAGGAGGTTAGAGAGCGCAGCATCCCAGATTTTCGCGTGATCAAATAGAATAATAGAGTCCGGGAGCAGCGGGCGATTCGGGGGAGCCGGCAAGAAATTGAGAATCACGTTTCCTCATCAAAATTACATCGACGTTCGCGTGCAAGATGCACGATATATTCAACAAACGCCGTAGACAAAGCCGGGCCGCGCGGCAGCGTTACCAAACTATACAACATACATTTTGACAAGTTCCAGTTTCGCTTCGCAAGCAGCCGGAAATTGAACGTACATACACACGCTCCTTAGGAATCTCGTTTAATGAAATGTCAATATCCGTGACCGAGGCTTTGGTCTTGCAGACTACCTGTGTTTCCTGTTACCCCGGCGCGCAGAGCCGAGCCGGATTCCCGGCGACGTAGTTTTCCCGTGCTTTGAAGACAAACCGGCAACGCGACAGAACGGATTTGCGCGTAGACAGACGGAACATTGTTTGCGACAATATTTTACAAAGTCCTCGCACCCCCTCCCTCGCGGCTCCCAGGATTAATTATTTCAGCCGATAATCGCACCACTTTAAATCGCTTCGACGCGATCGATATCACTGGGCCGAACAAAACGAGAATATATTGTGCCATTACATTAAATGATATCAAACATGAATACTGTCCGTATTGTCAGAATATTTGTACGCCACTTGGTGTGTATGTGGGGTGTATGTTTATTAATAATATTTATTTTTTCATGTGGTGCCCGCATTGAGGTTCTGGAAAATCGTTTACCGACTTTTGTTGACGCAAAATACCACCATGAAAAACATCTCTGAATAACACGTATCGTAATCGTGATCGAAATTCTCAATTATAGTAGCTCAAATTGTTTGACACTTTCCTCTATATTTACAATTTATTTTCAACCCTGGTGTTAAATCTGTGGGGCCCAGAAATTGAATTTGTATTGTTTTATTATTTCCTGAGATTCTTGTTGTTTAAACCACTACTTTACAGAACTACTTTAAATTTGCATTGTGCGAATTGATCGAAAACGGAACGAAACGAATTTTTGCGAAGAGCTCCGAATTTTGACAAGAAGCGTAAACGAAAAAATCGATACGTTCGACCCGAGTGCTGGCGAGTTAAATCTGCAAAATGCGCAATGATTTTCGCATCAGCTGAATGGGATGGTCCGCGCGAATGGCAGCTCGCCTATTCGGGCCAGCTGGAGCTGTAGACGGTGGCCGGAAGTGGCGCGCTATCGTTTCAAGGGCATGGCGCGTCCAAGGTCCGTTCCTTTTGTAGACGGCCGGTATTTCACGGGCAGCGTCGGAATAAAATGATAACGCTTTACATAATTCTCTTCCAGAAAGTTGCGGAGCATAAAAGCTTGGTCCCGCCTCCCCCGCGGCGCGGCATCCGGCTGGAAATCTTGGTTCGGCCTTAGTCGGCGGGATCCCCGGGCTCGCTGGGACGTAAAAGAATTCGAGCTCGTTCGATAGCACGCATGGACGGGCCCCGGTTTTATTCGTTTTATGAGGTTTGCGTGCGTCGGCGGGGAAAAACCGAGGCCGTGGCTGGGCTCTCTTTCCATCGGCATCGCATCGCGACTCGATTCGGCTCGCCTCGACCAGGCGCCGAATCAAAATGCCAGACACGTCGACGATCGCGCGGCCACCACCGACGGGATTCGTTTGACGCGCGACGATTGATCGCGGTCGAGACAGTTTCGTCTCGCCCGCCCGCGCACCGGTGCCTCCCGTCTCCCCGTCCATTACCTAATTGCTGCGCGTAAGTAATTATCGAACGATGCCGAAGACGAACCGGCTGCGATCGGCCCGTCCGCAATCGCCGAACTCGCCGGGCACCGCTGCGGTCTGGTGCGCGATTTTTTCCGAAAAATTTAATCCTTTGCGGACGAGGACTTTTTCAAATTAGTACCCCTCCGTGGGACAACTCCTTTCACAAAATTTCACTCTTGAATTTCTTTCTTTCCAATATTTATTGTTTCCCATTAACGCTTTAAACGTTTAACGTTCCAACGATCACACAGGGCGGGGCATCTAACACGAGTCACGTGAATAACTCGGTTGCTATTGGTGATAGAAAAAGAAATGCCAGAGACAATAGGCTTGGTTTCTAGGGTGACACAGTCTCGTGTTACAGTATTATTGTAGGTGGACGTGTAGAGGACGTATGAAGGTCAACTCAAAGAAAAATATTTTCCCCTGCAGGTGACCTTCAACGATCTCAAACGACCTCGAGTCGTGGATCACTAAACATAGAACAAAGTGCATATACTGGCAAATGCAAATTCTATGTGAGGAAAGAATTATTATAGAAAGAATTAATTCGGTTTCGAAATTGCAATTAGATTGTCTTGAATTTGAATAGTTTCGCGACCGACTGTATTACGATACCGCCGTTGTGTGTACACACACACCGCCGAAGCAAACTGACTATGAATTCGCGTATACCCGATTGCCATTTGCGAAATTAAATTTCATAGCGGGTGATCGGCTGACCCCGAGGGTCACCTGCAGGTGGCCTGTCACTTTTTTATATTGAGCACCTGCAACGTCATCTTGATTATGTTCGGTTTTAATGTTTTACTATTTCCTGTATAAATGCATCCCAGTTATTCGTATATATGATAGCGTTTGTTAACCACTTGACATACTAATTAAATGAAATTCAATGTGATCAAAGATAACAATGAATTCTCGTACAAAATTCAAATAGATAATAGACAGTGCTCTATATGTGCATATTAATTAAACGTGCACAAGACAGACGGTTAATATCCGGGGAACAATTTCTGTCCATTTAAAATATGAAAACCAACGTGGAAGCGATCGGTCGAATATCTTGTGCATTTCTATTTCGATGAATATACCAATGATTGATCGAAACGGTCACGCAGGAATTTGACAGCGGTTTCTCCGCACGGAGATAAATGAAATTTTATATTTTGCCACGTATATGTATATATCATGTATTTCCTCATTACAGTGGTCATTACAGCGAGAATAATTATTTCATAATAATTACAATATCCAAATTAGTGGTTGAATAATAAAACAGCGTCCAGTTGTGTGTCGCCGTTAATGCAGTTGGACGGTCCGCGAGCTGGACGTTATAATTTATACGATACCGTTTTCAATGGTGATCGATGATGCCGGAATGATTTCGGAAACAAAAACAGGAAGACCGGTCGGTCGTGTTTCGGTTGCCGAAAGAATGCAGCCAAGTATTTCGGGGCAGAATTGTTTGCATGTAACCGCTTAATGCGAAACCCGTCCGCGCTGGTTACCAACGATGGCCATTTATGAAATTAAATTTGATGGTCTGCGGTCGGCCAGCTGCCATTGGTATATTCGAGTCGACGGTGAATTTCCGCGGGATAACAACGATCGTTTCAGGCGGTCACCATGGCCAGGGATCAGGAGTCGCGCGGCAGAGGGATTATTTGTTCATTTGCGAAACGTTCCCGCGATCGAACATTTTCCGCGGCTAATTCTCGATCGAAACCCCGACCAGACATTCCGCTCTGTTTAAAAGCCAGAGGCCAGCTGTTCGGCGTCGCGTTTCCGTCAATTTTCAAAAACATCCGCGAACTCGAATGATCTGCTGCTGCTCGAGTCAGGGTCACAGGTAATGATAATCCAATGATCATCCCTTGCAATTGTTCAAGCAAACGTTTGATTCGAGAGGACTCTCTCTAACAGCTTCCAGTAATAATAATTCCTGTAATTCAGCTGACAGCCGGACAGAAAAATTGGCGAACATAGAGCAAACATCTACGAACGGTTCTGTAAAATTTCGTAAACATTTTTTAATATAATCGCGAAAGGAGCCAAGGAAGAGGATATCGATGTATACAGGACACGTGGGTTAACGATCATTGTCCGCATCGTCGGGAAAGTATTTCAGCGTTTAATTTGAGAGACAAACGTCGACTTTCCCAACGAATCCTACGTGCCCACACCCTGCACGCTCCGCGCGGTAAAAAAAGCACAGTTTGTCGTCGATTGTCTGACGTCCGCGTTAGACGACAGCGCAAGGGCGAATTCCCATGGCGGCGATACTTTTCAGGCAACGGGCCAACGAGAACGGGTACACAGATGCGTACGCGGCGCGTAATTAAATAAAAAGTCCATCAGTTATAGTGGCGCTCCTCGGCCGTTGTCGGGCGCCGACAGGATCAAGGACTCGCGGGAGTTTAGGCGAAGCCATCGCTATCGATCTTCCATTATCTGCGAACGCAATTTCTGCGAATGAAATGGACCGGTGACCAAACGAAATGGGTCCATCTCATCTTTGAATGTTTTTAGAAATTATCAGCATAATTTCAAAAATATTACGGGGACCCATAAGTAATCAATTACTTTGGAATCTGAAACACAGTTTGTAGTAAATTCAAGTTTTAATTTATTAATTTACGAATATTCTTGTTGATCTCAGATAATTGTTTCTCGCGGTACACATATTAATTTCCTATATGCCTTTCCCATTTCGTGTAAGTGCCTTTGTATAGTTGACCATGTGTGGCTTTTCGATAATTCTTGTATACTTAATTTTGGATCAGCTTCCACTAGAGATTTTAGGGTGTCAGAGAGATCATAATCACTAGCAGCAAACCTTCTGAACCAACATTGACACTTGTTCACCTTCAATACATCTCCATATACATCGCAAATTTTCTTTGTTGTTACCGTTGCATTAAATCCTGCATGAAAATGAAAAAGTATGCAATGGCGAATATGATGCTCGGAAGGTACGGACGCCGCCATTTTATTACAGGGTTGTAAAAAGAAATTATACTTTTTAGAATATTTTGAGCACAGATTGCTGTACCGAAAACTGTAAAAGAATACGCGTTTCCTCTTCAACGATCGGTACAGAACTAAAGGTAAAACAAATTCTTTGGAAATAATTGATTACTTATGGGTGCCCCTAAGATATATCACCGGGTGAACTGTATCGTTTGACAAATGCGTTTAATGTGGGAACAGTCGTTTTTATCGAGACGTTCCGCCGGCGACGCGTTCAACAGCTTCAATTTCAGTCCGCACGAAAGCGCCGTAAATCTGGAAATTACGTTATCGACGATTCCGACGGCGGAAACCAGTGAACCTGATGCGTTCTCCTCGCTGCATTTCGACAAGATCGGGGCCGTTATGAGTTCGAGGAACGGGCACCGCATTAAAAGACCGGGGGCCCCGGTGGCTCCTCGCCATATTTATGGTTCGCGATCCATACGTCTGTCTGGCCGAGAGAGCGCAGACTGGCTGGATACCTCCGAGCAAGATGTTCATGCTGAAAAATCTAGTGAATAAGTAGATGCTAAGCAGTTTCTCGAACTAACTTTAAATGGGAAGCGCACGGTGAAATATTTGTGTAGTACAAGGGAAATTTATGTTCGCGGAGGGGCCGGGGATCTTTAAAAAGTTTTATCAAAAGTGTTTTACATTGCTTAAACGTTCGTCGGCCTTTCTGATGTCTGTGTTTCCGACGGCGGGCAGGCGTTCAAGACAAATTTCACTTTGAAACTGCACCGGAACTTTAATTATTTCGCTCTCGAACGAAAACTGGCTATCGTTCCAATTACACCGTGATCTGTTTGTAAATTTACGAAATAACGTGCCCATAGTAACCCTCTAACGTGGCCATGCACAATTTTATGATTGATCATGTTTAGCACTATTCGCTGCTTTATTTATCAATTTTTTAGTCACGTTAGTTTTGCTGTTGTTTCAATGGCTATTCGTTTCATTAGTCACCAGACACCGTGTAGTTAATCGACAATTTTGATACTGTGTACTATTCGTTACATATCGAACAGTAAACTAACCCTTCTAATATATCAAAAATCTCAAGTAGTTCGAATCAATTATAAGACAGTCGTCCTGTCTCGAGGAGAGTGCGCGAAGACTTGTTCGACAGACTGTATGGCCCGAAAAGAAACAAGGAAGCTAATAAGAGGAACATGGAACGACGGTATCTCTGAGGTGAAAGCACGCGATACTTTCTCCTGGCAGACATAAAATTTCCGAGCAAATGTGCGCAAATTATCGGTTCGAGGAGACGGCAACAGATTATTTCCGCGATGGCCGGGCGAGACAATTTTCGCGTCCGATGGGAAATAAGTAGTCCTCCTCGAGTACTTATCGGGATTCATTTAAGTCGGGCGATGCCTGCTGGTAATATGAATACAGAGGACCAGCTATAAGCGGCTTTAGTTGCGCCGGCTGGCATCGGAGAGTGGAAAACTTGTTTCGACACGAGATATATATATATATATATATATATATATATATATATATATATATATATAGAGAGAGAGAGAGAGAGAGAGAGGGAGAGAGAGAGATGGTTGGAGGGTGGCGAATAACAATAATGCGGCGGAAGGGGGTGTTCGAAAGAAAACAGGAACGCGTAAGAGTTCCCGATGGTAAGTTGTGTTGCGAAAAACCCCGGAGGATTCGAAACGGCGCGGCGCCGCCCCCGTTCCACCCCGATATCAGATCTGTACGTGTATTTGTACAGTATTAAAGCTTGAAACTCGGCAGCGCCCGGGAGTTTTAAGCCCCGAAAGTTCCTGTCCTCCTTTCAGTATTTATGCTACGCGTATTTCAAGAGCTTTTGTCCGCAGGCCCCGGCAAAGCTCATTGGGTTAGTCAAACACATTTATCACTCGCCGGACTTCTGTGCACCGCACAACCTACGGTTCGACGTGTATACATTTATTTTACAGGCGTACATGCTCGCGGGGACGGATCCACATTGTCCGCCCACCCACACCCCCGAAACACTGCGAGGACGGACTCTATGAAATTTTCTACACGACCCCTCAGCGACGCCCCCGGAACCCTTTACGATTCCAGGGCTCGCGCAGAACCGAACTATAATTGCTCGCTAACCGTTCTCTGTGATCTAGGCCAGCTTGTTGCGTTCGATCCTGCGTCAGATTCAGCCTGATTCTCGTAATACATTTGGAAAATGAAGCGCAATGGATGCAAGAAATAGCTGAACACTCTGTGGATTTTTAGGAGTCCAAAATGGTCGGTATTCGAACTTACAGTTTCCCTTAAAACTGTTCTTTCGCCGTTTCATTGAGCTTTGTTTGAAAACTGTATTCTCAATTTTAACACTAGGTTTACACAGCACTAAAACTGAGTATTTTACATTACCTTACAAACATAAGAAGCCATTTTGTAAATAATATATACCCACAGAAATAAAGTTGAGTAATTCTACATAGATCTTCACAATTGTCAATAATATTGAAAATATTGGAACTCTAGTGTTAAAATAATACGAGGTAAAAGTGCTGCTTGAAATTTCAGAATTTATTACATTGAATCCACTACAACTCTTTTCGTTCAGAGTTCATCGAAATGACGACGCAAAGTTCTATACAAGTTATGAAAGGTCGTTGTAAAAGCTTCGATCTAAGAAATCTGTGACGAAGAAGAGAATGGATAATTGTTCGGGTAAATTTGTGAATTGCAATTATAAAAAGAGTAAGGGCCAAGAGTTTAAGAGCATACTCCATTTGTTTTGAAATGAGCGAGTGTTACCGCTCGGATTGCATACGCTGTTTAAGTAACGGGGTCGTAAAGTTGCCGTTACGACTTACACCGTGCGTGTACACGTGTAAACGCGTGCGTTTATTGTCCTGCTGGGCGCTGTTGCGGGCTACGCAACAAGACATCGGTTTATGGTAGTCGAGGGATGCTTTCTGCGACTATTCGGCCAGAGTTGTTTTCTCCAGCAAGATGGAAAAGATAGAGACAGATTACGCTCGCGCGTCGATGGTAGTAGAGGACGAGCATTGATTAATTGCTGGAGGTGATCGAGCGGAAACATGAAAATGCTGGCCGTCCCGATCATTATTTTTACAAGCAACGGGGTTCGAGCACGCCACCCTTCTAGGGGCCACTCGAGATTTTTTAATGAACTCGTCCGAGGAACGATTTATACACGATGCTTCAGGTGTCGCGGCCCGGGTTATCCTGATAATGCTCCGAATCCTCTCTAATTGACCGTCGGACGGTTTAATAGCGACGGGGATCTTATTATAACGGGGATGATTTTCGACAAAAGTCCCGATTCCGGTGAACTCCCCCGGACCGATTGCGATCGGAAATCTTTTCTACAGTTTATTTATATCCCGGCAACCTCCACAATCTCAACCCCTCGACGCATTCAAAGAGCACTCGTCCGGGACTCCTCCCCTTGTTAGCGAAAGAGTTCCGACGCTCTTCATGATCGTTGCCGAGATTCACCGTCCCTTCGACGATTCCTTCCTGTTCTCGTTACAGAGACAAATTAATCCTAGGACGGTAGTTAAAATAAGTCGACCGGAAGCAGAGGAAAAGAACGGTCCCCGCGTTTCTATCAATTAACCGGCCCCATTCAGTACGAGGCCGCCGGGATCGAGATCGTCGTACGCTGGATCCAATTCTTTCAGGAAATCAAATTTCTACGAGCCCTGCCAAGCCTGTCTAATGTTCGCGATATTGCACAAAGAACACAGTGTTAATGATCTATCGCATTCAAACCTCAAAGTTGCAAATCGTTTCTCTTGTCTTCATCTATTGTTTCTCAATTGATAGGTTAGACACGAAAGAAAATTGTATTGTAATTGTGAGAAAGTTATTGTATACGTAGATCCATGTGGAGTTCCTCTCAACAAATTACTAACCAACGACTATTTAGCACTAAACCTACCAATCACAAAACATATAAAAGTGAAACGTCTTATACATAGAATGGAGAGGATTGAATTTACTTAAACTTTGTACGATTTTCATTATAATATGTGCTTAAATAAAGAAGTCAATTCAGTAATTTCCTATAAAAACACTTTTATAATTTCAATTATTGTGAAATAGAAAACTGGTCATTTTGACCGTGGTAGGTTTAGTGTTAATGGATTTTAAACGTTTATGATTCACAGTTGAGTATTTCTCTAAGAATTATTCAACAGCAATGGCAATTTTAGATATGCACTAACGACAAACCCTCAGGACCGTAATTATTACCAATTATTACTTTTACGATTATTTTTTCATGAAGATTTTTAAGTTTGCTTTAATATGGAATAAATCTTCGTACGTTCCATTGGTTTTGAGACGCCTAAACAATTTATGGGGTGTTGTATCGTTTCATAGTGAAGTGCAGTCACCTAAGCGAAGAGGAAGCTATCCTGGAATGCAAGAAATGAATTATAGATGCAAGAAGATAATTAAACGGTCCAGAAATTGATTTCCAGAAGCTTGAAGAATCTCCGAAGTGTCCCATAAATGAGATGAAAAATATAGTAATCTAAAGGGAAGGGCAGCTATTTTGGAACGCGAGAGGCGCAAGAAAAGAGTTTAACGCTCCACAAATTGATTTCGAGAATCTTTAATAATTCACGAAGTGTCCTATGAATGGGTTGAAAAGCATAATAATTGAATGGGAAGTGCAGTTATCTTGGACCGCGAGAAGCGCAAGAAAAGAGTTTCATGTTCCACAAATTGATTTCGAGAATCTTTAATAATTCACGAAGTGTCCTATGAATGGGTTGAAAAGCATAATAATTGAATGGGAAGTGCAGCTATCTTGGACCGCGAGAAGCGCAAGAAAAGAGTTTCATGTTCCACAAATTGATTTCGAGAAGCTTGAAGAATCCACGAAGTGACCTATGAATGGATTGAAAAGTATATTAGTCTAATGGGAAGTGCAGCTATTTTGGACCGCGAGAAGCGCAAGAAAAGAGTTTAACGTTCCACAAATTGATTTCGAGAATCTTTAATAATCCACGAAGTGTCCTATGAATGGGTTGAAAAGTATATTAGTCTAATGGGAAGTGCAGCTATTTTGGACCGCGAGAAGCGCAAGAAGAGAATTGAACATTCCCGAAATTGGTTTCGGGAGATATGAAAAATCCATGGGGTGTCCCACGAATTTATGGCGAAACGGTTACCTTGAACCGCAGGGAAATAATTAACCAGCCCCGAAACCATAATCGTTAAAGAAAATAAAGAGTTGCTAGGGTTTCGGCCGGTCGATGGTTGACTCTCGCGTTGATTGGCCAATTAAAGTTGAGCTTGCCGGAACGGGAAACACCGGCGGACGCAACCCCCGCAGTTTTCCTCCCTTTCTCGGTCTTCTGCTCGGCGGAGATTTCATTCAGCGGCTTCCTTTTTGAAGCCAGACACCCCGCGGCGTTCTGTTTCGTGTTTCCCGTATCGGTCGGGGCCCGAGAGGCGGTTGTTGTCGGGATACATAACAATGAAAACGTGAAACGTAGGACGACGCGTCGAATTGTCCGCGTACACCGGAAATGTAGACCAGGCCCTCGAAACCGGCCGAGGGGACGCGGTTATCTCGCCACGTGGCGCGCGGACTCCTCGGCTGCTGCGAACGATAAAAATTACACGTGTCGCTTGTTTTTCTATAAACGTGCCCATTGACGCGTGTCCCGACCGCTGGCAGGTATCCCCTCACCTCTACAAACCCTGTCAACGACTTTGACAGCGAGAGCGACGCGCGACGTGGTATTTCGATACAAGATAAAACGTCCTCCTACCGGCGCAGAATCGTCAAAACAGTTGTCACGGGTAGTTAATTCAATATTCGAAGCACAATGCACTACAATTTTTTGTTTATATCGATTCAGTTTTTAACGCAGCTACGTGGCTTCGAAATGGCCCACACGGGAATTGCAGATACCAGTAATTTCTCTATATATGTCACCAAGGCCTGGATGATAAACGTCGCGGAACTATCCCCACTACCGCGGGATATACCCCGTTAGGGTACGTCTCCTGGACGATACATGACGCTGGCAAGACCCGTGTTGTTGACATATATCGAGAATTCACTGTGTCTAGAATTATTATTTGCATTGCTACAGCACGGTCAGCGAAATGCGTGTAAACGCGTTTAAAAACTAAGTATTTGGGCACAAAAGGGCGTAAATTCTAACTGGATAAATACAATAACTACTGAGGACTACAAGTATTGGTGGTAAGCAATGGCCTTCTGCAAATCAAACCGCAATATCAACCCCTAAACCTAGCTTATCCCTTAGAAAGGTGTTACTGTGCATTTGGTAGGACTGTCATGGTATAATTCACTTTGAAATTATTTCTTGCAAATACAGAAAATCAGTATGGGGAGAATTTGCAGAGGGACGTGCGAGGATTTTAGGAACGTCAGTCAGCGGGAACCGACTTCCTTGTAATTTTTCATTTCTCCCGATTGATTCGAAAGGCATTCGTGGCGGCGGCGCGGCGCGCCCCGGCTCGAAATGCAAAATTTCCGCGCGTCCCGATCGCGATCCAATTCAGGCTGAAGCCCGCCTCTCGTTCAAATTAAAAGCCCCATTCGGGAAAATTGCGATATCGGTTATCAATTCGAAATGTTTGACGGATTTCACCGGGTCCGACCAATTCCGGCGTTCACTTTATCGAATACTTCCATCCGTCTGGCGCGGGGAGGGGTGCGAGTGCGGAGGTGGATGCGCGGGAACCGGAACGCGGGTAATATACCGCTATCATCGGTCTCGGAGCCGAGAAAACAAATGCCGCGGAGGCGCAGCCGAGGAACAGACAACCGGTGTATCCTCGAAGACGTGGGGGTAAGGGTAAAGGGCGTACGGGGTGAGGGCGAAGACTGGGAAAATTTATTTGGACCATCCAATTGTATTTTCCTAAGTGGAGGCTCGTGCACCGTCGATAGCTCATCCAGACGAGGATCCTCTTATCTCGGTTAACCGAGTGATGGATGTCGATCTCCTTCCAATTCCTACGGTATATATCGGCCCTTTACTTTCCTCGTGGTGGGACGGGAGAAACGCGGGCTCGGTGGAATAGCGCGGGCCCGAGCACAGCGCACAAATAAATCTACCGTGGTCGATCCCATGAAGTCCTTCCCCAACAAGATTCCTCTCGGTCCCGGTTCGACATCCGCGGGGAAAAAGCCGGGGCGGAATACATGCAAACGGTGAAAGCGAATGGAAAAGTATCCTTCTGGACTTCTAGCGGGCCACTCGCGATAAAAGGTTTCCTTCTATTGTACTTTTGTGTAATTCCGGCCCGTGTATCCGCGGCTTCTACTTCGACCGGTTTTCTATCCGCCTTGCTATCTCGCTCGAAAGAAGATTTACATCCCGAACGTTCTTATTTAAATAGGGGCCCCCGGGAGAAAAAGGGGCAGCCCGCGGAAAAGAGTTGGCTACCGGCGCGCACCCGGTGCCGGCCATGTTTTGTTTAAAATATTCAACGATATTATGCAACCCGTCGATCGGGTTTGCTCAAGCCGACGCGCGCACCGCCAACATTCGGACGTTAACGAATTGTCGTTAAGTATCCGGTTACCTCGCTCCTGTCTCGCAACTCTCGTCCCTCAACGATTTCAATGCACTTTACAATCTTCCGGTTTCTTTACGTTTCATCGCGAGCCCCGATGCAAATGCGCCTTTATGAATTTTTATTATTTTTTTCAATTAATTCGCCGGCGGTCTTGAACCGAGGGGAACGTAGTTCCTTTGCACCGCGCTAAATGATTCACGGCAATTGCAGCTGATTTCCACGGACGGAAAATGCTGCCTCGAATAGGGAATAGCTCGTTTCTACTTGAATCGTGACTGTAACTTTAGCAATAAAATATTTCGCTCCGTGTAGAAGGTTCTTAAACTATTTCTCGACGCAATTTCGTTTAAGGCTTTTATCGTATGGTAGCACCAACGTTTCTATCTCTTCATTGAAAAACTAGGTAAATATTTGTTATTTAATACTACTAACAAGTCCTCAGTTGCTCGCATTTTGTTTTTAGGAGACTAGTAAGAAATCAATATACTGGAACTCTATTTATCTGAGTTGTTCGGGGGTCACGATGTATCGCATAACTGGATCGTTCGGATAATAGGGGCTCACTAATTCTACCCTTCACTATCGTTTCCCCGTTCGTATAATACGACCCGATGTTCATATATCTGGGGCCTACTCGCCTACTCGAATATATTAGGTTGGCAAGAAAGTAATTTCGGTTTTCACTAATAGATTGCTTTATGTTTTGTTTCGTTGACTTCTGTTAACGTTGCATTTGTTTTCTTTCTGACATTTCATAACTGCATCTTTTAGGTTACTTTTGAAGCAAATTACACGTAATTTTGATTAAAATTGTTGGTTCTGTGTCAATTTGAACATGGAGTGCAAAAACGAACATTATAGGCACATATTGCTTTTTTTATTTCCGTAGAGGTAAAAAAGCTGCCGGGGCTCACAAAGATATATGTGAAGTTTATGGTGTGGATTGCTTAACAGAACGCACGTGCCAGAATTGGTTTAAAAAATTCCGTTCTGGAAATTTCTCACTTAAAGGCGACCAACGTTCTGGTCGACCATCTGAAGTTGATGATGACCAAATGAAAGCCATTATTGAATGGGATCGTCATATAACTGTCCGAGAGATTGCAGACAGGTTAAATGTCTCGCATACAACTATAGAATATCGTTTAAAAAGTCTCGGAATCGTTAAGAAGCTCGATATTTGGGTTCCACCAGAATTGAAAAAAATTCACTTAACGCAACGCATCAACATATGCGATATGCATCTCAAACGAAATGAAATCGACCCTTTTCTGAAGCGAATCGTCACTGGTGATGAGAAATGGGTTGTTTGCAATAACACAACTCGAAAACGATCATGGTCCAAGCGTGACGAATCAGCCCAAACCACGCCGAAAGGTGAATTGCACCAAAAGAAGATCATGTTGTCAGTTTGGTGGGATTACAAAGGTATTGTGTATTTTGAGCTTCTCCCAAAGAACCAACCCATTAATTCAGATGCTTATTGTCGACAACTAACAAAACTGGACATAGCAATCAAAGAAAAACGGCCAGAATTGGCAAATCGCAAAGGAATCGTGTTCCACCATGATAACGCTAGGCCACACACATCTTTGGTAACACGTGAAAAGTTATTGGAGCTTGATTGGGAAGTGATGTCACATCCACCATATAGCCCTGACATTGCACCATCAGATTATCATTTATTCCGAAGTTTACAAAACTCTTCGAATGGTAAAACTTTCACTAATGATGATGGTCTGAAATCGCACTTGGATCAGTTTTTCAACGAAAAGGATCAGAAGTTTTAAGAGCACGGAATTATGAAGCTACCAGAAAGATGGCAAAAGATCATAGAACACGATGGAAAATATTTTATTGATTAAAGTGCATTGCTTTGATAAAAAAATTGGATTTTATTTTACCTAAAAATACCGAAATTACTTTCTTGCCAACCTAATAGTTTGCATGAGCGTTGTATGCCGGGATCAGTCAGTTCGTATTTCAACGATTCCGGTTTAGATAAATAAAGCTATACTGTAATCGCGACTTCCCGGATCAGAAAATATTAGAGCATTGTTTACGATCATCTCAAAATCGTATAATCTCGGAACTCGGCCGCGCGGAAGGAAGTTGTGGAACTTCACGACGCCCGGCTTCATCGTCGCGGTACTTCAGCCGTTGTTTATTGAATCACGACGGTAAACGATCTCGAAACGTCCGACCGTCGGAAGGCAGGAGAGATTTCAATATCCCAACGGTCGAGTTATTATTTCTTATTTTCCCGGCGATCCGTTCGACCACCCCCGTTCATGGAGCAGCAGAGATTGAAGTCTCGATACGCGATTAGCAAACCCTTGCGCAAGGGTTCTCGGTCTCCAGAACAACCGATCAATCGAGTCTCGGGAGACCGCCGCCCCTTATTACGATCCGATTCACTGGCAACGCGTATTCTTCTCGGTTGTATTGCCGGTGACATTGCCGGGGGTTCGAGCAAAGGAGGAGTCAAAATTTTCCCGTCGCGATTCGACGCTTTGCTTTTTTTTTCATTCGCGTTTATCGCTCCCGAGGATTCCAGTGGGGGATGCCAGGGTAACGGGGTTGCGCCCCAACGATGTTCGGGCCTCTAGGATAGAGACTGATCAACCGGATCTCGCGGGAATATTGACTGGGCTCCCAGTCACAAAGGGGATACCGACGCATCTGTTTCCACCAAGGTCCCAGTGTGAAACTTGCTCCGAAACTCGCGTGTGTTTCCTCGTTCCTCCTCTACGTCACGGTTTCTACGCTCTTGGACCTCCACGATTTCTGTTTTCCTTCTGCTCGTCCAGAAAGACGGCGAGATGAATTTCATTCGCCAGCAGTTTTCCTCATATCCGCGTTCTAACAATATTATGGTAAATACTATACGTTTAATTCAGAAATTCCATTTACCGGATGTCCCAGAATTATATGTCTCAACCACTAATAGCGTGATTCTGCACCTCTGGATAGGTGGAGATCTGTTAAAAAAATGGAACCGCAAAGTTGACCTTGAACCTCTTTTCAAGGTCAAACATTTTTTTTATTGCATACTATAGTACCGATCTCTTAAAAAAGATAATTCTCTTATAAAGAGAACACACACACTCTCTTATACTTCCTCTTATAAAGTTTTCTAAACTATTTTATTACGTATGTCTACAGGGTGTCCCAAAATGGTATAGACATGTTAGAAGTTGTTAGAAGTTCTGGGACTCATGGTGGGGATTGTGGTGGCTACATATCCCGAACAGATTAGGGAGTGGTAAAGTGGGAAAACGAATCGCGCGATTGGTTATCTCTTTTGTTGCAAAACTTCGATTTTTGCTCGCACTTTCGGTCCCCGTTTCGTACAACGAGTGTGATGCCAGCACAGTCTTCGGGAAATTAAAGACGACACACATGCGCCATCATTTTTTTTTCCAGGGGCGTCGAGAGCAGAACCGTGCTCGTCGTTTGGGATGACCGTTCCGGAAAGCCACGAGTCCATTTCGCCGCGGAATCATGTTGGCCACCGGAAAGGATTCCCGCCGAAAGAGGCCATCGATGGCCCGATGTCATGCTCTATCGTTTTACGGCCATTCGGCCATTCGACGCTCCCGCGAACCGTTTCTACGCTCTCCAGCTGCTCGTTGGAATTTCAAAACGCTCCACTTCCACCTCGTTTCTTGGTAGTAACTTTTACCGATAGCGAACGAGCTGTTCGGCGCGGGTTGTAGGTGCTTCGAGTGACCAGGAGACTCTGCAAGCCAAAATACGAGGGTCAGCAGAAAAGTTAGTTTCACTCGCTTGGAACTTTTTGCGGATTAAAAATATCTCGATGACGCTTGGCCGAAGCAATGGTAGACACCTTTATTTTAAACTTGTGTCGATCGGTGCGTTGTTGCTGTGGCTTTTCGGTTTCTGGCAGAAATAAATAATTCATACCATTAGCAGAAATTAATACCATTTTTGTCTTGCCTAAAAACCCGCAGTCTGTCGATCACGAAACACGACCTGTGCGCTGGAAGATGCGCCTAAATTAGACACCCGTGCTGTGATTCGTTTTCTATTGGAAAATTATTGCCCGCGAAATCCTCTATGCAGTCCAAACTTTTCACCTTACGATTTTCATGCTTTCCACGATGGTGGATTTGGAAAAACTGCGACATCATTCAAACGAGAAAGTCCCAAGTTGGACAGAATTTTTGCAAGGAAAGAATAGAAATATTAATGCCACAATGCGATAAATGTCTGAACCGTTGGAGTCAAAAGTTTTTCTGGCGTTCGAAAGAACTGCAAGTCGCTGCGACAGTCTTTCACGGAAGTTTCGTAGTAGGCGATCAGGTGTTGATCATTGGCTGTCTATCTCCACGAACGAAGTGCCACTAAGTGCTGTCTAAAGGATTGTCAGTACCCTTGTCCTGCTGCGTGTTTCGACGGCTCGTTCCTGGGGGACGTAACGACGAGAGGCGGAGAGAGAGAGAGAGAGAGAGAGAGAGAGAGGGAGAGGGAGAGAGAAAATAGAAGAAAACCGAGGGAAAATGAAAAGCGTGGGAGTATCAAGGCGAACGGTGAACGACGGAAAAGCATCGTCATCTAGAATAAGCGGAACGCCGCGCCTTGCTGTGAAATTCAGAGAACGAGGAACTTGTGGCTGTCTGGTTTCAATTAATCAACTACTGCCGGGACTTAATATCGATTCCGGGTTAGGCGTCTTTCCAATTATATTTGCGGGCTCTGTATGCGCAGGTTTCTCGATGGGAAGCTCGACAATACCGAAACTAATTGGCGATGCTTTCGTTCGATTCGCTTAACCGATTTACCTTTTTCCCATCGTGAACGGCGCTCGTCGACGCAGGGTTTACAACACATAATTCCTCTTGCAGCGCGATGAATAATAAATTTATTCTGTATTATTTCATCCAAACGCTAATTGTATTATAATCTTATCTCGTGGTTTTATTTGCAACGCGTGCGCAACAAACACGACTCTCGAGGCCTCTTTAACAGCGAAATTCAATTCTGTTTCTGCCTTTCATTCGGGGAAATTGATAAATGGAAAAGAAAACATCAAATTTCCATAATGCAACGAACTCGTTTCCGTAAGCTACGTCCATGATCAACCTACATGATCAACCGTCAGAAGAAAGTCAAAATCGTCGATCAAAATTGTCGCATTGGACAAATCGTAAAAAGAAAACAGGTGCATAATTCTTTACATAAAATTTGATTTATACGAATATCATTAAACATCTTTCAGACATAATGTAGTCAGTAAGATGTCTATATAATACGCTTCCAGTAGGTAAAGCTTTAAGAGAAGTAACATAAACAAATAACACAACATAAAAATCGTGTAGGGTCTACGCTTCAAATTTTTTTATACGTTGATTGACACTTCACTTGTTCCATTCCAAATAAATTTCCCTAATAAATGGGCTTATCGTCTAACTTACTCAATTACAAACATTGAAAGAATTTTTGCAAACGAATGTATACCATTTCATGGCAAATTGTTGCCAATTCCGCGAATAAGATGCGCACAATCAGCACAAGGGACAATCCGCGTCTAAGAGGAAGTAAATCAGAGAACCATAAGCTGATTAATACTTTGTGCGAGTTTCTTTTCCGTGTCGCAGAAAGAGTGTTTAATTAATCGTTCCAGGGTTTGCCGAGGTCACATCCGATCTTCCGGTGCTTCCAAATTTAGACGTCGACGAGAAAGAGGTGAACGAGGGCTCGCCGAGAAAAATGGAAAGAAAATATCGCGATGAAGGGTGCTCGGCCCTCGATCGATTACACCCCGTCGTTTACCTACACCCTTCGTCCCTGTCGCGCGCCTTTCCCCTTCCTCGGCCGCATTAATGAAAGTACCTTCGGTTATTGTACTCATCTCCTCGGCCGACCCCATGAAACACTATAGATACCAACACGTAAACAGAATCGGGACGCGCACAGGTGCGCGCGTATGCTTGTGCAAACGTTCGCGTGCGCACACGCGCCCCGAGTGCGTGTGTTGGGTAGACACCTCCGAGCGAATCGATGAAGTTGCTGCGCGTGCGTGCCCACCACTATATCGTTTTCCACAACGATATCGTTTCCTATCGGCTTTAATGCAGACGCGTTTCTGCGAGGGGGATCAATTCGCGCGTAACCCTGCTCCAATCTCGATCGGACCGCGAGCGATCTACCCTTGCCGCGATCGAACGTTCTGCGATCTAGGCGTCCTGAAATACAAGCATTCCAAAATCTAGGCGTTCCGAGATCTAGGCGTTTCAAAATCTAGACGTTTTAAAATCTAGGCGTTCAGAGATCTAGGCGTTTCAAAATCTAGGCCTTCAGAGATTTAGGCGTTTCTTAATCTAGGCCTTCAGAGATTTAGGCGTTTCTTAATCTAGGCCTTCAGAGATCTAGGCGTTGCGAAGTCGAAGCCCCGGAAATCTACGCTTTCTATGATCTAGGCGTCCCGAAATTTGGGCACTACGCAATCTAGGAGTCCCAAAAATCTAGACGCCCCAAAATCTATACGCCCCGAAATCCATACGCCCCGAAATCTATACGCCCCGAAATCTAGACGTCTGGAAGACTAGATGTCCCGAGATTTAGGCATCCGAAATTCAAGGCGTCCTAAAATCTAGGAATTCCGAGATCTAGGCGCCCCGAAATCTAAATGCCCCCAGATCCACGCGTCAGAATCTAGCGTCCTGAAATCTAGGCGCCCCGAAATCTAGGTGCCCCAAGATCCACGCGTCACAATCTAGCGTCCTGAGATCTAGGCGCGCCCAGACCTAAGTGTCCCAATGTCTAGACGCCCCGAGATCTAAACGGCCCGAGATCTGGACGCCCCGAGATCTAGGCGTTCCCCTATCTCCCCGAATTTATTTTTCTTATGTTTCGATTCTTCCTCGAGTCAGCTGTCACGGACATAGAAGACGGTTCGAAATATTTCCGCTCTCTAGCATGAGGACGTTACGGCACAACATAGGGGGGTGATTCGATAATCATCTGATAATTATCAACATGGTTATGCACAACCACCAGGTATGACTCTCGATCAGCGAATCGGATCGCCGCAGAACAGGTCACATGCTCCTGGAAAGTAGAAACGTGATTACAGACTCACGATCGCGATACTGGTCGATCTAAGCGCGGAGAAGAAATTACGTTTCTATGAGGTCGCGGAACCACCTGGGTCCATGTGACCGCTGGAACATGGGAACAACGTTTGCTATGTAACAAGCTTTCTCCGTGATCCTTTCATTTTAATTGATGGGTTTTTCTTGTCGTTGATACTAGGCGAAGAACGCGCTGATCAACTATGTTAACGAGTGTCAAAAAAAAAAGGGAGTCCGGCTCTCAGGAAGAACAGATAGTGCTCGGGTTCGTTAATGTCAGTTTGAAACCTTCACAAGTTTGAACCGAAGAAGATAATGTCACTCGGAAACTTGACTTCGTTACAAACTAAAGAACGTCAGAAGTTCTGCTACGTCCTCTTTGTTGTCCAGACCTGTCCCCATGCGACTATCATTTATTTTTGTCGACGTTAATCTTTCCTGCGAGTTTACACAAGTGTAAGTGGTTTTTAATATTGGATGATTAAAATAATTTCAGCTAGGTAATCGAGATGTACCGAGAGGTGACTGGTGAAATTATGCGAATACTTATGTACCCGAGTACTTGTTTTTTCAAGCATTTTGAATGTTCTTGCTGAACAAATGGCAAACTTGCTATCCATTTCTATTACTGTAAATGTTTCGTTGAATTTTGAATTTACCTTCATCGTCTTATAAAATTCTATCGTATGTTAATAGAATTACAAAATACATATACGAGAAACGTACTAGCGCGTGTTCCGCATACGACGTAAAGTATACGTGGTCTAGTACATGCAGAGCTCAACGGTAACCGACAAGGAAAGTCCGTCGGAGGAAAGTCCTCCAGAAACGAGTGGTGACTACTTCGTTAAATAAAACGATTAAGATGCGGCAACATTCTCGCGGTATTCGAGCGACCGAGCTCCCAATAAATAAAGAGCCTCGGTGCCCTTACTTCCTATAATTAGCAGAGCGCGCTGCACGGAGATGTCGTAGGAATAAATCCATTCGGTGCATCCGCGTATCGGCCGGTGATGCGTTCTTTGCATGTCGGCGTCCGCGTTAAAGCTCGAGGCCGGCCAAATGACCAGTCATAAAGGTTATAATGAGCCTGGCCCCGTATGGTTGATCGGTCCATCGTGCACGCGGTTGGCACTCGTCGTCGTTCTCCGTTTCCACGTACCTCGCCGCGCCTCGTTTCGTCCTCCTCGAGCTCAAAGCCCGTCCTCTTTCGCTCGCTCTCGCCAGCCGGCGCTCGTCTCCTTCGATACAAACTCCCGGGGCCCAGCTACAGTCGAGATAATCAAAAGGCGCCCCGCATTCGGCAGAACTTCTGGAATTCGCGTCGGTGCATTGTATTCTCGCCATTATCCGCCACGAAAACTTGGCAGAGATGAAACTGCGTGTCTTTCTCTCCACCGGCTCCTCTCACCTTTCTCCGGCGACCACTCCCTCCGTGTAAACGTCGCTCTTTCTCCCCCTCTTTCTCTCTCTTTCTCTCTCTCTCTCTCTTTGTCCTTTCTCTCGTTCTTTTCGCCGGTTACGTTCCTCCGATTTTCTCCTCGCGAGTCTCTTAGTTCTCACGATCCAAGCGGTCCCCGCGTAAATAATGACTTCCGGATCGACCTTTAATTTCCGAGGCGACCGACTCGACTCGACCACGCTCCTCCACTTCCGGATTGTCATCGTAGATTCTACGGGGGCTCGGGAAACCTATAGAAACGCTGCCTGTAAATCCTACATCCTACATCGAAGATCGCCGATTAGATTTTCGGAGCTCCGATGATTTCATCCCCCAAAACAAGTCCAAGCACGTACGAACTTCTTCCAATATATCAGTCATGAATTACTTCCGCTGAACACAGTCAAAAATTATTGAGGGAGTGTGAAAAGACAATAACGAGAATGGTTACATAGAAATTATTAACCCTTAGCACTCGAATGACGACTATAAGGCGCCGCTGAAAATTGCTGTATCATTATTAAGAATATTTTTTATTGTTATTATACTCGTATTGTACGAGTAAATCGCACCATTTTCGTATACATAACACGAAAAAAAAAATACATAGAAGGGAAGTATTCTAGGTCGGAAGAAATGTTTCATTTTGGAGTTAAAATAGCTTCGAGTGCAAAGGGTTAACTCTCTGCACTTCGTTCGCCCTGAGACAGTGTTAATCTCCTGCTAATAAATATTTGTATATGCATTACAACGAAGCAGACCGATAAAAGGAATCGAAATCAAGAGATTCGCAAATATTTATAATTCATTGAACTGCAATATTCAATACTGTCCCAGTTTGTTAATTCGTGTCAGGTGGAAAATGTGTCGTACGTTGATCTAATGTATTGTATGTATTTTAATGATTGCATATCGTGTTCCCGAAGAATTGTCGCAATTTTTGTTTCGACACACCATGATTACAGAGTAAGTCAGTTATGAGAGAGTTCGGTGTAAATACTTCAGTTTCGGTTTCAGTTGAACGACTTGCCTCGGACCTAGCTCCTCTTCTCGGAAATTTCGCTACAGAGCCGGGATTTGGCACAGAGCTGGTCGCAGCCATTAGCACCGACGGATAGCAATATCTCGGAGATCAGAGATCGAAGGTGGACCACCTGGCCAAGGTCACCGAGGCGAAAGCGGGAACGCGGTCGCAGTGGAGTCGCGAGTTGCGGTTCCGCGACAGGCTGCGTTTGCGTCACGCACTGTACAGGATGAAGCCGTGGCGGCGAACGAAGGTGGACGAAGGTAGAAGAGACAGACAGTCGAGACAAACGCGTAGGAACGAGAGAGAAAGCGAAAGAACGAAGGGAAGAGATAAAGACTGGGGGATGGAGAGAGAGTGAGAAAGAGAGAGAGAGAGAGAGAGAGAGAGGGAGAGGGAGGCCGTTCGCCGTCCCATGGCGTGCGATCTACAGAACGCTCGATTTTTTTCTTCGGCTTTCATTCCTGCTCTTTCCTCTCGCCCACCCCTGTCTTCCTTTCTCTTCGTCTTCGTCGGAGCTGTGCGGAGCGGTGCGGAGCGGTGCGGCGCGGCGGCGGCGGCGGCTGCACACGTGTACGTGTGCGCGTGCTCCATCTTCGTTCGCCTTCTCTCTTTCTCGTTTTTCTTTCCGCCGGTTCTTCTGCTTCTCGCTTTTTACCCCCGCGTCCTCCTCCTCCTCCTCCTCCTCTCCTTCAGCACCACCACCATCGGGATCGCAGCCTCCTCCACCACGGTCCGTACCTGTCCATTCTTTTGTCGAATCTCCGCTCGCTTTTTCGGGATACGTACGCGCCGGATCGGGGTAAGATGGCTCGTGTTATTTTTTCTTTCGACGCTGGTAACGCGGAACGATTTTCTTTGGTCAGCAACATCTACGAGTCCGTAATATGGCTTATAATACGCACCCGACGTAACTACCATTTTACCTCCGTTCACCTTTTTATTCTTTCTTTCATTTTCCCCTGCATCATGATTTCTTCTTTCGTTCGCGGATTATTTGAATCCGTTTCGATTCAACACTAGGTTCACGGAGCACTAAAAAGTACTATTTTACAATATTTTATAAAAATAACATGAATGCATCCTTCAAAATTTGTAGCCATATTTTTTTTAGTAATATATACCCAACGAAATCAATTTGTTAGATAATTCCTCATGGTTGCCCCTTTACAATCTCAATATTCGTAAATTAAAAGTATTAGAATCTGTCAAGTGCTAAAGAAACTCAAATCAATGATTAACTGTAAGACACAAATGATTTGTACGATTGGACTGCGAATTTTATGCATTTATAACAACAATAGGTCAAGTACAAAACTGGAAAGATAATAGAAGAATTTTAGGACATTGTTATATTATTTTCGAGTTTCTATGGTGGTTAAAGTTAACCTTCAATTTCTTACAATTCTTGTCTCACACAAAGGCCCGCTGTCTAAATATGACTAATATGACTGATGCAAGTTATTTGGTCTTTGGAGATTGGCGGTGAAATAATTAATTATAGTCGTGCGATGGGTTTATGTGTTAATGTGACCGAAGAGATACGAATTCCAAACCATCCGACATCTCTAAAACTAATGTTGCTGTCAAAGTATTGAGTAAATACATCCACGTGAAAATCAGTGGAAATGGCAATTGACTTGGTTACCCTCGCCACCACCTTCTCTTCTTAATTAGAAACCAAAGGATAACCGTAAAATTATTTTTATTTTCGAAGCATTGCACGGTCGTATCTCTGAAATACCATGTTTTTAGTACGTCTATGCGAAAATCGGCGAAGATAACGATCGTCTCTTTTACCCACGTTACCACCATTTATTCTGTATGTAGCTTTTCATTTGAAGGGATAAGGGTAAAGTAATTTTTGTTTTCAGAGCATTGCAAGATCGTTTTGCTGAAGTACCGTGTTTTTAGTACGTCCATGCGAAAATCAGTGGAGGTGGCGATCGGCTCCGTTCGTGCCTCTCCTCCCGCTCTCTCTCTCTTCTCCCCGGCTCGGAGGGGAACGCCGCGCGGAATT
The DNA here is from genome assembly GCF_050948215.1 of Halictus rubicundus. Lineage (NCBI taxonomy): Eukaryota > Metazoa > Arthropoda > Insecta > Hymenoptera > Halictidae > Halictus > Halictus rubicundus. The sequence continues at coordinate 5,979,291 of NC_135165.1, forward strand.
ACGGCGAGCGCAAAGTCACGGCTAATGAAGTCGCAATTCAACCATTTTACCATTCGCCGATTCCACGGTGAGGGCTGATCGAGCGACCGCGAGCCAGCGCAAGAAAGAGAGCCAGCCCGGGACTGGTCGTGCAGATTTATTTGCCCCGGGCCGGCCCTTTTGTATCGGCATACTTAACGGCGGCGGCGAACAGCCTCGGGGAGGGGAATCTTAATGCCGCGCGTCCGAGTAATTTAGCGAAAGCGTATCTCGCGATGGGCCGATCCGTGGTACCGGACGACTACCCTTTGTCTCCCGGAACTCGGATTTCCATCGCGCCGAGGCACCCAGAACCGATTCGCCGAGAGCAACTGGGAAATCGATTCGTTTCGAGCTATAAAATCCGGTTGCTTAACCCTATTGCACGTGGTCGAACCCTGATCGAAAATGCCGAGCCAAACTAAACTGAAATCTATCATCGCCCAAAACCGATTTTTACATTACTCAAATATTTACTCTTATTGTATCGAATTGAAACGAAGAAGTTGTTGCAACCGATTTCCGAAGACAAAATGGAAAATCGACTCGACCAAACGATAGAATCCGGTCGCTGATGATTCAACGTGAAAGAGGATGTCTGTAATTGATTCCCCCGAACGGAACTATAGCGATGCAATCCGGTTACGCAATAATACAGCGTGTTCTTAAAACGATTTGGAAAGCGAGCGGGAAATCGGATGATATCGAGCGATCGGATCCAGTTTTTTAACGATTTAACGCACGGACGAGGCATCACTGTAACCGATAGGGAAAATCGAGTCTATTACAGCGATGAAATCCAGTTTGTTAATGACACTGCGAGAGGAAGAAGGATCGCTGCATCCTATTTGCAAGGGATAGGCAGGAAATCGACTCTCGATCGATCACGGGAACCAGTTTTTTTTTAATTACACGACCTTCGGAACGGTTCGAACCGATTCGCGAGAGGGAGACTGGAAAATCGGCCGGATCGAGCGGTGAAATCTAGTTTTTCGGTGAGTAAAGGAACAGAGGAAACGGGGGTGGCATCGATTCACCGATTTCCTGCGGAATGCCGACCTTGCTGTTGCAAAACCGCGCGACACGTGTTATCGCACCGTAAATATTCTATGGACAGCCCGGGATAAATGCCCGGGCAAAAAGCGGAATTCCTGTCGGATGAATTTTATACGATCCACGCCACTTCGACGTTCGATTACTTCCCGTCTTTTTGTTGCTCCTGTTTTGTTATTACGCGGGGCAAAAAGGATGCCGGCTCACCTTGACGGGAGCGAGCATCCGAGCACCGCGGAGAATCCCGCATCCTTCTCGAACGGAAAAAGCTTCTTGATGCCGGTTTTTCGACTGTGGTCTCGTTACGAGGTGACCCACAATTCGTATGCTCTCTGTCAAGGCCGCTGCCCCGGTGCATGGGACGTTGCACTCCGTTGCAATCGATCCTCGCAGGTCCTATGTTCATACATCATTTTATAAATGCATTATAGCATTAACCCTCGGAGGGGGGGGGGGGGCATTCTTATAGCTAGACTGCGGATGTTTACAGTAAATGAAAATGCTGTGCATTAATTTCTAGGACCAGGGACAACAGAGAAACGTTTATTTCTTTTTTAAATAATATTAGCGAATTAAAAGCAATTCTACAGTATCTGCAAATGCTTTAAATGGTTTTAATATTTTGCATTTGATCTACTCATGTTTCTCATGAATGCATAAAATCTGTGGTATACTAATAACTATGGAATCATGTGTCACTTCCGGTAGACACGTTAATCTTTCTGGTGTTGCTAATAGAACAGCAGTTTATTTAATTAATTCGCCAGAGACTAAGTAATCGAATGACGATTTAGATACTCTGGGTCACAATAGACCCGGATTCCGCCGTCGTAGGGTTAAGACGTGTAATAGGACATGTATTTCAAACTCGTTAGAGAGAATTATCTAAATGTTTATGTAATGAGGGACAACTTCTTGGCGCTCAATCAAAAAACCATTTGAACGATCAAACTGCAAATGACCTGTCATCCAGCCTAATGAAAACGACTCGGGATAAAACTACCGATAGCATTGGCGTCAGCAGAACATATAGAAGCTGCATTAAAATTCCTGTATCTAATAAGCATCGTACACAGAAATATAAATAGCCAAGTAGATCGAGCCTGCCATGTACCAGACAGACGACGCGAACGCTTAAAAAGAGAACGAATGATCGAAAAGTTTCGTCCGATGAAACAGATCGAAGAGTGTCGTTAACGCTAGGTTTACGGACCGCTACAAGTCACTGTATTTTACATTACTTTATACAAATAACAAGAATATATCTATTCAAATTTTTAGCCATTTTATAAACGGTATAAACACATGATTTGAATCATTCCTCGCGGATACGTCTTCGCAATCACAATAACCGTAAACTGAAAATATTACGAAACCGTCATGTTGAAGGGTCGGTAAACCCAGTGTTAAAGAGTACCCTGAAGATGTAATCTCAATGAACCCCTATTTGTCAGCGCATCCTCGATCCCCGATCGGAAAGGTGTTCGCGAGGATCGAGTTAAACGGGACTACTCGGTTGGCATCCTGTTTTCGCGATGCAGGAAACGAGCGCCGAGCGTTTCACTTTGCCGATGATTTAACCGCGAGGCGAACGGCATCGGAGGAGATAGTATCTTCGATGCTCGTAAAAGCGAATCACCAGGCTAGCACGCGTCAAACGGAGGAAAATATCATAGGCGGTCTGAATACCGTAGGCGCTGGAGGCGGAAGCCCGCTGCAAATACTTTCGTTTACGCGGCAGGGCCGTAAACATGCCCCCGGGAGTGGGAGGGGGAGGGGTGACAAGACGGGGGCCCCCTCTGCGTGACTGTGAGAACGTAATCGTCGACGATGCTTTCCACGTCGCTCGTAAGGAAGTTGCCAACACCGATAGGAACGCGAAAGCGTTGATAGCTCGTTGATTAGCGCGTCGGAGATCCTCCCCCCTTTCCCCCTCGCGGCCCCCGCCCCGCTGAATAATCGAAGCTCGCCAGCTTTCGTCGAGATTCATAGGATGCTTTAACGTCGCAACTGCAGTGGCATTTCGCGCCGTGCCACGCTCGCTGGAATCTCCTCCGGATAGACCGTCGCAAGATTCTCCTATCAGCTTTTTATGACGGACCCCGGGAACACTCGACGAAACGTCCTTGCTTCCAACTTTACAACTCCTGCCGACTAAAAAAGACTCTGCCGCGATACACCGTACCCTTTTACTCTCGTATCTCTCTCTCTCTCCCTCTCTCTTTCTCTCTCCATTCGAAACAGTTACGCTTTGATCCGTTCGTTATTTCATATTTCAACCGAGGGCATAAAGAGGGCGAATTGTTAGAGCCACTTGCGTGGATTGACGATTCTACGTTGAAATAGCAGATCGTTCGATGAAAACCTTGATACTCTCTTATTACTGTTTTACGAAGTATCATTCGACGTATACAGGGTGTCCCATTTCAAGTTTCACACGCAATAGTTTCCCAAACTATAACTCGTTGTAAACAATATTCAAAATAAAAATTACTCTGTTTCTCTGTTTCTCTGTTTCTCTGTTTCTCTGGGTAGATGTGCGTCCGTCTGAGCTGAATTTGAAACGGCACCGAATGACCTTGAGTGAGCTTGGAAGACGAAAGTGTTATAGGTCAGTGAATTCGTCTCGGATACACGCTTACAGGTATTAAAAACCTTGATGATTTCACCTTGAAATCTCGGAAGCACGTTCACCTAGAGGAGATTTGTGACCACCATAAGATCTCTCCCCCGAAACAGAGTTTGATTTGAAGAATTTTTTACAATGAGCTACAGTTTCGGAAACTACTTGAGAAACTTCAAATGGAACACCCTGTATATGTGCTATATTCGATACTTTCTCAAGTCTTCCGGCCAGCTGAGAATACGTTATAATTTGAACAGTATCGATCTAGAAGTTTCATCGGCAAAGCCCGATATTTTTGCATGCGCGATGAGCGATGGAGACCGATATCTTGAACCCATCAAATCAACGAACCAACCGGATCCTTTGTGATCGAACAACAGGGCTTGTAGGATGATTACAGGCAACCGGCCGACCGGTTGCCTCGATTGCGCTACTGCCTAAACGACAATGACCCTCTTCGGTCAATGAATGACCACCAGCTGCTGCGGAGTAATCGCCTGTCACCTACAAACCACGAAGAACTCTCTATCGGCCGATCGAAACAGAATAGGTCGCGCGATTAACCACGGTTAAGCTTCGACAAAGATCCCTCTCCTGTCTGGCCAATTTTCCTCTGCACGGTCCTTGAAAACTGCGCGGATTCCATTAGAAACCACCAGATCGCGTAAATAAATTCCAGCATCCATGGCAAAACCTGTGACTATTTTTTTTTTCAATTTGCTAATCATCAGACTGTTGATCCATATGCAGACGCAGATTTTTGTGGATTATTTTATGAATATTGGATTCGTAGGAGATCATATGATGAATACATTCAGCCAGATTTTTAGCAGCTCTTACGATAATGTATGTTCTAAGGAATAAATGTGTTAAATAAATTTCCTGTAAATGCATTTTTACAATCACGATAATTCTAAATTAAAGAATGTAGAACCCGTCATTTTCACAGGTCCCTTAAATCTTCTATTAACCCTTAGCACTCGGATGGCGTATCATTATTAAAAATATTTTTTACATTATTAAATGTGTTTGTATTGAATAAATTACTAAACACTTTGGTATTGTACGAGTAAATTGCACTATTTTCGTATGTATAACATGAAAAATGTATATATATATATATAGAAGGGAAATATTCTAGGTCAGAAGAAATGTTTCGTTTTGGAGTTAAAATAGCTTAAGGTTAAAATTTTTCTGATTAAACTGTCAACGGATCTTCGAGCAAACTCCTGTTCCCCTGAAGAAAAGTGTGCCGTGTCCAACAATCTCACCATGTTTAATCAATTTTGGAACATTCGCCAGGATCAGTGCGGTGCGTACACGTCGTCCCTGAGGAATAAAAGTTAGCTGGTCGTCCACACCAGTTCCCGACATATTAAAAGGTAATAAAGGGTCTACGGTCTGGTGGAGTCTATGATTACAGCGGCGAGTTTTATTTTCTCGTATGAACGGAGCAAGGGAGGAACGAGGAGCGACGAAATAGAATCTCCGCGAAATACTCGCAATTCCATGGGACAGCCTTGTCCCGTCGCTATCGCACATCGTGGCGATACGGCCGATGGAGTCTCACGTCCGCAGGTTCTCCGACGGAGCATCAAGATGCTGGACGGACTCCTCGGGACGATGTAATCCCCGCCAGGTCGCCGGCAAAAATAGTTCACGAAGGTAAGAACCGCCGCCGCGCTATCACACTAATGTCCGCCGGTGTGTGGCTCTGTTTTCCGAGGGTTGAAGAAGCGGGTCACTGTTGTTATTCTTCTTCGGGACCTCTCCCCCCTCTCTCTCTCTCTCTGAACCGCTCCCCCGCCTCTCTTCTCTCCGCCGTCGCCTAACCGCGCAGGCATACCGGCGTGCCTTCGAGCTACGGGGTAAAATGATATGTCCTGCTGAACAACGTCCGACCGTAAAGGACCAGATAAGACAAGATGGCGACGCTGGATACAGGGATCTGTATTAGCTTCCTCCTCGCCGGGGAAATAGAAGTGCCGAGGAAACGAACACACCTGGAACACTAATCGACTCGACCTGTCGCTTCGGGTTAACTCGCGGTCCCGCCTTCGAGCTCGTTGTTGGTTGCTACTAAAGGGTTATGGTGTTCCATAATACCTCGTTGGAGCGCGACAAAACATATACAATGTTTTTATCCTTTTACTGACCAGTTTCATTTTTCTGCTACTCAGATTCACTCTTTTCGAGACCATAGTCACCCTTGTGCAAATCAACACTAATCCTACCGAGCCTTAAAATAAACTGATACATGTTGTCCTATAAAAATGACGAGATTGAATTTATTTGGATTTTGTGCGGTTCAATTATATTTTATTTAAAATAAAAATCTGGAACCGGTCATTTTGACCATCGGTGGTAGGTTTAGTGTTAAAGTCATCCCGCCGGTGACTGAACAGTGTAAGCAATGCAATGCTATTTTGTCGCGATCGATCACGGCCGAGTGAGATTGTTTGACTTTTGATACAGCGTCATCTCACGCTCTCTATCGTGATCTTCTCGATGCTGAAATTGGGGCGTGAAAATGTGAATTTGCTCGTTAAAAGCACGACAAAAAATATACAATGTTTTTATCCTTTCACTGACCAGTTTCATTTTTCTGCTACTCAGATTCGCTCTTTTCGAGACCATAGTCACCCTTGTGCAAATCAACACTAATCCTACCGAGCCTTAAAATAAACTGATACACGTTGTTCTATAAAAATGACGAGATTGAATTTATTTGGATTTTGTGCGGTTCAATTATGTTTAATTTAAAATAAAAATCTGGAACCGGTCATTTTGACCGTCGGTGGTTTAGTGTTAAAGTCATCCCGTCGGTGACTGAACAGTGTAAGCAATGCAATGCTATTTTGTCGCGATCGATCACGGCCGAGTGAGATTGTTTGACTTTTGATACAGCGTCATCTTAGGCTCTCTATCGTGATCTTCTCGATGCTGAAATTGGGGCGTGAAAATGTGAATTTGCTCGTTAAAAGCACGACGGGTATCGAACGGGACAGAGGGGGTGGGCCGTAAGGAGAAATCGAACGGAGGCTCTTGTTCCAGTTTCTTTCGGCGAGATAATGCAAAGTTACGGTTTCCAGGGTCGCCGAGGCAATTCGAAAGTCGTATCGGTTAATGAATTTAACGGCGTGGATCGCGATACCGTGCGAGCGGGTAATCCGAGCCGCGTCACACGTAATTGCTCGTAGATAAAAGCAACGACGGAGCAATAACTGGCTAGTTGCAACAGTTGAAACTGCGATACGGGTTGGCGAGCACTTCGTCACGTGGCTCAAGATCGTGTAAAACGATTATCGCCCCGGAACCTCGAGCATTCTCGAACCGAGAGCTGCGGATAAAGAGCTTATGACTGATATATGGATAAGACACGTGTGTGAGATTATATTCGGGGCCGCGGCGACGCGACCGGTGCCCATGGAAATCGCGTGGCCGGTGCACACGCGTGTGCGTTTATGACGACGCGATCCGCTAATATGATTTATCGATTGTACCGAGCGCTCTGACCCTTTCACTTTCGGAACCGTGTAATGGCCGATGCATAATTTTTCTTATTTCAAATTGGACGGGGAGGTTTCGGGGAGGTATATTCACTTGAATCAGCATGCACTATTTATCTTTCTCAGAGGGGAAAGAGATCTAGGGGTGGATCTGGGAATGTACCTCAGGAAAGATCTAGGGAAAGGAGCAAAGGCGAAGGGGAGATTTTAGAAAGAAGAAGAGATAGATCTAGGGAAGGTCCTAGGTAGTGGAAGGGAGGAAGGTGATCTAGGGAAAAACCTAGGGAGGGCAAGGGAAGAGATGGATCTAGCTACGGTGGATCTTGGGACGGATCTAGGGGTACCTTGAGGGGCACTTGAGGGACCTAGGGAGGGAAGGAAAAGGCTAGAGGGATCTATGGAAGAAAGGATATCGAGCTGTGAAGAGCGCACCCTTCAGGGGATCCAGGGGAGGACGGGGGAGGAAAATTATCAGGGGTGAGGAGAATGTAGGGGAGTTTATAACGAAAGGAGAGGGGAAGGATGAAGATAAAGAGAACGATGAGCGCAAGGATGAACAGAAGGGTAGAGATTGTCTTGTGACAATTTAAGACAGACCCACAATGCGTTGAATACATTGTCCAATACATGCAAAACCTGATTTCCCTGTCGCTCGTGGATATAGAACACCAATAAGACCACCGATTTTCAGCAACTTCGGCACTTCAGATCTTGTGACACGAAACTTCATATGGCGATCAGTCCATGGGTACCTATACCCCGTCTGAGATTAAACGACTGATTCGCAGATTTAAGATCCCCGAGGGCGATCGACGACGCGGTAATCGGTCACGCAACCGGAGATCACAATAGCCTCGGGTGGCGAGAATAAATGAACCGTTTCTGATACGGCGAAGGGTGAAAGGAGTCCAGATAGGAAAAGCGACTTCCAGAGATCTCTCCCGCCGTATATATACCCTCCAGTCAAAAGGGTTTATGGCGCGGACAGAAATCCCGCAGACAATGGCTGAATTAATTCCTTAAGGTCTAATCGGCCTGTAATGATCCTGATCTTGGTCGCTCGGTCGGGATGGAATTAGCTCAAGTATTCGAGATTACTGCCGTTCGTCACGTAATTAACGACGTTTCGGCTGATGATTTAAGGGTTCGGATCGCGAACCATCCGACCCCTGGACTTGGTAGCCCTTTGTTCCGAGTGGAATCGTGGGACGATGTTTCCGAGACGACTGCCAAGGATTCGTATGAATTCCAGTGGCAACGAAACTCTGTTGTAATGCCGGCTACCGATACCGAGCACTCTCATCATAGATTGCTCCCATATTACAGTTGCACAGGCTGTTCCAACCCTTTCTCGCCGAAATCCGTTAACCCCCCGGCAACACGTATTGTTGGCGTTTTGTTCAGAATGCAATTGCGTTTTAAATGCAAATAAGACTGAAATCAAACGGCCATAGTTTGCCGGATTAGTCAGTAAAAATATTCCTTGGCGCGAAAGTATCCGAGCGCCCCGGCGGGAAAAAATTAATAAACCGGCTAGCGCATTAATTGACCCCTCTCGATTTCGGCGGAGCTAAAAACCTATCTGTTCGCTTCTCGCCCGGCGGAAAAACGGTCCTATTATCTTCCGATCGCGGAACTCGGTACCCTCGTATCTCTCCCGTATAAAATAGAGAACGCATTAATTAAGTCGGGGCTGTTGATGGGGATGCTGTCAGAGCGGCCGGCGCTAGTGGCGTTGCAGCGTATCGTAGCTCAAAGCGGTTTACAACCCCTGTAAATTCAGCCGGCAAGAACAATGGTCGCCTTAAATTTCTCGCGGGCCGCGCCGACAATTTAAAGCCGTCCGATTCCGAGCTTCTTGGCGTTCAGGCGAACGAACGCTATCTGATGGACACGGGGAGCGATGAAACCGGCTTTATTTTCCTAACGCCGCGCCGCGCCGCGCCGCGCCGCGTCGGTGCGGATAAGACGCCGGTCACCGTACATACTTGCCCGGGAACCATATCATCCGTGTCTGCGCGGAGATCAACGCTTGATCCCGCGCGTTTTTCGATCAGCCTAGTTACGAGAGATTGATGTAAAGGGTAAATTATGAGAGCGTTGTATAATCCTGAGAAGCACTCGCGTAGAAACGTGACGCACAGGAGCGACCCTCGTTAGCTGTCCCGGGGTGTATAAAGCATCGATCCGACATTATACCCCGGGAGTGGAATTACACGCGCATAACGGCCGCTGCTTAGTCGCATTTGTTTGTGATTAGCTTGATTGAAGACGAACTACCGGTATATCGACTTCAGCGACAATGCCAGCCCGAAAGTTCTGTCGGGCAATGTCGGCAAATTGGTGAAAGGGTTGACTTCATACTGAAATTGAGAGGGGTTGGACGTCGCAGTACCCAACATCAGAAGGGCAGAGGCGGGATACGACGCTTCTGGGCTGTCGTGAACCCTGGGTGGAGCCACCGGTGTACTTGGCAGAGAGTGCTTTTCATCTCCGTAAATGGACCGGCGGTAAAGCAATTTTGGTACATTACCTATACCTGCTTTAACCCCCTCCCGCCCTTTTCTGACAGACTCCGACCGGCCCTACCCCTCGTCTTTCATCTTGCATCATCCGACTCTCGATCGCGCGGGGACCGTTTGATTTCGATAGGAAACGTCGTAAAGGCATTTTAGGGGGAACCGTATCACCGCCAGAAACAAAAAAGTCATCTCGACAAGCCCGGATCGAGAGACCGGTGCGCGCCTCTTTGTCGGCGAGCATGATTGTGTCCCTTTTTAAGGAGCTAAAGGGCGTTGCGTCACCCCGACCTTTCGATTTTCCCTTTCGAAAGTTGTCATCTCGACGAGATCGATTTTTCGCCATGATGCTGGAGGTTCTGTTCGAAACAAAATATTCTATGGTGTAACACACGTGAAATTAGGGGCTGTTTAAGTCATCGTTTCGTACTTGTTTATAAAATACACGGATCTTTGCATTCAGCAATTTTTCAAAGCGACTACTTCAATAGTTTCTTTGACATTCGAGTAATATATAATTTTAATTTGGCTTATATGATGTTTTAGTTATCATTCCATTTGTTTATAAAGTATAGAGACTTATTTGCGTTTAGCAATTTTTCTAAGCAGAACTTCAACGTAAACTTAATTTCTTGAGTGTTGATCCGCAATTTCAGCACATTTTCTTGGAAGCACTCAGTCTATAAAAAATTTTTAACTTGGAAACTACTTCTCGATAGTTTAACTTGCACTTCTCACGGTCCACTTTAACGCTCGGCGGTTCTAGTGTCAATAAAAGAATGAGTGGTGAACGTTGAGGCGGGTATAAAATAAATACCGGTGATTAGCCGGTCCCCCGGCAGCTTTGAAACGCGCTTCCGGTTGGTTTCGCGTCAGCGGCGAACTCATCGATTTTCCGGGCATTAATTCGTCAAGTTTCCGCGGGGGTTTTGGTAGCCGGCGAGCAGGTTTTCCACGGTTTCTTTCCCGGCCGCGGAGAATTATCCGTGTCCCGTAAAACTGGTTGGCCGGGATCGGCTCGCTAGAGGGAACGGAAAACGACGGCAAACGAGCGTCGACGTGTGCCGCGCCGCGGTGCCTTTCGTCTGGCTTCGCGAAACGTTTACCCGTCCCGGCCGTAATTGCGGGGAAAAAATTCACGGAAAGGAAAATGTGTTTGCCCGGCCGTTTTGAGAGAGCGCTCGTAAAATCGTCGCACGACCGAATGCAATCACGCTGGATTAAACGTTGATACCTTCCAGCTACGAGCCAATTCTCTCTGCGCTTGCCAGTCTCCGTTCCTTCTTGTTCGCTGGGGTAAATCTAACGCGGCGCCCGCAAACTGGGTCAACGGGATCCCACGATTTCACGGGTCGCTGACATTTAAACAGCGATTCGATTGCGAACAAGATTTTTGAATTGGATGCGGACGGAATTAGAGGCGGGCCCGGTCCGCGTCGAAATATTCGCCGGGCCAGGGTCGCCGGCGATATTTGACGTTCCTATTGAACCTGGCTCCCTCGCCGAGCACGGACTTTCTGAACCCTGACACCGAATAAACGTCTTAATTGGATTTTAAACTATCGCGCTCCCGTACGTTCAATTTAACTATTTCCCCCTTGTCGCTCGATTGATATTAAACCTCCTGCACTTCGTTTGTTACCTTCCACGGTATTTCCTTTATTTTCCCAATTTCCCTACGATAGATTCTTCCTGAATATCATCGACAATTCTGAACTTCCAGCTCCAAGAGTTCATTCGTCACCATTCATGGTTTCTCTTTTCAGATCTGACACCTTATTATTTTCCATATTTCCAACGATACAAGAAACTTTTCGTGTACGTCATCAAGAATTCGTTCGCCCAACGTTCTATTTTACTTTTCCACTCTCACAGTGTCCCGTTCGAGACCGAACACCCAATTACTGTCCTCATTTCCCACAATACCAGAAGATTTCCAGAAACATCGTCGAGAATTCGCAATGCACTCCCAACAGTCGCCCAAGATCGGCTATTTCAAGTTGTTCGAAGTATGCAGCCCTTCTCGGAGCGACTTCAATTACCATAATCGATCAAAGACGCTCCAAGTCAACCTTAGAACTGAACAACTTTTGGCATAAACGTTTCCTCGTGTCTCCAAAACTGTAGGAGCTGACGAAGTAGCGCAACGCTTTACTTGAAACGCTGAATAGCAGAAGCACATTTCAGACTCTTTTACGAGGAAACAAGCCAGCAAAGCAACTAACTATTCCTCATGACTGATGGGGACATACAGAGTAGTGCAAAATAATTTTGCTAATAAATCAATATGAATTAGTCTCTCGGTTGCTGTCTTCTTATACATGGATTAATTAACCCTTTGCACTCGAAGCCATTTTAACTGTAAAACGAAACATTTCTTCCGACCTAGAATATTTCCCTTCTATATACATTTTTTAATGCTATACGTACTTAGATAGTACAATTTACTCGTAGAGTACTGAAATGTTTAGTAATTTATGAAATACAAACAAATTTAACAATGTGAAAAATATTTTGAATAACGATACAGCAATTTTAGTGGCGCCTTACCGTCGCCATTCGAGTGCTAAGGGTTAAACGAAGTTTGTCGTTCAGTTTACAATCATTAAACATTGAATCCGATCTTCCCCATGACCTTGTCACCATCGATCGACTCGATTTTTATCAAAGGTACTAGTGTCAATGTGTTCGAGTGAATATACGAGGAAAAGAAGTGTCGCGCGGAATCGCGCCGAACAAAAACCGGCAAAGGGAGAGTTTATCGTTAAGGGATGGAACATGTGTACCTCGTAAAGTGCTATCGTTCGTTGGAAGCCGCTTAAACGCCTCGTAAAGGCGACGGAGTTCTTCCATAGACCTATCTTCTGCCGGCGAGAGAAGGTTCGGCTCGCGTAGGTATCGGCTCGAGGCGAAATTCAACCCCTCGTTCGCGGGGGTGTCGCGAGAGTTATTGCGAGGCGGCGCTCGGCTTATCATCGCGTCGTACAAAGGCCGTTTATCATATGGCGAAATTGTTACGTCGACGGGTACCGATTCGTCGCCGGGGTTCGAGACCGAGCGTTGGGGAGAGAACGGGGGGTGGCTTTCCTCTGCACACTTTGCGGCCGTGAGGAAGGGCTGCTTTTGTCGCGTTGCACAGACGCGTGGAAAAGAAGAGGCTGGGGATGGCTTTGCGAGCGCATTGTCGTTGGCCACGTTGTCCTTCGACTTCAACGTAGACTGCCACCCCATTCTGCCGTTCCCATAATAAACGTCACGGTTTCAAGGTTTCGCTGTCTCGACTTTCCGCCCGTCGCGTCATTCTTCGCGGGGTAATTACACGGCGAAATGAAGATTTCAATACCAGATTATTTTCTTCGGCTAGACGGTATTTTGAATTAACTATACGCTAGTTCATCCCCAAATTGATTTCGATCTAGCTCGTTTTATCGTGTGGCTGTCGGATTCAATAGTTTTCGCTTAAATACGATTTTAAACGAAGAAAGTTTTTCTCGTATCATTCTTTTATAAGTATAACTACTAAAGCCACAGTTTGTACATATTTCTTGCCCATATGATAGATAATGTTGCCTACAGTGTACTCCATAAAAGAATAATAAGAATTCAATGGTAGGGTAGTTGTGCCTTATTCCAGCCTCTATCAAATAGTCAGCCTTTCTGAAAACAAACTTCTTAATAAATAAATATCAACTATTAAACTCTTATCTATTTCAATGAGCAACAATGACGTACCTATTTCTGACTTTCAATCGTACTGAATCGTCTCGTCATATGAAGCATTTAGAAAATAGCATATTGGAAATAATAAAAATGCTTGAGGTGACTGACTACTGACCACAAACGACTAATTATTAGAACGTTTACCCTAACAAGGTTTTCGTTTAACACTTGACTATATTGTAGTCTAAGATCGTTAATTCATATAAGTGGCTCCAACAAATCGATCAGCCATCGTGTCACCATTCCAGTAAACGAGGATCGAATACATCTTTGCTTCCGATAATAATCTCCACCATTCCACGCGGAATCGTAAGGAGAATTTTCATTCGCCGAAGGTAATTCAATTCCAGCAGAAAGGAAACATTACAGTTGCATTGTTTTTTGGCCCGGTTATCCGGCAGGCCGGGCAGAATTTTCAGTAACGACCGCGCGAAATCCGAGCGGCGGGACCGACGAACGCAATAACTCGGCCTGCGCCGTGATTCGAACAATAGCGTTCTTGATTAGTCGCTCCCTTTAAGGGCGCAAATTCCTCGAAGAGCTGTCCGTCTCCGGTTGAAGGGCCTGCGGTATCGCTATTTCGTAACTCGAAGTGGTCGTTGGAGGACCTCCGCTTACACGGAACGCGGTTCCTAGCACCAGCCTCGGGGGATCGGTACCTTCCTTCGAGATGGCTAGGGTCCTCCGGCCCGGACAACCATGACTTCGCACCCTACACCGCACATCCGGATTGTTAGCAGCGTCCCCGGTTACGCGTTCGCCAAGAGGGTCGAGCCTTTTCTTCGGGCTGGCGGCTGGTCCAGCTCGAATCGAGATTACCTCGCGACGGTCACGTTTTATTGCGGACTCGAATCGACGGCACGCGTGGTCCTCCAACTTTTCTCGAAGCCACTCGAAGTCGAGCTGCTCGACCAAAATTTTCAAGCACATTCAAAGTGTCGTAGAACATTCATTTTTTTTTAAATCAATAAACGAATAGTCTCAGTTCTCGTAGTTAGGTAGAGGTAAGTAGAACGAATTCAGCAGCTACCGGACATATAAGTTCTCCTTAAAATAAATAAAATTATACATGTCTTCTAGCTCTTCTCTTTGCTGTATCTTAAAGCCATAAGCGTATTACTACGCGATATTTGCATGGGAATCGTTGTGTATAGAAAAAATAATTTACAATAACATGATTGCTGCAGTGAAAGTAAGAACTGCATTGTTAAGAACAAGAAAGCATCGAACAGCTTTCTTTATTCAGGAACATGTCAGCTACAAGTCTCAAGAAATTTGAACGAATTAATGAGATAATTGTCACGATTGAATAAATTTCTTCGATCAGGAGCATACTAAATAAAAGTCGTAAAGAATCTGAATAAATTATGGGATAATCGAAACGATCGAATAAATTTCTCTATTCGGGAACTTGTTAGATAAAAATCCCAGAATTCCTTAAGCGCCATCGGCATGGAAGACATTCTCCCGCGAAAATGACAGCGCCTGTAGATCAAATCTCGGGAAACCGTATCGTTTTTCGCGATCGCTATTTCCAGGAGGGCGAGCGGGACTCTCTGGTCGATTAATCATCGCGTAATAAAAAAAAAAGGAGGAACGTCGTTGGTCACGGTTGCTGTAAAATATGTAACGGATGCGCTCGCGAGCGCAGTCGAGTCTCTCGTTCACCGCGTGCACTGTTCCCGGCCGTATAAATAACGGTGGCAAGAAGAGCCGCGCATATATGCAAGAAAACCGTCCCGCAGACGACGCAAAACACACGTGCAGGAAACCGAGACGTGTACCGTGTACCGGTAACGGTGCCCGCGCACAGGAAATCGTAATCTATATTTTATATCGGCCGGAACGAAAATATCGAGTGCGCCGCGCCGCGCGGCGCTGCGGCAGCCTCGTCGAGCTTTTTCGCGCCGCGACCGTCGTATTTTCGACGTTACGGCCGTTTGAAATTCCTCCGAGCGTCAAAAGAGAATGTGCTCGATTTGTCGGTTCCGAAAACGCGGCTCTATGTTCCACTAAATTCTTGGCGACGTCTAATCTGCGGAAATTTATCGGGATTTCGTGGCGGTTCTGCTTTGCGGGCTTGCGAGAGGTGCTACGGCGCACAGTGGGCAATTTGGACAAAATCGGATTCAAAATCAAGGAACTTTCGATAGGAATGAGGTAGAGCGATGAAATCTTTTTTAAATGAAAGCTGCAACCTTGTAGAATATGGGAAAAATAGAGAGATTATTACCATCCAATCATTTCAACGAAAAAATGACTTCATTAGTTTTTGTCACAAAAATCTGTTTTTTGCAAAATCCTGAGGTGGTAGACAAATTTTGAGACCAGATTTGAAATCAGCGTGAAAAAATCTATGGGAAATGACTTATAGCATGTTAAAAAAAAATTTTTTCCGCGCGTCTTATTGGAAAAACTAAAATTTTCTTGAATTTGTGCGCGTTTAACGAATTTTCTCGAGGTTAACAAACGTTCATACCACAATCTGTCTATTTTTCCCATATTCTACAAAGTTGCAGCTTTCACTTTAAAAAAATTTCATCGCTCTATCTCATTCCTATCGAAAGTTCCTTGATTTTGAATCCGATTTTGTCCAAATTGCCCACTGTGCGGCGTTTTCATGGGAAGCAAATCGTATGGTGGCCTTCAAAGTTGTAACAATTTGTCAATTCTGTACATTTTTCTAGCACAAATTCATGAAAAATGCGAGGATATCAAAATTATAAGTGTCATTGACCTTCATGCCTGGTGAAGATGCAAAGCTAGAAAATTCTCACTAATTCGTAACTCCATGTTTCATGCAAATTACTGAATATTTTTAAACGAAAAAATTTGTACGTATTCCTCGAATATCAGACAAACTAACCTGAAAGTTCCAAAAAGGACCGCTGCATCGTTTCTTCGTAAAATATTTCAGAAGTGATTTTTAATATCCTAAAATCGCCTCCTCACCCTATAAGAGCTTTAATTTTTAAAATGAACGGTAACAGCAAGAGAAGTTCGTAGCTATTTTTAAAAAATTTTCCTTGTACGTCATCAGATTAACAAATTCTTCTAATGTCTCAGAAAAAAAGGAGTCGTTCGGATCAAGTTTGAAGAAATTCTTCTGCTTCGAAGAGTGTCCCAACGTTGATTCGATTTTTCCCTTACAAGCGATATTCGCATTCGCTGTTTTTGCAGACACAATTTCAGTTCCGCGGATACGTAGTACACTTCCCGGTGATATTCAGAATATTCGTGTTCCTGACAAGGTTATATTAACGCTCGGCGAATTCGAAGAATATTAAGGGCAGCCCGGTGAAAGGATTCTGCTTAGCGCTCAAAGACCGGTCGCGTTTCTCGCAATTTTGCAGCTATTTCATTCGCAAGGCGAAGGAAAACGGGAAGTAGGGGGGTTGGGGGTGGGGGGTGGGAAGAAGGCGGGATTATTCGGTGTTCTTGCGCTTCATTCGAGAACCTAAATCTCCTCCGGTTTAATAGCTTCCCTTTTCCTTGGTTATCTCGTGATTGATCGCAAAGAGACGAGCCCCTTCTGCGCTCTGTTCCTAACGTAGCTGAAAGTTGAATTCAAAATGCTGCGAGAGCCTGGAATCCTTGAAACGAACCGCGTTAAACCGTTCGTTTATTCTGGCCAGATTACTCGCGCGCTACCCCCCCCCCCCCCCGCACTCTCTGCTCTTCTCGCTCTTGGTCATGTTGCCGGTACGTCTTGAACGTAATTTAACGTTAAACGTAAACTCCGACAAATTCGTATCTCCTTAGAAACCCCGTCGTTTGTTACGCTCGAAGAATTCGGCCCGATAAAAACCGAGCAGTCTCGCCGGATCCTCGAGCAACGGGATCAGTCACATCGACGCGGAAGATACTCTTCAACCCCCAGGCTCCTGCGAGTTCTACGCCTATGACGGAGTCATTTCTGACCCGCACCGATACTTCAGTTTTCTTTCGATATAAACCGATGGCTCCGGACCGGTTTTCGCCCTATTTCGGATGAAGAGGAAGGAGAAGAGGGGATCTTATATCGGAATAAAATTGTACAGATCGAGCTTATCCCCACTGCAACGGCTAGCGAATGACTCCGGCATAGCATACGGAGGGTTAATCGAGGCAGAATAGTTCGTTATCATCGCACACAGCTGGCTGTGAGATCATAATTAAACCAGGACACGGTTTTGCGATCGCTTCCTTCCGCTGTTCTGCTCTGCTTTGTCTTGCTGCTGGTTTCTTGCTCGCGACTATTGATTCCGTGGGATACATAGTTCTCTCATTATTGACTCGCTTTCGATAAGCGATCTGTCTGTTTGATTGGCAGAGAATGTGACCTCGATATTCTCGCAATTTTATTTTTCAACCGTCCGTATTCGTGATGGTTCGTTTTTCAAGTTTATTAAACCGTTTTACATTTTACGAGGGAAATGAACATTTCTCTTCCAAATATTGAATTTTTCCAATTTGTGAAGTTCGTTTTAGATGCTGGTACAATCGCATTGCAAAATACACAATTTTAAGAAAGTCGAAAGCTAGTTCTTCCCTTTTCGTCATGTTATTCGCAGTCACATGTTTATGACAGGCACCACACACCACGTCATCAAAGGCTCAAACGCTGTAAAGATTGACACGATTGTACGCTGTTCTACAAATAATTGAACTAACGCAACTAAAAAAATTTCTTCTTGTTATTCAAGAATGACTCTGTCCAGAAAAAAGTTTATCCTCAAATTATGTATAATTTTCTCTATTCATACCTGCTGCATGACCATTCTTCATTAACCACTGATCAAGTGGACGCAATTGGACGCTGTTCGCTAAATAAACGGTCAACTGCAGCTAAACAAATTTTCTTCTCGTAGTTCAAGCATGCCTCTACTAACACTCCAAAAAAAGTTGACCCTCGGATCGTTAAAAGTTCTCTCGAAGAAAATTCATAAAAATCATTTGCTCCTATATCTGTTACACGGCCATCCCCCGTTAAACATCGAGCAAGTTGTTGCAATTACATACGCTACCTATCAACTAAATGAACAAATGCAATTGAAAAAACATTTCTTCTCGTAGCTCATGAGATTTTTCGAAACGTGTCACTTGATCAGTCCCTGCGCGATAACGCGATTGCGCGTCCGAAGATGTTCCTACGATCAACTGCGTTTAATTTACTGCCTTCGCGTAAAACAGCGCATTATCATAGATTATCGGCCGCGTCCTTCGCGTTAGCAGCGCATAATCGGCGTCACGACCGAATGTCAGCCCTCGCCTACGACTTATAGGAGAGTTTAACCGGGATTTTATCTTTAGGCCGGCTTAGGCCCCGCCCGAGCGACGGCGCGATCCACGATTGTTTGTAGAAATATTCTTCCGGCCGTTATTTACACGGCCATCAAAACGTCCGGCTAGACCGGGCTGCGCG
Source organism: Halictus rubicundus (assembly GCF_050948215.1). NCBI lineage: Eukaryota > Metazoa > Arthropoda > Insecta > Hymenoptera > Halictidae > Halictus > Halictus rubicundus. The sequence continues at coordinate 5,998,140 of NC_135165.1, forward strand.
TAAGCTGGTTTCATGGGCAGTTTGTCCCAGCCGCGCGGCCCACCTATCCATCGTCTCGTTCAAGATCGGCGGATTACCGGATAGCCGGGTTATGGCGACGCGGATAACATTGTCCTTCTCGTATCGTCTCACGAAATTACATGTACCTACAGGCTGTTACTTAATATGTTGAAAATACTACGCGGACGAGGCTTAACGCGGCGCGGCAATCAAATCGCTTTGTACGAGTCTGCGTACAAGCTCTCGTTTCGCCTTGCAAAGCCTGTATCGGGCTGTTGATTGAGGAAAACGTTTCTCTTCTAATTAGGCTGCTGTTTACAACACCGATGCCGAACAGGTATCTGGTTCGGGCTTGATCGTGTTCCGCTGAGAATGGTTGTTTATAAGTAAATACTGACCGGTAACATTGTTAGAGGAAACACCAAGGAGGGTAATCTTTTCAGAGGCTCTCGTGCTCGTCATTTGCAGCGCAGGATCAGCGTCCGCGGCGAATCAGCGTCATCGAACGTCCAACGGAGCCCGGTTGTCGGTTGTTCCTCTCGGTGCACCGGTGCGTTTATTCGTTTATGCCTTCTCTTTCTTTCTCTGGCGTGATTCTTTTTTTCTCGCGTATCGTTCCGTGCCGACTGATATAATGGACTCTCCAGAGGCGGCCGTTCTGATAAAGCGTGGGCACGCCACGAGAAAATGACCATAACGGAAGACACGAATTACATGATGTAAACGCGCCACCTACGGCGAGACGGGCCGGATTGAATTTAATACTAATTAAAAGTAATAAATCGGCGAACGAATGATTTCTGCGCGGCGAGCGCCGGTCCTATTCCCCCCTCTTTGCACCCCCTCAGACCCCTCTCTCAGCCCTCCACGGGCCGCTATGCGTTCGAGAAGAGCGTCGTTGGCCCCGGGGCCCTGCGCGCGTTTCTGCCGAATTAAGTCGGACAGTATCTTTTTCTGACCCCGCCAAGAGAGAAATGCAATTAAACCGAGATCAGAGGAACGCGTCTCTCGTCCCGCGGCACGCTCGCTGCGTTCTGACTTATGACTCGCAGGAAAAAAGATTGGAACGCGGCTTTTAATATCGTCCAAGTCGGCCGTTGTTGTATATTCGCGGGCTCTTATTAAGTCACCGCCACCGTCCCCCGCGTTTCACACGATACTCCCATTCCCACTCTCTCTCTCTCACACTCTCTCTCTCACTCTCTCTCCCCGCAGAGCAATCCCTTCGACTCGCTAATGACACTCGCAATTCCATCGGGGAACTGGAACCTCCGATTCGCAGGCGTGTTGTTCCCAGATTATTTATCAAACATCTAAACCAGGAATTAGGAAATCGTACGGGGCTGACCCCCCGTACTCTAAACGCCGCTAAAAGTGCAATACTGTAATTAATACTAATTCTTCAAAATCCTGATGTGACACGAGTAAATACACTCTACTTTGCTTTCTCCTTGTAGAATATTCTGGATCGGATAAAATGCCCAGGCTCAGTGAGAGTTTTAGTTTCTAGAGTCTATGTAGCTTCCAGCACAAAGGGTTAAGGGGGTCCCAGCCATTGAATGATTGAAATCAAAGGTTGTACCATTACTTTATAATACCTTAAATAGGTCTGGCTTAGTTAGGAATACACTACTGTCACGTCACGTGAAAACAAGTCATTACACTAACATTCTTAGATCGTGAGCCAACAGATTTCCGAATACACATACAGTAAGGAGCAAAACTGAGTCCACACTATTTGAAACAACATAATTTTTTTTAAATTAGATCAAATGACTTGAATGTCATTGAGAAGTTAGAAGGATTAGTTTATTAGACGAGGTGTAAAAGATTTTTTTTTTAATTTGAATTGGTTGGAATCGCAAAAGAAATAGTAAGAGTTGGTTTTTTCAGCTTTTTTATCTGAGCCTGTATTGAAAATTTAAAGAATGTATTTGATTCGATCGAATAAATTATATCCATGCTGAAAATTTCACCCATATTGGTTAATTCGTTTTACGAGTTATAAACGATTAAAAGTGCGATTTTAAGTCGAAAATCGTGAAAAATGGCAATTTTCCCACTTTTAAGCGTTTCTAACTCGTAAACGAATTAACCAACATCGGTGAAATTTTCAGCATGGATATAATTTATTCGAGCGAATCAAACACATTCTTTAAATTTTCAATACATGCTCAGATAAAAAAGCTGAAAAACTCACTTTTACTATTTCTTTTGCGATTCCAACCAATCCAAATTTTTTTCAAAAAGTTTTTGCATCTCGTCTAAGAAACTAATCCTTCCAACTTCTCAATAACATTCAAGTCATTTGATCTAATTTTAAAAAAGTTATGTTGCTTCGAATAGTGTGGACTCAGTTTAGCTCCTTACTGTATGTATTATTATTTTGTCTCTATATGCGCGATAGTAGTGTGTTCCTACCTGTAGGGTTACCTGTAGGGTTGTAAGAAACGTGTGCAATCACTTCCTATGAAAGAGTCTTTACGCTTTCAAGAATTCTAAAAATGAAAAATCTGGGACCGGTTAATTCGATCGGCACTCGTGGGTTTAGTGTTCGTAATTAGAAATGTCGCCCGTAACAACCTAATAATAAATTTGGAAAGGTAATTGAATCGCGATTAAAGGATACGTTGGAGCCTGGTTTTGGAAGCCTCGCTTTCAGCTATAGCTCGAGTGAGAATTGAGGGGGGTGGGAGAGGCGAGTGCATCGCGTGCAGCCGAAATGCAGGCGGAACAATGAGCGCGACGTAAATAAATTCGCAACGAGTGCCGGTTCTGTGTTATTCAAATTATACGGTGGATTCGGGGGCGCAGGATGACACTCCAGTTCACGCGGAAGTTCCACGGAAATTCAAACGTTCCGCCGCAGCTCTGGCCCGGGACCCGTGGAACGGTAAAAAGGGATCGTTGCTGGCTACGAAACGAAAACAGAAGAACGACGAGAGAGAGAGAGAGAGAGAGAGAGAGAGAGAGAGAGAGAGACAGAGAGAGGGCACCGGTTCTATAAACTTCTCGGCGATACCGGTTATAATCGCGGGCGACGCGCGGCTCGGCCGCGTTTTCACGCACTGCGAGAACGGCCGCTGCGATTTCCTAATTACCGCCTCTAAAAAGCACGAATTAATTAAACCCCGAAAACTCCGTCGCTGCGAGTTTTCTGGGCGCGGGATACAATTTCGCGCGACCCGCCAGCGCGTGGGTTTAATTAAACTAAACAAAAACGAGCGTGGGAGGAAATAATAAAAAAGAAAAAAAGAACGAGGAACACCGCGAGAGGCGTCGGTTGCAAAGGGGCTCGAGAGAAAATCCGCGGGAATTTGTCGCAGGCTGTGGAGCAACTCAATATTTAACACGTCCGCTGCCAGCCCGGTTACATATCCGTGACACGATTCCTTGATCGGGTCTAAAAATTCAGTTTCGCCGCAGCATCCGATTAAAATGAACGTTATCCCGATTTTTACAGTCCCGGGTTTGTTAAATAAATTACTTCGTCTCTATGCAGGATTTTCCAGAGTTTATGTGCATTTTATTAACCCATTGCATCGCAGAATTAATACTTTGAAGTGAATCGGAACACGTGTTTATCGCAAAAGTTGCTTAAGATTACAACTGAAATCAATTTGATGTGAAAGTTGGATAAGTCTCGAAGATATTCTCATCCCTCAAAAATTTCACGGAGCGGCGCGCGCGTTGGAAATTCTACTACCCAAAAATTCCGATTCCCTTAGCTCCGAGCTTTAAAAACAGTATTCGACGTTCAACTTAGAACCTCGCTTCGGAACCGGCAATGCCCAATGGTTCGTAGAATAAAAAACTGCAGCCGGAGATCGGTAGAACAACCTCTTTTATTTTCCTCCGGCAGCAGACGAGAGATCGTGCTCAAACTTTTACAGAATTCAGCTTGCTACCGTCGAGCACGAAAGTCGAAACACTTTTCGTATGAAAGTTTCGCGTTGCGTTCTGGGCAAGCGAGCGTTTTCGAAAGTGGATTTTTTGGAACCGGATTAGAGTGAGGGCCCTCTTGGAACGACTCTGAAAAAACTGAGGCCGACGCAGCTACAACGGCCGGGCTTAAATCTGATTTAAGTCATATACCGTGTCGCGATGTTTCCGCCGAAAAAAGACAAGGATCCCTCCCGTGAGCTACCTTAAATTTACATCAAACTGTACGCGGTTTAATCCGGGAATGCCGTAGCCCTGCTCCCTCTCTCTCTCTCTCTCTCTCTCTCTCTCTCTCTCTCTCTCTCTCTCTCTCGTCTCTCTCTCGGGGGCCACGGTTGCTGGTACACGAACAAGCACGCACGCGAGGAAGCGAGTAAACGACCGAACCAGTGCACACAGGCAGGACGCATCATTGGACCAAGAGAGCCCAGGCCTTACCCGTATCTCGACTTTTAATCTTATTACCGGACCCGGACGGAAGATATGCCCGAGACGTATCATTTTCGCCTTCGCTAATTTATCATTTTCCATAAACTGCTCGGCCTCTAAGCGCGGATTCCGTAACGCCGATGATAAATAGCCAGCGGATCGACCGAACCGATACCCTGCCACTGACGAAACTCCAGGTGCAGGATGGAGGTGTTGGTTTAATTAAAAAATTGGCAAACCTTCAGATTTTTACCCTGTCGAGGTCGTTGCTAGATAATCGGTCGGGTCCTTGAACCGCGAAGAAATCGGGCTCCTTGGAGACTATTCGATCAGACAGAGTCTTTGTTTCAACATGTACGATTTTGTTGTTGAATAGCCGGCAACGGTGACCAATAGTGAATGGAATTTGGATGTTATGCGTTTCTGACAAAATTGAGTAGATAAAATTCAAAATAGTAGAAAGATTAAAAGAATTTAAGCATTGCAATAATTAATGCCACAGAGAACTTTCTGTTTGATTTCTATCTCTTCCAATTGTCCATGCTTATTCTACCTAAAAATCCGAGGTCTTATATAAAGAATAACGACAGGGAAATATGTGTTGTTGTGCAAATGTTCCTTTTAACAACGTAAAAGTACTATTAAATGTTGGTGGAACGTGCAGTTTCCTGTATTTTATAAATATGGAGATGCTGCAACCGCATTAAAAAACCCTGCAGTCCAGCACTAAAAACAACGTGGAAATTGATTTTGTCGAATGTAAATGTGATTGTTTCCTTTCACAAAGCCACAAATAAAATATTACTCCTTGAATTGTTGGTACACGCATTTTCTTATGTTTCGCAAACATGGAGGTGCTGGAAATGTATAAAATCCCAGAGGGTAATAATAAATTACAAAAAACCAATTACACAGTGGGCCAACGTTTCTCCACCCTATCGTTTAACATAAATTGCTATCTATCAGCACTGCGCGCGATAAAAGAGAGAAAGGAGTTTGATTAAAAAAAAAGAAAGATGAAATTGTAAAAAAGGGAATGATTACGCTCCGGTAAGATTGCAACGCGGATCCCCAAATTATCCGGAGCCAGCTGGAGCGTCAACGGGGACAGATAAAGAAAATGATTAAGGAGTGCGTTATTTCTCGAACGGGCAATTAAAATCGTGAATTTGAATCGTCGCCGGCCACGTATCCGAAGTCAAATCGAGCATCTGATAGGAGGGGCACGGAATGAGCAGAATTACTCGACCCGGACGGAGGAGCCGTGCACGAGAAAGCTTGATTGGTTTCGCGATTAATTCGCTTAAGCAACAGAAGCGTCCGCTGAAAACTCTCGGCGGGTACAGATTCGCGAACACGATGCTCTGTTCGAGCTTATCTTCTCGTGTAACCCGTTGCTCTTTCAGATAAATTAATGCCGTAGCAATGGCTGCGCCGCGCGCCGTCTCCGTCGGCGATGTTTAGATTGAATTCTTAATAAAGAGAATCGTATACCGGGTGATACGGAAAACACCCCTTGTTCCGAGCGTTTATTCCGCTTTTCCTTCCAGCAGCTTTCGTTCAACAAACCATTTTCTCGTCGACTACAAATGCTACGCAGTCACTGCGAAAGGAAATCTTGAAAATTCGTAGAGAATTTAGCTTGAATGAAATGAAATTAATTTTTGACGTTTCAGATTCGTCTACAAACATTAAAATTTGCACATCGTTCCGTGGTCTGTTCGTTACCGTTATCGAAGTATTTTCAGTCGCGTTAATATAGCCCGGCTCCATCAAATTCATTGTTTAGCAGGAGATTAGCCGTACCAATATCAACTTCGCTCGATTAAACAGTTATTCGAACGCGAATGGGCTCGTTCCAACCGAAGTAATGCGTTATTTAACAGAGGTGCCATATTAAAATACCCATTACTTTTCGCTCGAGTTCTCTTGCATTAATAACATTTCAAAGTGCATCCACTGCTATCGCACTGCGGCGTCCGTCCTTCCAAAACGGTCTACAGCCCAAAAACCACCAAAATGAAAGAACCACATTTTATTTTAGAATTTTTTATCGGGATATGAAAGTAATCTTGATATTTTTAAATGGAGTGCCTGATATCTCCTATTAAATTTGAACGAAGCATGAAACTTATCGAGACATTAATGTATACAAGAACGCGACAATGCGCTGGGATTAATTATAATATCCCGCTGCAAAAAAATGAGGAAAAATATGAAGCAGTAAAAACATTAGAAGAATCATGAAAACACATTAGAATCTGTCAACACTTTATCTACCGGAACCTTGCTAAGAGGATTTTCAATAATCGCGTTCTACTGAAAGGAAGTTTAAAAAACGTCTTTTACGTAATATTACCAAACGAAATTATTGGATTACGCTATTGCAATTGATTTGTTGGTTCACGATAGAAATTGCTGTTGCCGTCTGTAGGGATTAAAAAATCCTGAACCATTTTCAAAAATTACGAAATAATCGCCGATAAACAATGTGTTAACCCGTTGCCTCACAATTTAATCGTTCCCGATGGAAACATGCTGTTTCATTTCATTTGACGGTTTAAACGCGTATCGATCGAGAATAAAATAATTTGTATTGCTTCGAAATCAATGTAAAATGGTCAGGTTGCCGTTACGTATGCTTATATGGTAGAAAGTTCAAAATAATCATGTTTGTCGTCTCTGAGAAGTTGTTTACTTTGCTCCAGTTTGTGCCAATTGCGGTGGAAAATTCTCGCGTAAGGATCTGTGGCTTGTTAGTGAAGAATAAATTGATTATCGAGTAATATATTTACATTTCCGGTTTTGCGGCGTTAGGGAGGCGAGAAAAGTCGCGAGAAGAAACGCATGCGGCGGCGTGCATGGGTGTTCAAAGAAAAAAAAATTCAATCACAGCCCGTAAATAATTGACCGTTCCTGGTCGCGGGGGCGTTGGGCTCGCTCAATATCGGTAAAACGGGATTTTCCCAGGCTGATCCTGGGGGTAAAACGCAAGTATATACGCAGGCAACGTGAATTCCGGGGCGGTGGTGTGCGATGCCCGGTCGACACGAGGCCGGAGGCGTCAGGCTTAAGGCCTTAAAGCCTGTGCAAAAAGGTCGTAAAACAAAGGAAGGCCCTATTTAATAAGATTACCGCGTCCCGAGGAGATTGTGTTGCCCGACTCTCGAGTATCGGATAACGTAAGCTACCTAAGGGGCAACGTTATGCGAACTGGAGGGCAGAACAGGTGTGGGGGAGAGGGTGGCAAGACGGAAGAGAGCGAGAGCGCTTAATCGTTCTTATTTTAAACATCGTCGTTCCCTCGCGTTTCACGTCGCATCGGTGCACACGTCAGGTAGCGGACCTCTTCCTTTATTCATCATGGGAATGCCGGACGAATTTTTCAATGGCGTGCCTAGGAGAAAGGACGATTAAAACCACTCGAAATTGCACCATCGCGAAATTAACATCCTCGGTCTCACAGTTCCTGTCGTTTTGCGGAAAATGTTCTTACCATGATCTGCCTTCTCCTGTTGGACAGGTGAAACGTCCATAACTTTGATTTTTTAAATTTCTTTTCTCATTATAAAACGTAAGGTTCAAACAAAAGTTCTTTCCCTACTGCCAAAATATTGTAGTGCGACAGAGTACCGTTCAACGTACCACGAAATCGCTACAAAAAATCGCAGATTAATTTTCGAGGGCTTATTGTAACGAGGAAATATTCCTTTGCAAGAACACATTCAAACGAATGCGGGAACAAATTTGTCACAGACTGCAGAATCGTTTGAACGTACAATGTGGAGCACGAAAGGAAACTAACAACTTCGGCCTCTTATTTACGTTTTATAATAAATACTGGAGGCTCTTTGAAAAATCTGAGATTAAGGGTGTGAAAGCATTTTAGAATGAGCACTGTGCTAAGTCTTTTCTACACGAAGTTATGCGAGTTCAAACAGCGGTAACTTAGCTGTTTTTGATTCTGTGAAGCTGTGCATCATACAGGTAACATACTATCAAACTCGAGTTGATCGACTCAGGACCACAGAGTCGAAAAAGCGAGCACTCGAATTAGCAATTACCAATTTTCGAAGGTCCCGTTTAAAGGGTACATCCCCACGACTCGTGGCCCTCAAAGGAGTCACTCTCGCAACAGATCTCAAGGTTTAAATCGTAACGCAGTTAGGCGAGTTACGCTCACAAAGGTGGGCTTGTAGCGCATTTCAAGGTATTTACGGTATGATAAAGTTCCCGTAACGATATAATGCGTAACGCTGGGAACGATAATAAAACCGAGAGACAAGAGAGAGCACGGTGTTCCGGCGGTGGTTGGTACCGCCGCAAATTGCGGGCTGAAACGTGGCCATGGATCGGCGTATAAGTAAAGAATAAAGAGCAAAGACGAAAGAACGGTGAAGTATTCAATAGAATTGTAGCGCGTACAACGTTACATTATATCCTTGATCGTATATTCTGCTACGTAGCTGAAAAACTCCTCCAAGCTCCCGTATAAGCGGCTTTTCTCTTTGCAGAGCGTTTCGCCTCGACGTTCCCCGTTAGTCCCCCTTCCCCCACCCCCCCCTTTCGTCGCTGGCCCCCTTGTCTTTCCACCTTTTTCCCTCCCTCAGACGACGAATTAACGCGCGACTTCCGTCCGCGAATTGTCTCGCATAAGCGACGTGTAATCTTTGAATAATGCCCCCTTTGTCGGGGCTCCTTGCGACGCGAGTTAAATCAATTTTACGGACGTTTCGACATTTCAACGCTGGAATACCACACGGATTTTATATTCCCACCTACTTTCTACTTCGATCAATAGCAGCATACTTAAAAATTATGGCTCTAATGTTTCTCGCAGAAATTCGAATTAGTTACGCGGATACAGGTTATGAAACAGTAGCATCAAGTAACGACCGGATAGATACTGCTAGGCAATTGTCGTTAACAGACCGAGAATTGTAAAAGTTTATTTTAAAAAGTGATTTACCTCGTCCGTTCTCGTTTCAAAAACTAAAGTTTACACGATTCTTGCAGATTTCCAACTCCGGTGGAGAGGCTATATATAAATATTCACAGCAACTATTTTTTATCGAAAAAATTTGTACATGTACCTTCGATATCAGATAAATTATCACAAAAGTTTCGAAAAGAACGGCTTCACAGATTGTCCATAAAAAAATTACGAAGATCGTCTCTTTTTCAGTGTCCCTTCCCAGGAGTACCCTGAAGATCACAGAAAAGGATAAAACAAGCAGCTGAAAATGATCGCTCTTGAATTGCAGGAAGGAACCCAGGTCACGGAAACAGTGCAACTCGTCGCAATTTTCGGGGCATCATCGAAAAAGCAAGTAAACGAACCCGAAGAGCGGAGCTCACCAGGAATCGGGAAACCAGTTCCGAACAGGCGGCGTTCGACAACGAAAACCGGGGCGGCGGTTTTTGTGAATTCTTTTCGAAACGCGCGTGCGTGGTTTCGGGCATGCCACGGGGCAAGTGGCTGCAACGAAAAATGCCTCGGAACCGGGATCATTTTTAGCGGGAAGCAGTTTGCCGACGAGCGAGCGAACGTTTCCTTACAAATGACGCGCGTCACGCGGCGGCAGCGCTTCGTTGGCGAATTAAAGGACACCGAAGTAGCCTCGTTACCAGCTCTCCGGGGCTGCCGTGCCACGGACACGGATAAGTGAAACTATTTACGACCACCCTGAAAACAAACAATCGCCGGGGACGAGTTAATAGGCGCGTTGATCACGCGGAACAAGATTTTCGATCAACGTTTTATCGCGACGGTGTATCGCGGGCCGTGGGGCACGGGCCTGCGGGGCCCGTCTGCGGTTTTTCAAGTCCGATTGAGCCAATTAAAAAGAATCTTCGACGTAGAGGGCGCACGCGGAATGCAGCAAGGTTGCAGAGGCCGTTTCAGCGCGACGGTTGTCAATTTCTTGTCGCGCTCGTGCAGAAAGGCGACCCGGGTCACCCGTGGCCCGTAACACCTAATGGCAACCGCGTAGCAACATATTTGGCCAATGTTTTATCGCTCGGAGATAATCCCTTCTGGCCTTCACGCTTTAATTCATTCGGGGGTCGGGCCCGAGTCGGGCCTCGGAGCGGGCGCGCGAGCCCGTAAGAGACCGCCGTCCGATCTTAATGGCGGCACCGGCAAAAGCGAAACTGTAACCGGACTAGCAACGGGAGGCGACACACGTTGTTGCACCGAACCACCGGTGCACCTCTCCGATGCATTAAGCTTGTCTTAGCTGGCGCGGCGAACTGTCGCGAACGACCGATTAATCCGGGATAAGAATTCCCCTTCGTATAAATGGATTGAGAACCGATCCGCGCGTCTCTTCCTCTCCGGCTTTGCCTCGTCCTCCTCTTCACCGTATCTGCCGCCGCCGCTCTGTCGTGCTCGCAGCTTAGATTTTGCATTCCGAAGGGTAACCTATGGGATTAAGCCGCTGGAACCTTTAAGTGCATGCCATTCCGCCTTCACGTGAAATCCGCGCCGGCAAATGATTTCGCGAATTTATACAAATTGCGGGGCCCGGGAAACTGGCCGAACACTCTGCTGCTAAACTCGTCGAGCGTCGACGAAGCCTTATCGACTGTTTGACGACCTAACACTCGACGTTCTCGCCGAAAAACTGCGATATAGTCAACTATTAATTCGAGAATACTCTCAATTTAAAATACATTAATTTTATTATTAGACTAAGACCATTTCAATAGTATTGTAGGGATGTGAGTGTGACTGAGTCAGGATTTATGGTTGTGAACGCGACTATGTGTGGTGCGAGACGCTGAGCCGCGTCGATAGCGTTTTGCTTTTCGAAGGAACGTTTTTGTTCTTCGTAACGTTTTTGTCCTTCGTAACGGAGCAGGTTCAGTTGAGCGAGAGTCGCGAGCGAGTTAGTTGTCGAGACAGCGAATATCGAATTGTAGCTTGAGAACAGAGACGTCGAACTAAAATAAAGTATTTAGTGAAACCGGTGTCAATCATTTCACCCGATACGTCACACCCGAGACGTAGGAGTTCAACATATTCCTACAGTATCGAGTTCTGGAGTTCCAATGTCAGGGAAACAGATTCCACAGAAACAATTTCTTTCGTAAATTTCCCCTTTAAAAGCTCTACTTAAAAATATCGAGAAATAGTGTCTGATATTCTCAGAAATCTCACCTTTATAAGATAAGCTTTTACTCGATATAGTGTCTACAGAGTTAACGCTGTAACGAGCTGTGAACGATCGCGAGCACTCCGCTTGCTCGTGAAGATTATCCACAGAATTTCACGACTTACAAGGCAATACGATCTAAACAAACGCTAGGAATGAACACGTACAGGTTGCCTATACCCGTGGCCGCTTATCCTAGGCGAATGGTAGTCCATTTGCGTGTCGATCTCCGTAGTCGTCTTGGTCACCACCCTCGAAAACGGGTGCCTCGCAATGCCGCGTAACTGATAGGATTAAGATCAGCCGACGCTCTCGGTTCGTCGGGCTTAGATCGGGTTTCCACGTGGACTCGGGGCTTGTAATTACGTAGAAAAAGATTCGCCCGGTATCACTTAGCTGCTCCTCTCACGAACGATCGCCCCTCATTAGCATAACCCTCGGAACGAGTCGCGCACCCCTCATGGTTTGGCACGTTTCCCGCGACCATCGCTGCTATAGCAAAACAACTTTTTTGAACGAACTGCATCGACTGGTGCACTACTCAAAAATACCTACTTCCACTGTGAAGATAATTAACTTGGTCTAGAAATGTTCCCCGACCATTTACAAAAAAGGAGAACAGTTAAGCCAAATTACATCCCTTGCGAAATCGTTTAAGCCTTATACGAAACATTTTTCAAGAAAATCAGTGCTTACATAGTAATTGATGTGAGTTGCATGTTCCATATCCCCAAAAAAAATTCTGTTGTAGAGACCTTTGTTCTCTGCAGAGTGGGCGTGGCCTCAAGTGGGCGTGGCTTCGTTGCTGTGCAGTGCTCCACGGGGCAATCTGTGCTCAACACATATATTCTGTAGATTGGTCAGACAGTCTTTTCAAATGTTTTATGATTTATAACTAGGTGCTACTTCAGATTAAATTGAAATTAATAAAACACAACTGTTGTCTATTCTAAACCTACTTACCAATCTATAAGTGTCTTTATTCTATATTAACAATTATTCCTACATACAATACCACGAATAAACTGGAAATAAAAATATAAAGACCAACCAATTCTCTGAAAATTCTGAACACCTTTATTTCGCGAAACTGTCCCGATCGGGCGCGGCTCATAGCTAACTCGGCCGGAGCTATGTACGTCAATGCCCCACGGGGCAATTTTCGCTTGGCCGGGGCACCTAAACGATAAAGAATCGCGGATTAACAGGCGGCCATTGTAACGCAACGCGAAGAAGTTTTTGCGCGGCGGTTGATGAACGGTCGCGGGCCGATAAAACGGAAATCCTGAAATTTATGCGCGGCTCTCGATTTTTCGGGGATTATTACGGTTGATTTATAAGCGGCGCGAAGGAAGTCTCGCCTTTATATCGCGCGCGAGACGGTCGATCCGCGCGAATTCAATCCGCCGATAAGTAATTAAGGGCTGGTTGCGGCCAGCTCATTTTTCAACGTCGCCGTAAATAATCGCCGTTCCGTGGAAATCTTAACAGTACGCACGCTCTCGCCACGCGCCACTCGCCGCCATTGTGTTTCTCCCAGTAGAATAGGGTGATCGACGTTTCTCAGCCGATTATTCCACTGACACAATAGCCAGCCGCCGCTCGCGGAGGATCTTTATTGGACTTCATTGAGTTATTCCGCGCGCTGTAATTCCTTCGGCGAAGACATTCCACTATCAGTCATAGTTCGCGCCCCACTGCCGTGTATTCTTCCTATGTGTTCTCTTTTAAGGGGATCTCTTACTGTAGAACCTCGTAAAAATTTATTTTTCTTTTCATTGGGACCGACTCGGACCCACTGAAATTTATATTAATAATTAGACTGTGGATTTTAAGCATTCATGACGAAAATAGGTGGGTGAAACACAAGATAGAGAAAACATCAGACAAATTTAAATAGTATTGGTACATTATGCACAACCTATTAAAATTATTAATAATTGTTTAACGTCAGAAACGAGTCATTTTAGCTCGTTCGGCAGTTCTAGCATTAAGATCGTTGAAGGCAAAAGGATCGGTGATCCTTATTTTTCAGAAAATCTAGACAGCTGGTAGGTCTATAAAAGAATTGGTCATCATCTATGGGCGATCTAATTTCCTCCGATCGACCAGAATCGGCCGGAGATCACGGCGCGAGGAATCTCATTTGCGTTCACCTTTCTCCCCGCGTTGCACAATTCGAACGAGAACGCACCGCGTTAAATACGACGCATTCACGTTTATCCTGACAGAGTCGCTCGTGTATCACGCTAGATCACGTGAATCACACCAGATGGAAATTTATCAGCCGGTATTTATCATCTTAGAAACGGTGCGCGTCGTTTAAGACTCGGCCCGGTCACCGCTCGGTTTTCCGCCGACGATTTATGTCCGCGGCGCGTCCAAACGGAGCCGTGAAAGGATTACAGACAGAATTAGGGTCAACCGCGTCGTTTCGACAACCGGGCCTGACGTGTCCCGCGATTAAGATCAAGGTTAATATCCGGGGTAGCGTTGGCCGGGCATTTTGAACTGCCGGGGCTCGAAATGTCTCTCAAAAATTCCTACCGTTCGTCTTTGAAGGCCACCGATACGAGCGTTGGATAACAGTGATGCATCATCTGATAATTAGATATTCTTCTGGTAGATAAATCATCGTTCCCTAGTCTTTCATAAAAGTGTTCTCGAACAACGAGAAACAGCGTGTACAACAGATTAGGTGGTCTCTTTTAGTTGCGTGCAACCTGTAATTATCACTTGTTGCTTAGGATTATTTGTGAAGAGATATTAATAAATTTCGAACACCTGAGATGGTCTTGAGAGGGGGACAAAATAAGAAATTAAAAAGTTCACTTTAAAAAGAAAGTGAACATAGTGTGATGGGGAAAATATTTATTGACTCCTACAAAATGATATTGTTTTATTTACGTTGAAATGAAACGAATCGACGAAAATGTATAATTGCTAAATATTTTCAATCTTTTCTTTCTAGAATAAAATTTCTGGTTATAAAGAACTATAAAAATACACTGCCAACGGTACACTTTTATGACTCACCGTACATTTTCCCTGTAAAAATTATCACATAAAATGTGTATACTATGTTCGTTAAATCGGATCGAAGCAATCCAGCTCAAAAGTAGATTAAGCGATTGATTTCAGTCATCAAACAGTCTCGCAAGTATAGTGTTCAAGCGTACCCCCTTAAGAAACATCGGCGGCGTTATCCTTCATTTAACAGCTGATGCCGGCGCCGTTTTTATGGTCGCGAATTAGAGCGTAGGGTGCAGACACAAAGGAGTCGACGTGTGTTTGCGATTCGACTGGTTTCCAGTGTTGCAACGGCTGCCATTCACCTTGTCCCTCTGTTTGATCGTGTATCGTTTGCGCGTTTCCGTTCGCTGTTACCCTTGCACAACGATTCGGAGAGGGAAAGTATGGACACACACGAGAGCAATGTGTCATGCTAATCTGTACCATGATGTCTAACATATCGGGGGGTCTGAGCTTCGATTGCTAAACGCCGTAAAGAGCAGACCGAATGTAAATTTACACTCGGCATCCATCATCCAACTGTTTCTGTGACAGCGACGCTCTACCTTTCAGTTGGCCGAGTTGAAATCGTAGGTGGAAAGAAGAAGAGCAAGAAGAGCAGTTCGTGTTAATGCTTCCAAAAATAGAATCCTCTTTCCTTGCATAATCAAACAGTTTTTTCTTGCATCAATGATATATCCTTACAGCAATGGCATTAAGGATGGAATGAAAAATAATTCTCTATGAAACTGATTCTTCTATACTTCGTGTACCTAACTGGATGAAAAATTCGAATCCTTCTTTATTCTACAAATTAATGCTATGCCTGAAAAATATCTTCACGAAGTTTCACTGCAAAATTTAAAGTCTCAACAGATTTACAATTAATTTTACACTTATAGATTCAAAAGAGGAAATAAGCTTCTTTAACAGAATGCAACCGAGGAGACAAATGCATGTGCATCTGTGGTATGGGGCTCAAAAGTCATGGGCCTCGAAAACCTTTCAGCGCGCAGGTTGGGTCTGCGCAGAAAATTTGTATTCGTTCAACCTTCGCACCTTACTCAAAAAATAAAGTGTCTCCTATTTGTTAACGCGTGTAACGATGTTCCGTAAAAGTGTCGACGGGACAAGGTGTACAGTAATTCTAGAAAAAAAATGCCCGAGTACTGCTTTATTTCCAGCGCGTTACACGAGCTGTCCCGTTTAAGTGGCGGGGTCCGGAACACGCGAGCGCATTAATTAAACCGATGCATTTCGATAGTCTTTGATTAATCACGCGGCATTCCGTCCGTTCCATTGTGAAAGTGCTTGAGCAATCCCGACGGCCGAGTAAGACACACTCGAGGCTGGCTTGGGAACACAATAGGGTAATTGAATCTGGTATCGATGATCGATAGCTTCGGATGATATCCCCGCGAGTGTAAGTCGCCTCGTAAAAAGGAATCGGAGAACGGGGCAGCGCGAACGCCCACGCGACTCGCGCGCATTCATTCCCGTCCGCGTCATTCTCGAGAGCGTGGTTGCCGCGGTTGTCCGGCGCCGAAAATTGATGAGCGAGGACAGCCGCGAATGGGACGTTTTCTATATTAAACCGTCATTGTTGATCGCGGGAGGCTCAAAACGCTGATTGTGTCGTCCGGGACCGGCCGCGTCTTCATTGTCGCGCGCCGTTGGGACTACAAGCGTTTAATTACCCAACGATGAGAATTTTCGAGTGTGCGCCCACGTGTGCAACGATTCAGGGCCCGGTGCGCGCCGATTCGATCTCTCGAACCTCACCGTGCCCATTCAGCTGTGCACGGTCTATGACGTCGAATCGCTTGTTAATCAGGTCACGTTTACAGGATGGCTTAGCGCAGTTAAGCAATAAGCCTTTCATTGCGTTTGCACCGGTGCGTTTCACACCGCGCCGCGATAGATAAACGGCTACCGTGTTTGGACCACCGTGTCGGAGACAAAGAGGACGTCCGAATCTCCTGGATCCGATCATGGGGTCCTGTAATCCGTGTCTGTTAAGGAAAATCGTGAACGATATTCGTTACAACGAATTTCTAGATCTTGAAAACACTCTTTTCAGCTTTCTCTTCGGAATGGTATTACCGTGTTTGAAACCCTCTATCAAGGAGAAAAATTCCTTACAATGAATTTCGAAATTTTGGAAACACTGTTCTCAACTTTCTGTTTGGAACGGTATGATTTTGCTCGGCTACCGTGTTTGGGACCCTCCATCGTGGACGAAGAGGACGTTCGAGTCTTTTGGGCCCGTTTATGGGGTCCCATGACCGATTTCAGATAAGAAAGGTCCTGAGGAAAATTCCTTAGCCTTTCCTTATCTTCAATTCTAGAAATGTTGTTTCATCTTTTTGATGGGATCAGGACAGTCTTGACGTGGGATAAACTGCTACAGTGTTTGGGTCCCCGTATCTATGATAAAATGGACATATAATACCCCTACACTCGTCGATGGAGTTCAATAATTCTTATTGAATGAGAAAAATCGTAAGCAAGCTCTTAAAAAATCCTAATCTAGCTTATTGATTGAAACAGCGACCTTGCTGATGTATTAGATCAACAGTTTGAAGCATGGTTTTACCTTTTGCAGCTCTAACAAGTAACTACAGACTATTAAATTTAGGCAATTGATTTCCACGAATGCACAGAAACAAAAACTAATCCATTATTCCATATTTTTGTTGTTATTTTGTAAAAGCAGTATCCTAATAGTCCTACTAGTCTAAATAGTCTAATAGAAAAGATCCTAATAGTCTGAATAGTCTAATTGAATAGATCCTAATAGTCTAAGTAGTCTAATAGAATAGATCCTAATTGTCTAAATAGTCTAATAGAATAGATCCTAATAGTCTTTTATTCTGTTTACACATAATATGGAATTCATGACACAGTAGTCATGATACATTTTGCTGAATGAAATTTTGGGGAGTGTTCAATTATGAGAATCATTTAGCAATAAGAGAATGGGATTGTAAGCATGCTTCTACTCTCGATTCCAAAATAATGAGAATTGTTGAGCTATCACAAAGTAAAGAATTGCTGAGCTAAATGTACAATTTGAGCTATTTAAGCAAAGAATTATAGTTACTGGGAATAATCGGCGAGGTCTCATTATTACACGAACGATCCCGTTGCGCGAGCTAATTGTCTCAGATAGATACAGTCCTGAATTGAATACCGCCCGATTGAAAGACGTCCAAATCGTCCAGCAGCGAGACAGGTCCTCGCTGTTACGTACAATAGTATAATTCGAACCTACTCGGAAGCAAGCCGGAAGCTCTCAAGATTCCGCGAGTTCTGTCAATCGATCGCTCGAAATCTTGAGCATCTACATCTCCGAAATTCCATCGCGAATAGTCCAACAGTATTCTAAAACTTCAAAGGAAAACAGCAGCCGTGTCTGAACCTGTAGAATCGATTACATTTCAATTCCGGATCTTCCAGTTGTATTATTTAATCGTCGAGCGAGCGATTTGCATCTCTGCCATTGAATTAATCCCGGAACGGAGTTCATTTGCGGGCGTTCGACAACAATATCCAGCAAGCAACGGTTCCGGCAGCCTGTATGTATGCTCGCTCGAATAATCGCGAGCGGTAATTTTTCGACGGTTGAGCCGCGCGCTAGCGATCCAATAAAACAACGACAGAGCAATTAATACGTCGCTATCGTAGATACAAAAGCGAATTAGTCATTGAAACGCGTGCACGGGATTGTAATCGACGCGATCCAATCAGAAATTTCGCGCAAAAATCGCGGCCCAGAGGGGTACCCGGCAAAAAATCCGATCAACGTCGATGATTGTGTTCTACCCTCTCCCCCCGCGCGTACGGCGGCCGGTTCCGCGGCTGATGATCCTGGCGCTCGCCGATGATTTACGTTGGAACGCAGAGTCACGCCGGTAACGCCGGTAGCATGATGGAACGTTAATACACGGCAAGTAGCCGGGGCACCAGTTTGTAACGGAGCCAGCCCCACGGTTCTACACGGACTCGAATCCCATCGCCATGTTCGTTCCCGTCGTGTTGCATTCTATTCGCGTTCTTACAACCATCTTTTAATTCTGCGCACCGTAAACAGTATATCATTATTAGACCGCGGGCCTTTGCGCGAAAGAAAAATGTTTTGCTCGCGAGCAACGGCCGCCAAATAGAAATTTATTTCCTCCCCTAACAATCTTCGCAAGTCGAAGACGGTCTGACCAATATCCTTAGATTCCCCTAGCGCGATTAGTCTGTCGTGTTCATCTCGTAAAAACGACATCTTTATCTCGTTAAAATTTAGGTACCATCGCAGCTGCCTCTTATTTTTTCGTGGCTATCGTTTACATAATTGGGAGATCCAGCTTTGGAGTCATCCTTCAAAATATCTCCTCCGTTTTCAATCATACAAACAATATTTTGTATGTAATTTGTTGGAAATTAATTTAATTTTATCATTAGGCTTCAAAGAAATTATATATCTATAATGGAGAGTTACATTACAAAGAAATTGTTACATTATATTGATTCTAAAAATTTAATTACGAATAAAACTACTTTAAACAATTGTTCCCAAATGTTGAACTTCGATTTTAGAAATACTTGAAAATTGCTGGTAAGAAAAATCGCCGGCTAGTCGTCACTCCTATTTGATAATTGACAATGGAAAAATAACTTTGAAGAATCAGAAGTAACAATAGTTCACACAAAACAGAAAGCTATAATTATTCACCTTAGATGCTGCAATACGTCTTCGAACATTAATGAACAATACAGTGCACTATAGAATCAACGTTTCTTGTATAAATCCGAGTAGTCAGAAGTCGGGATGGAAGTATGGTCGGGGGAACGAAATTCGGGAGCCTCGGCCGCGTCGATTCACCATAAAAGACGAATAAACACATAATTACTGTGAGAGATCGGTTGAATTTTACGGCGTAACGCGAACGAGAAGATACGTCGACCGGCTCTCTCCTGTGTACAAGTTCCAATTGAATTCTTGTTCCCTGTCCCGAGCAGAAATTGCAATCGAAGATCGACCGTGCGTTCAACAGCGAATCGAATTAGCCCGGTTAAATTATTGGTCGGAATCGGGTAGCGTGTTCCTCGATAACCGTGGCACACGATGAAACGAGAGGCGCGCGCGGACTATACTTAAACGACAATTTGGTCCCGGGGCGGCCGGCCGGCCGTTTAACCGATGTATTTTAATTTCCATCGATTCCGCGCGCTAAATCGCCACTTACATTAGCCGAGAGTGCCGATTACCTTTATCGTGTCGGCCCTTTAAAGCTTCTCGTATACGCCGCTCGATTAACGGCGACTTTCGCGGCGTCGCGCGCGATTAGGCCGCTCCAATTTTCACGCGAGCGGGACCGTTCTCCCTCCTCGCCTTGCCTCGGATCGCGCAATTTCTAGATCGGTCTTCGATCCGGCGAAATTAATCCGGGCGACCTCGCGTGTAAAGAACGCGGCCATCCGATCGCATTAACGATCGAACCGGACGAGTAACTCGGCACGGGTGACGGTTTTTCTGCTAGCCGGCGAGAAAAATGTCGTATGAAAAATTCATACGAAAGAAAAGAAAAAACCCCCCATGAATATTTAGCGCTCCTTCGCCTGCTGGCCAAATTATTACGTTCTAGAACAGCCACGCCGAAAGCTCCGACGATCAAACGAGCGTAATCTTTTCCGGTGGATACGTGCTTTCGACGCAGCCTTTAATACTCCATTTCTCAACCACCCCTACGGTCGTCCACCTTAAGAAGATCATCTTCCCAGCTCCGCCATAATGTCTCGGATTTTTCGCCCGTTGTAAGTCCTTCTTATTTCCCGTTGGATCCGCCGGAATCGGTTGACCTGCCTGCCTGTTTTATAAATACCACGAGGACAGCCAGACGGTTCGGTTACAAAGTTGTTAAGCGTAAAATACGCTTGTTAAAGCGCGTTTTAAAACGCTTCCGATTCTTTTCGAGGTGCTGTCCTCGGTTTCAGAACGACCACTCGAAATGCGTTCGCATTGTGCAGGAATTGCGCGGGACCATGTTTGTTTCGTATGTTTTCATATATTTTGAACTAAAAATTGATTTAAAACGTCAAACAATATGTCTGAACCGTCAACGGATCATGCAGCATCGGACAACGTCGATCAAGCAGGAACAAATTTTCGATCGGACGTATCGTTTTCGAGGAGTTAATAAATTTTCAAAAGTCGATGTTTTTGTTAAAAATAAGAAGGAGTTTGTTGCTTGAAAGGCATCTGATAACTAGCTTCGGAACACTTTTTGGAAGCCCGTAGACTCACTGGGCCCGGCCAGCCCACTCGAACTCGACAATTCCACCTACATGCAAAAGCATTTGATTCGTTTTCGGGGCCACTTGCCTGTGTTTCACCGGTTGACAAGCACGGTCGTCCTGGCCCGGCCGTTTTATCTTAATTCCTCCGGTTCTCGAAACGCATTTACACGCTCGTCCGGTTTTTCGATGATACCCGATGGCTCTCCTCCCCCCCCCCCCTGGATTGTGTCCACTTAAAAGCGGCTCCCAGAGAATCATTACTCGCCGACGCGGCTTTGTACCGGCTTCCCTCGCACTAAGTTGATATTTTATGTACGCAAAGTAGAAATTATTGTCCGAAAGTTATTCAAATACGTCGAGATAAGAGGGACAACCGGTTCCTCGGGATCAGACCCGAGGATTAAGCCGGCTCCGCGCGGTTCGGGAGCAAGCGAGAGAGGAAAAACGGAGAATCTGTTCGAGCACCCGGGGGGGAATACCTTCAACAATGTTGCGCGCGTCCGTTCTCATTTGTACGACCCGCACCATCGGCAATTAATTTCTGGCCAGAAACATGTGTTCCCGCGGTTCGGCAAAAAATCGGCGAATTTTCTCGCCGCATGCCTCGAGTCTCGCGGACATTCCGATCGCACGTGCCGGCCAACGGAATCGGGAAGACCGGACACAACCGGCGAAGATTAGAGATATCTTTTATGCAAATGATCAAGGACGAACTTCGATAGCCCTCCGAAACGGTACTCGAACCGAGCCAACACCGCCCTCTGCTACTTTATTGAGACGTACTCGCCTGGGCTACAAGATAGCACGCCTGCGCTATCAGCGGATTCTCCGAGGTAGTTTCAACAGTGTGCATAAACAAGGTGCATAAACATTACCTTTTAGGAACGTCATAGCCGACTGCAACAGGTTACGTGTGTCGTAAATGGGTTCATTAACTACTATTTCTGATTTCTGGTTTTGCGATTACCAAAGCTATGGCAGCGATTTTACACAAATTTATTCAACCCTCCGCGAACCAGGCTAATAAAAGTCACACTAATAAAATAC
Source organism: Halictus rubicundus (assembly GCF_050948215.1). Classification (NCBI taxonomy): domain Eukaryota; kingdom Metazoa; phylum Arthropoda; class Insecta; order Hymenoptera; family Halictidae; genus Halictus; species Halictus rubicundus. The sequence continues at coordinate 6,020,018 of NC_135165.1, forward strand.
AAAGGAGTCAGCAACTCTTTTTATTAATCTTTCCTGCTTCAACCTTTGTTTCCAATTGCTTCGTTCATTCGTCTCGGTAAAGATTTAAATAATATATGTAAATAAGATACCTGTCACAGGGTACTCCATTCTTCTTTAATGCACTACCTTAAATTACACCTTCTCTCTGTAAACTGCTCAAACTGGTTGGAGATGTCCCAACAGAAATGAAAGATACACTAATCAGAGGAACATGGTGTCCAATAAACAAATGAATGACCTTCAGCTAAGTCATTAAAAAGTAGTACTTTAGCTGCAGCATTGTTCTGCTTGAAGACGAAATCGTCAGTAGCAATATGTAAAGCATACTTCCTAAATTGTTTCTGAAAGTGGCATTAACATGAGGAACCTTAAAATTTCAGTTTTTCTTTCACTTAAGTAATTTAGTGTAATAAATTTGATCTTATACAATTTCCTTGACGTTGTCATACAAATGCTGATAAATTTCAACTTTTGCAATGAAATATATCACCGAGAAACTAATACTAATATTCGTGTGCCATAGTCTTGTCCAGGAGTACAGCAGCTTGGAGCAAGAAAATCGCAAACGTCACAATACTCGCAGAACGGCATAATACTGCCATTTCTCACTGCTGACGCGATAATCGCTCGCGAGGGTTGGCTCCGTCTCGGTAGCATAATCGCGCACGGATAGTTAACAGCATGTGCAGCAAGGACCTACCCCAAGCCGTGACTTTTACGGCTCATCGAGGACCACCGTGTATGGGAACACGTCGCAAGCGAATAGAGACATTTGTTCGCGCGGATCTCTCGAAACCCGCATATTGCACCCTCCCGTGCACCCACCCCTGGGCCCACAGTCCAACCCCGGCGGACCCCCTTGATTTATTATCTGGATTGTCATTACTGGGAAGCCCGGTGTCGGCCGGACGCGTCTGCATTAACATGTTACACGAGCAGCCTGCAAACAAACTTTTGTCAGGATTACGCGCCGATGATTCCGAGGTATCGACGATATACGAGTGTCGCGCGGTACAATGGCCCTGTTGTCGGAATTAATTGCCCCGGGCTCCATTTTTGCGGCTGCAACAGAAGAACGCGAGTTCATGCACCTATGCACCTTTCTGTGCGAACTGCATTCGTTGTGGGAAAGCCGAAACAGATTTGTGGGGCCCTTTATTCGATCGTTTTCGGCCCCTCTGGTACCTGAAAATGCTCAAAATCTGTATAACTTTGATTCCCAAAATATTAATGTGTATACTGTACATAAAATAAATGTTGTATATAAATTACATACGTTATATATGATACGATATCGCATATATTAGGTTGTACAGAAAAATAAACTTCAAAATATTAATTAATAACCGTAGAGCACAATGCATTAACAGCTTGTGTTGCAATGTCGAGTTACGGTTGTGATCCAGCTTAACATTTTTATATATTCATAACATATATAAACATCAACTTTTGGTTAAAAATAAATTTTGAATATTCTTATTACATGCATTTGTTTTATGGTCGTGTAAGGGTGATAACTGAGGCGTACAAAAATCAATAAAATTTCCTCACCTTTTTTATAGGTACATATGAAATGAAAAATCCTATTTTTTGAGGTACAAAGATGTGAATTTGCAACTGTCCAGGACCTCTACCTTAAATTTTATGAAACAGAGTATTTTAGGGGTGACCAAAATACAGGGTCTTGATTATTTTCTGTTATCCTCCATAAACGTCTGCAGTCTAAAAACGAGAGGAAAGATTCCAAATACAACCTGGACGATAATAGACTTTTTTTTTAAATGTCGACGAGTATTCAGTGATCATTCACTTTTGTGGAGTAGCGTATTTCAAGTGTTGCAACAATCGGGATCTTTATGATTTCGTACCGTGTTCCATGAACGTCTAAAAATGAGAACAAAGATTCCAAATACAACCTGGACGATAATAGACTTTTTTTTTTAAATGTCGACGAGTATTCAGTGATCCTTCACTTTTGTGGAGTAGCGTATTTCAAGTGTTGCAACAATCGGGATCTTTATGATTTCGTACCGTGTTCCATGAACGTCTAAAAATGAGAACAAAGATTCCAAATACAACCTGGACGATAATAGACTTTTTTTTTTAAATGTCGACGAGTATTCAGTGATCCTTCACTTTTGTGGAGCAGCGTATTTCAAGTGTTGCAACAATCGAGATTTTTATGATTTCGTACCGTGTCCCATGAAGGTCAGTGATCTAAAAATGAGAACTATTCCAGATGCAACTTGGGCGATCGATCGACCAGAAATTCGAAGGACTCGCGTGAAATACGAGAGGAACCCCCTCGCAAGAGTGCCGTCGCGGTGTGTTTTACTTTAGTGGCGTGGTTATTGATTGAACCGCCGACAATGCGGTAAATTCAATTGGATTTTATAGGGTGCGTAACGCGCACCCGTGAACACAGGTCGGTCGCGGGAGGATACGGAGGATCGTTACCCCGTGACGTTTACGAGAAAGGATACAATGGTCAGAAAGCGTTAATCCTGCGAGCGGGCCCTGTGCACCGTCGCGCCTCCTCCGAAGAAACGAATGGGGCGCCTATGGCGATATTTATTTAACTGCTGCACTAAGTTGGCGCCCCGCGGCGACCCGTTTCGAAGACGCGATTCTGCCATAATTACAGTAAAAAGCGATCTTTAATTTCGCGAACGGCGAAAGTGACTCGTAGGTGGGGACAGAGCGAGGGCAACAGGATTCGCCACGGGCATTCATAACTCCGGCCCCCTGTACTCCCCCGAATCTTCGTTTATATCGTCATATTAAATTTCACCGAATCGCCCCTTAACTTGTCTCTATGGCACTGAAAATAATTAGGACTGTATACACTATGCCACAAAATGATAGCACACCCTCCAATTTTATTAGAATTGATGATGTGCACTTTTATTTTATGTGTATATTCATTTGAAGAAAGCTGTAATAAAATGATACGTGCGATTTCAATTATAATTTCCTTAAATTATTCCATAAATTATGAGAGATGTCTAATGTACGGATCTCTTATTGCGTACGCAATTAAATAAATCAATCTTTTCGTCCTTCGTGTCCACTGTCGCCTTCTGAATTCAAAACATAATTCCCAGACGAAAGATTTCAATTTCAAAATAGAGTTACAATTAATCGTAAGGATGACGAATTATTTCGTACACCCGATAAAATAATGGAAGTACAGAATGCGACTGTGAGACTCGGCAGCTTTCGCTGGAGAGGTCACGATGAAATCAGCATCGGGAAGCAAGCGGAATATGGAAGTCGGAGAAAGGCGGTGGAATTTCTTTTCTATCTTTGTGCTGGTACAGCCCTTGGTCCTGCGGGATTCGAAAAATTCCAAGACGCTTTCGAGATTAATTACACGGAGGAGAGGAAGAGGGAGAGAGAGAGAGAGCCCGCTTGACTGTTCAAGTAGAGCACAAATGAATGAAATTCCTCGCGGACGATTTCGATCGATCACGAATTCCTTCGCATACAATGTCGGATATCTTATTAGCAAACAGTTTCTGAAATAAGATCCCGGCGTCGATGATCGATCGACCGATGATCCGAACCGATACTAACTGCTCGCGGGATCAAACACGGGGGCCTAGAGGGTAGCGGGACGAGGCAATTAAAAAGCGACGAAAAAAAAAAGAGTATAAATGGCCGGTCATGTAAATGATTTCGGGCTGGGCAGTCGTTCGGGCAGCATTAGTTTTACACACCCCGACGATGTTCCGCCGACTAATTATTAGGGCCCATTACGTATTATTTAAAGAAGCAGGCGTCCAGACCCTCTCATTATAATGGACCGCAGGTGCTAGGAGCCTCTATATACACCTTATTCATCGTTTTCCCTTTTAAAGTGCCGCTATTATAATGCGTGGGCAACGAAACGGAGAAAACAACCGTGCAAGAAACCCGCTTCAGAAATCAAGCGACGTCTCTCTGAACAACGTCGCTCGGATTCTCTTCTTCCCGGGGAACGTCGATGCCGGGGCCACTACCGAACAATAGCCGTGATAAACAAAAAACAACGAAATTCTTGTCGGACCTGCTCCTGCAAATCCACCGGAAGAAACTTTCGAGCGAGCCTGCTTCACAATTAATATCTCCACACCTTTTGTATCCATGGCATACGCTTTTTCAGGCTTAAAAAGTCGATTCTTAGTTTTTGTTGCTCAAATACTGAATTGAATCGTGTTATTTCCATTTCAATTTGAACATTAGGCGGACTGTAAATATTTTTTTCAGCAGCGTACGTCTTCGTTTTCTGAGAAAGTTGTCTCTCGTCGAATTTCACTTCGTTTTTATAATATATTCTGTTATAATAAAGGATAGAAGAATTAAATATTTTTTATATTAGAGGGATAAATATCCGTGAACAGCTAAGTTTGACATTCGCATAATTGTTACAAACAGTTATCTTATTCAATTTTTCTATAACGCGATTTTATAATCATGGTTCCCTTAATCATTAACAACTATTTCTTGTTTCTTTTCTGTGAAAAAATATTGTATTTGATATCATTGTTCTACATTAGAATACCCACTTCATATCTGACACTGTTATCTATCATTTATAATTTGTTATTAGAACTTGAGAAATTTATACTTTAGGCAGTCATTTCCAATGAAAAATTGAACAATTATCTGTGAGATATGTGAAGCAGGTTTCAAGAAGAACTAATACACGAACTGTAAACGGTCTGTGTTCCCTTAAATAATTTTCAAAATCGAGCCGAAACGATCGAACCATTCGCAACAACAATGGGAAAAGCGCTGAAAAGAATATTTTACAGGGAAAAAGTTATTCAAACGAATAATTTATATCGCGAAAGCTGGTAGTTGTAAAATTAAAAGAATCGTGCCTGCAGTCGCCATAAATCATGTTAAAAATCGTTTGAACTCGATGTTTCCCTATGTTCGGATCACCTTTGTTTTCAATAAACAATCGAATTGGCTTTCGCCAGCTTCTGCAAGATAGATAGCTCGATTTTATAGTCGACAGAAGGTAGATGCATCGTGTACACGAGATTTTTATATCTCGCTGTGGCCCAAATCAATATTTAGCTGTGTAGAATCAATGGAAGCAACTTTTCAAAAGTTGTGTATGACGTGTGCATTCATCATGGTTGATATAAAAAATTGTAACGAAAATATTGAAATATTTGCGAAAATTAAAACACATCTGTAAAATTCAATGAGAAAACAAAAAGTCAACAGATGCAATTGAAAAACTGTGGGATCGATAAGACGGTTATACTTCACGTGTAAATACCTCGCTTAATCTAAGACAATCCATATGCGACACATACTGTAACGATCAATAAAAACTGAATCTAGCACTGTCACTAACAACAGACCGTTATTTTATTAAATTGTAGATATACTGCAAATAAAAATTGCAAATCAGTGCTCTATGATGGGGCTCCGATTGACAACGATCTGTCAGAAAACGTGAAGAAGGACCAAAGAAGATTCCCTTTTTCTCGAACCACAAATTCGATAGCGTCGCGTACGCGGTCAGCTCGAATCCGCTCGGCTCGGCTCGGCTCAGATTGGCGTTGCACGCAGCGTGCGTATGCGTGTATAGGTGGGCTCCGACTGCGATTTTTTTTCCTCGTGTTACGCCGCTAGTGGCAATACGTATCGTATGCCTGTCTTCCAGATACCTTTTTACTCGTCTTTTGCTGCAAGATCGGAGCAACAACCAGTCCTTGTGTGTCCGACAAAATTTACGACGGAGCCTCATGCACCATGCAGGCTTTATTTTAATACGCCGGGGGAACGGCTCTCGGTTAGGACGCCGCGTCCCGCTGGGCCAAAAATCTTAAATATTCATAATTAAATATGCTAATGAACGGGTGACTTCAACGGCAAAATGATTATCAAATTGTACAATGGCTGGGTAAAGTTATTGTACGGGCCCCGGCCGGGGAGCGTGTACCGCCGCGGAATGGAATGCATAGACCCACCGGGAGGACGGAAAGGGCCCAGGACGTCCGCGAGGACCCCCGATCGATCAAAAATTTTTAAAACCGGGCCGTTGAGTGTTCGATCCAGGGGCCCTGGATCCAGACCACGGTGTCGATAACCGGCTCTAGCCAGAAATCCCCGAACCGAATGCAATCTCGGTCAGTCTATGAAAATCGAGGGATGACAGGTGTCCACAGGTGTCCACTGGTGTCCATCAATCCCCTGCTCGGACTACAGTTCAAGCTTTCGAACGTAAGCTGTGTTCTTTTCGAACTACTTTCCCAATGTGCCACTAGCTATACAGATTCATCAATACTTTGAAAAATACAATGATGGAAACAGTAGAACCACTTGGACAAGTTTCCAATCGTATATTGAAGCAATCAATTTTTAAATGAACATCCAGCTACGTTAAATTCTTATGGACTATTGAATGCTTGTAAATTACAACTGTACATCTAACAGCATTGTAGGCAATATCATTTATCCCGAGATTAATTGCTTCTCTGTCACCCACTTTGGTCACGCAATATTCTAGTATATCACCTCTGAGAAAAGTCTCCGTGTGTGAAGGGTTAATACAATCCATTTCCTACGACCATAATATTTTTTCTAGCAAATCTAATTCTTCGATGGTATCGAATTAATATGTTAATACTCTTTCGACATTCTCCCTTTCAGCATTCTAAACACGTGTCAACCGAACGATTCCGTTCATTACTCGACCGAGCAGTTCGCAATCGCGTCCCGTCATAATTTTGATTTTCCACTTTCTAGTCGGTGACTGATTCGGATATCTCGGGGCATCCTAATCGCAATAATCGCGGGTGAAACAGCGAAGCTCGCCAGCGCAGCGGACACGGGATAAAAATCCTCTTGACACGTTCCCGCGGCGCCGGGAATGTTTTCCTCTCATTATTACGAGCGGCCGTGTCGCCCGGAGTGTCGAATCGGAGATAAAGAGATTGTTTAAATGCATTACTAGTCCGGGACCGATCGAAAGAAAGAAACGAACGAACGAGATCGAAAGGTGGGACCGGCCGAGCGAGAGAGGTCCGAACAAAAGGACCTACAGGACGGACAGTCCTGGAAGGAGAGATGGGCAGAGGGCTCGAGGAAGGTTGGGAGACACGGTTAAAAAAGAAAGAGAAAAAAAAGCGGCAGAAACACAGAGCGAAAGAGAGAAGAAGATGACCATAGAGGGTTTCTCTCGTATCGGTCGCGTGAGATGGCCGCATCATTTCTTGGCAGACAATTAATTACTGACATTATGTTTTAGAATGCTTACTTGCGCCGGCTACCAACCCGATCTATAGATTTGTAGTCGGGCCCGAAACCCACTGTCCCCAACCCTACAGTGTGTCCTCACGAGCGAGCGCGCGCGAGAAAAGTAGGGCCCCTCTACTGGGTGTCCGTTAAGTCGCAACGAACCTTGAACTTCAGGTACCGGTGATAGAATATTGTGGAAATACCGTTAATAGAATGCTTACCGATGCGAACACTCGTGGCACAAACGTGGACGATGATAATTAATGACTGAGCTATGAATCTCTCGACACGGGATCCCCGCCGCGATCACGGAACGAGAAACATTGTAACGCGTCATAAACGAAATCTAGGGGACGTGAAATTCTTTGACGCGTGTTGTCGAGTTAATCTTTGTCAGGACTCAACCCAGAAATTGTTGAGGATCGATAACTTTCGCGGTTTTCCATATACAGATGTTTCTGTCTTCGTGGTTCAAGTTGTTGTTCTTTCTGTGTTGTTCCATCATGTATTGTGACGCACTGCTGTTAATCTTACCAATAAGACATACGAGGTATTAAGTTGTGACTTGTTTGAACGAGTCAACATTCTTCGAACAAGTGTTGAAGATACATAGCTATGATATATTAGGTGTATAAATTAATTCGTGGCCTTCTCTTCCTAGATTTGTTGGTCATTTAGAGACAGAAATAAAGTATAATAAAGAGAATAATAAAATATTCTTTTAAAAGAAACTGTCTTCCTTCTGTTGTTAAGCACAGGAAAGTTCGTCTGTTGTTAAGTACACAATTTCTTTAACACTAGACAAAAAGACGGATTCTAATATTTTTAATTTACGAATATTGAGATTGGAAAGATCCATGAATTATTTAACAAATCGATTTCTTTAGGTATATATTATTTAAAAAGTTGCTACAAATTTTGATAGATACGTTCATGTTATTTTCATAAAATAATGTAAAGTAGTCGTTTCTAGTGCTCTGTAAACCCAGCGTTAAATACATTTGAAATTCGTGATAAATCGATACACACCCCAAGCAAAAACAGAATATATTTCTATTGAAAAAAAAATGAATTAATCGCGAGGGTCAAAAATTAAATCGTAGGTATCCTAACAGTTATTTTGGTATTGTAAATTGATTTTGTTGCTCGCAGGACACCCAGTGCATGCGTTTGCACGGTGGTACACGCATCGTCGTCGCGGCAGGATAGCGCGTTGCCCTCCATCGTGAAAAGCAACGATCAATATACAAAATGATAGATATTAAACGAGGCTAACGTTACCATAACGGCCTGTTCTTTGCACGTTGTGATCGATTACGTTTTTCTCTTTGCCGGAGCGGAGATCGAGTCCGATCATTCTTTCGCCTGGTGGGCGATCGAGCAGCACGTTGGGATCGTTTCGTCGATTGCCGGCGTTGATCTTCTTGTATAGTCCTCGCTGTCTGGAGGATTTTAGAAATTCGCGAAAACATGGAACACGATTTTTCCCGTATGATGATCACATTTCCTCGTGAAATAAAACTGTGCACTGACACTAGACCCGGCAGTGAAGATGCTTCCCTATTACTAGATCGTAGCGTTCCTAATTTTGTCACTAGATGACGCATTTGTTCGACGTTCGGTTGTTTGAACATACATGGCTTCAATGGTTTGAGGTTAAATCAGTAGTTTGGGCTGTTGTCTGCGTTGAAGGTGATAAAAAATAACAATGACTGCAGTGTTATCCGAGTGCATGCGAGTTGTGGAACCAAGTGTACGTTCCGTGTTAGGACAACTCAGCGTAATTCAACGATTTTACGAGGTGGTTGGGGATTAATTCTTCGGTAAGTCCTTTTGTTTGATTTCCGACAATGGAACGCATTCGAGGAAACGTTTGCGGGTCGAAATCCGAGGGTAGAAAGCGGGATCGATGCCTTTCCTCTGTAGATTAATCACGACTGACTTAAAAGCATCGTTGGTACGTGTCTGTAACCAGCTAGCCCGAACCTAAGCACGATTTTCAGGTGTAGCTCGCACACGGACGTTACCTCCACACAGGCTCGTCGTGTCATTAAGTCGAACACAGCCGGTGTTTCACTTTCTCCATCGACGGAGCCACAATACCGGGGCGAGGGAGGGGGGAAGAAACAATGCCCCGTAACAAGCACGGGGGCGCGCGGCCGCTTAATAATCGTCAGCGTCTTTATTGATGTACCGCGGGCGGAAATTTGAAAACCGTGACGTCAGGTAATTTTTCATTCGACCGCCGCGGCCGGATTCCTCGTCTTTCCACCGGCACCTCGCCGAATCAAAATTAACTACGGCCACGGCCCCGTGTGTGCATCCGTTACGTTCATTAAACGGTTTCACAATACGCGATAGATGAAACTTGGCAGGCTCTCCTTCCTAACTATTTATCGTTCTTTCATCGTCGATCCGGTGAATAAATCTCGCCGCCGCCACGGAGGAGCCTACATCCTCGAGAAAAAGAACGCGACGACGTCGTCTAATGAATTTTAGTAAATACACTCGCCCGTCCATCGAGCTCCCCCGATCAAGAAAAATCGATCCGGATCAATCTTTGGTTCGACGATCGTTGCGACGCTGTTCGACAAACAGCTTAACTAGTTTTGGTAGAATAAAATAAGATTTTTCTTTAACGAAGTTTTATAGAGGGAAATTATACCTCCACGACTACCCCAGTACATTGACATATGATTGCTTATATAAAAAATCTCTCACAATTCTTATCACTCAAAATGTTACACTATTTTCAACGTCAGCCTTATATATTCATCAAACGTAAACACTGAGCATCAATATTTGAGCCGTTTAACGCAAACGCGGTGTAAGCCAATGTTCGTCTGTTTGGTATTAATACCACATAGTTTAATCGTCATCAAACGAAATAATTGTAATATTATTTTACCGTGGTCTGCACAGGACCGCAAAGACTGTTTTGCGATTTTTGCATTTAACGGTTCATTTATGAAGATAAAATTCTTCACTGGCTAGTTTTCAATCCTACGACACAATAAAAAGAGTGTGAGCAGCGAGCACTCGAACCAACAATTTTCTCAAACTAACTCCAAGGCAACAATCTAGGATCGTCCTATCACTTGGCCGAACACGCGGTGTCTGACGCAGAGGAATTCAAAATTACAGAAGACGGCGGGGGAATGCTTGAGCCAATCACACACCCAACGCTTTTCCGCAGAAGAACCCGTGTATCTTCCGGTAATTTATGGTCGGTGCATCAAGTATGCCCAGCGGATCCCGGGATTCATTCGTCTTCGAATTATCTCGATTTACCTTCGAATTATCTATTTTCTGTTGCCGTGACGTAGACCATACGCTGCACGCAATTTTTCCCGAGGCACCCAGCTGCAGTGGAAACGGGATTCGTTAGCTAAGAAAGCAATACTGGAGTTTCGTTAGAAAATTGCGTCGAGCCTGGAAAAATTATACGTCTACAGTTCCGGAGTCGGGCCACGTACCTTTTCCACCGAAAGCGGAACGATTTCTTTGAACCGTTTCTTGTTATGGAACCCTCCACTTTACCCTCCATCTTTAAAACGAAGATGTGTTTTTGGTTTAGCGTTCAGCCAACAATTTCTTTACGCCTGTGGCAGAAGTTATTCACTTACTGGCTTAGTTTAATAATTTTACTGGCTTACTTCAAACTTTTCGAGACAATTTTGCAGTTCTAATTTAGAAATTTAGAAAATTATAAAATTCTGCGTATACGCGAAACATATATGGATATATTTTATGCAATTTTATTATGTCAAAATGAAGCCTTCTTGCGTACGGGATGGTACGAATTAAACCGCTGATGAAAGGACTGTTTCTGACAATTTAATGCAGAAATATTTTTAATCAACCCACGTGGGTATTAAATATGGAATTTACAGATTTAAAACTAATTTCGAAGCAGCACAAGAACAAAAGCTTCGAGACAAGCGATTGACAAATCTTTTGTAATGTGTACATTTTTGTTCGATATTTTGCAATTTACGAGTAACATGCTATGCCGAATTTTCATAGGTTAATATTAACCCCTTCCCTCTTCTTTCTCGCTTATTACCCTCTAACCCAGAACAATTTCCGTGACCTCTCGCCGCTCACGAAGAGACGCGAGCCGTTGCCAGTTATGGTTCCAACCCCCAAAAAGAAGAATCACTCGAGACCCGACGATGTGTTTTCATTTCACGCTAGTTTCTTCGCCCCTCTCCCGTAAAGAGCCAAGCTGTAAGCGTGACGAAAGCTCCCCGAGCCACATTTATTATTCGTGGATTAGTGGAACGACACACACGAACGCCGGCCCTCGATACTAATTGCGAGAACGGCAAGAACAGGCCACGAAGCGTCGCGACGCTCGGCACGCCGTAAATTAATTTACCTCTGTGTGTTTTCGCTTTTAACGCCGCTTCCGCCCCCTGAGGGAACCGACTCTCGTCAACAATTACCGTTTCAAGGCAAAAAACAATGCCCCGTGAGCTACTTCGACGATCGATCCGAGGGGATGGACTGGTCAGTTTTTTTCCCCCGGAAAGTTCGTTGTTATGGGACACACGACGCATCGGAACTATAATTGCACGATACGGAATTTATTCGCAATGAGGAAGAGTCGTCCGGCCTGCCTAACCAAGTAAACAACATGCTTTTGAACAAACTTTATTTTTTCCCGCTGTACGAAAAGTCTGTTTCACCACAGTGCTCTAACTTATATTTCTCAGAAGAAAAATATAGTACAGCTTGAATAAAATTGACAACAGTTTTTAAATTATCGTTATAGGATCAGATCAAAAAGTTGAAAAATCATAATTTTTTCATTTGTTGATAATCCCAACCAATTGCAATCTAAAGAAATTTTTGTTCACTCGTTGTCTAGCAAACTAGTCGGTCTAACATCTAAAAAACGTCGTTTGGACCAATTTATAAAGGTTATCCGATTTTTAAGTGTCCACTTAATATTGTCCCTGACTGTATGTAGAAGAAAATTAGTATCTTCTGTTGGTGACAATATTAAAAAACATATTGAAGAGTAGGTACAGTGAGTCCAATGCACAAAAAAAAAGTATAAATTTGTCAGGAGCATTCACCTTAATTTAGAAATTTGAATGAACTAGAAAATACATTTATATACTTCGCATTACATTCGCCGACATCGTTAATGCCAAAAAATGTTCTGAAACACCGAGGATATTTTAATCATTATCCCGCAATTATAAATGAAACTGAACCTATTCCAACGGAAGATAGTATGTATTTTAGCCGGGAAATGTACTCGGACGCTCGCGATTAAATTAGTGGGAAGTAATCGCGCATGAACTCCAAACAGAGAACACAGTAGTATATTATCGACGGTTAGCTAAAGTGCACCGAACGCATACAACAATCGGCTGATCGCACGAATTCCGGAGCGTGTTCCGCTGCAACAAAGCGGTGCCTGTGTTTGGTGAAATTTTTGCTATGGAACGACATATTTTTCTCGGGCCAAAGGACAAGATTTATGGGTCGCAGAACCGAAAGCGGCGGTTATTAATGAAGGAAGCAATCGAAACCCAGGTGGACAGTCGTAAAACCATTAAACGGCTTGTAAATCACGGATGCGACACGGGGTGAAGCATGATTTAACCCTTTCCCCGGCGTATTAATTTGCCGGGCGGGCTTCTTCGATGAAATGTGCATTAACCGCCGGTGCTGAAAAACCGTGGCACCTTGCCGCGACGTATTTCATCGCAGCCACCTTTTATCGTCAACTTATAATCCGGCGTTATCTTTCGTTTTGCTCGGTTTTTCGCCGGATCATTCGTTTAACATCGAACGATTCGCATCAATTCCATTTGAATGCCGCGCTAAGCTTGTAATGAACACGGTTAACGAACGGTAGGATTCTGGAGCGGATTATACGAATTTATTGCCGAACGTCTTAAGCAGAAGAAATTTTATACAACCCGGTCGCGCTGTGCACCACGATATTATCGCGTCGAGTCAATTAAGTTACTCTTGTTTTATTAGCCATTTCGATCTTCCGTTCGTGTAATCGTCTGCGACTAGTTGATGTAATCGTCTGCGCCTCTACAAGGCGTCGATTCGATAGTGCTCTAAATGACTGGTACATCTAACTCTACTGGCTATAATTAAAATCCTCTAAAGCTCAATTACCTACTCTCTGTTCGTGAATGATTAAAACAAAATTTTGTTACCGTTCAATTATGTGCAGCACGCTTACAAATACACTTACAAAGATTTCTGAATCTTCTGTTCCTCCGTCGGATCCACAGCACACCATTGGCTCATGCGCATAGACCACAATCGCTAAACTCTACACAACACACTTTATAAAACCGTGACAGCTAACGAGAAGATGTTACTCCGACCACGATCAACATAATACTGCGATTTTATCCGCTTCGCTCCTACGGGCGTGTTACGGTCAAGTTTTATTAGGCAGGTCAGAAGCCGAGTGTTTACAAATGCTAAATACGAAAATACGGTAAACAAATTCTGTCCGCTGAATTGCCGACCTGGTTTCCTGGAACTCCCTGTTTTTGTATCTAGCGTGTATATAGACCCTCGACGATTGACCTGTTTAGTATAACTTGACCGTAACACGACCATGGGAGCGAAGCGGATAAAATCGCAGTATTATTTTGTTCGTGGTCGGAGTAACATCTTCTCGTTAGCTGTCACGATTTCGTTAAATTTGTTGTGTAGAGTTTAGTGATTCTGGTCCAATTATTTCATACGTATTCGCGTGAGTCAAAATAGTGTTCTGTGGACACAACGGCGGAACAGAAGATTCAGAAAAATTTGTAAGTGTACTTTACATTAGTATTTTATAATGTAGCATTAGTATTCGTATGTAGAACATTGGATATAGGGTTTTCTTTCATATTTTCAAACTTCAAATAAATGATCTTGACAGGCAGGGAGACTTTTTTACTTTTATTTACTTTTTTTAGATTTATTTTTTTTTTTAGAGACTTTAATTACTTTTGAGATTGAAACGACACGGTTAGTCATTGCAGAGCGAATTAACACGCTTCTCATAATTAGACGGCGGATCTTTATGCGAAGTAAAAATTTTCCACCTGAATGACAACAAACTGGAGTGAAATAGAAATTTATTTTCTCCCTTAACACGCTTAATAAGTTGAGAATAATATACCGATATTCTTAAATTCTTCAAATATTTTTGCTATTTTAAATTATACCTTTTCATTTTTGTCGCAAATGCATAAAATCCGTTGTTTACTCATAATTAAAGGGTTAATGTAGTACGAACGTTCACGCACACAGAACACGCACGAGTCGATAAAGTCCCAGGAAGCGCGTCTACGAACAAAAATGTACCGTACATTTTTATTTATTCTCAAAGGAATTTTATAGTCAGCGAAAGACAATTTCCCAGCGCTTTCAGTTATTAATTTTTATAATCACGTCTGGCGTCGGGGGCAATCTCGGCAGAATACTTGAGAATCGATGCAGCGTAAATTGAATTTTTCAAAATTGAATGGAATCTGTTGCTTCCATGAAAGGGAAGATATTTCATAATAGTCGCACCGACATCGTTCTTTCGGAGCGAGCGGCGCTCGGTGTCCGCCGTCAACGGGCGTAATTCAATATAGCGGAAAGACGAACCCCGTCGCGTACATTGTTAATGAAGAAAGCAATCGCAGGAGGAAGCGGACAGTCGTAAAACCACTGAAAGCATTGTAAATTGCAGCCGTCGCGCGGTTAGAAAATGATTTAATCCCCCCGTGGCCGCATACGTTTCCCTGGCCGGGCGTCTTCGACGAAATGTACATTAATTCCCGGGGGCTGAGGAACTCGCTTCTCTGCCCCCTCCTACCATCCCCCCATCATCCCGCGGCGATCATTCCGGGATCCCGAGATATTCGCCTATGAAAAAGATTAAGGATACCTCCCGATCAAACGTGACTTTCATTATTTTAACCGGGGAAAAGCATAAACAATATTGCGGGGAGATCTTTTGGGCTTCGGTCTACTGTGTGCGAGGATGTGTTACAGACTTTGTATCGTGATTCTGCACATATGGAGGGTGGAGGTCTGCGAAAATAGTTGCAAAATTCTGTCAGTCCCGATTTTTGATGATCTGGTGGGGGAGTTTTTAAAATAAGAACATTTCCTCAGAGAACTAGATTATATGTGATAGCTTTAATAATGGGGAAAATTAACAATGTATACTGGCCTTCTATTGCGTACGTAATTAACAGTATATTTACAACTTCAGGACGTAGGTATTCAATTCTGATATCAGTATGTCGACAGCAGTTTTCAAAGGGTTGAGGTCAGGAAAATTTTTTGCTTGCATCGTTTTCTATTCATCATGAGTAGACTCGATTTTATGACATTTATGACAAAAATTGGTAGAATAAAACATTGTATGTAGCATACGTGAATGTGCAGCATTTTTGCAAAAAATTGATGGAATGCTACCAGACACTTCAGCACTTGAGGATTAAAAATGCTTCAAACCCGTAATGCTTAATAAACTCTCGCCGTGAATTTCGTCAGAGTGCAATGTTTTTGGGAAAAGTTCCACGCCTCGTACATTTTTTAATTCCTTTTCGAAGCAGGCCAGCGGTTCATCGTCAGTCCCAAAGTCTGAGGTTTATATACTAAGGCCCAGAGGCTTGGCCCTTCGAAGGGAGGACCCGGGCAGGAGTACCACTGGCGGTTTGTGGTTTCGGCGAGTGTATATAAATTAGCGCGAGTAACGCCGCGGCATTGAATCGGCTGATAAATTTTCGTGGTGCGGCCGACGTCACACCTCCCCTTATGGCGTATACACAGGAATCCTGTACGCGTCGCGTATACGATAAAAATAAGAGGAAAAAAGAAATGAAAGAGAAATACATATATGTACACATACATGTATACATATATCTGCATATACATGCAGGTATATAAGCGCGTGTGTTCTCCCGGCCCAGTCCGAATGGCCCTCCCGAGTGTCCAAAGAGCGGGTAATCGCGATCATGTCTCTCCCCGGTTGTATTAAACGCGCACACACAGCCGGAAGATCGAAGTGGGTCCGCGCTAATTACTTTTCTTTTATTCGCGATCCCGCTACGATTTGATCTCTTAATACCGCCTACCGTTAATTGCAGTTCCGCTTTCCGGGAACTCGAGTATCTGCACGGGCCGTGCCACCATGCTTAAGCAATGTGTGCACTGCTATAAAAATATTGAAATTGCTACATTCACATTCTGAACAACATGCGAGTGATTAAATCGTAAACGGTACCGTCATTTCTACAACATCCACATCGATCTCCTTAATTAAAAAGCACACAAAATTAAATGTCGATGATAACGCTTGTCAAGCAAATTGTAAAGAATGATTCAACCTAAAATAATACCATTCTTTATTTATTATTAGTCTCTGCAATACGTATTAGATAGTTCATATAAATAGTGCTATAAAAATGTTAAAATAGGCATCTCAATTTTTTCGAACATCGACGAAACGTTTAACCCTTAGCACTCGAATGGCGACTGTAAGGCGCCACTAAAAATTGCTGTATCATTATTCAAAATATTTTTTACATTATTAAATTTGTTTGTATTTAATAAATTACTAAACATTTCAATACTCTACGAGTAAATTGCATGAAAAAATATATATAGAAGGGAAATATTCTAGGTCGAAAGAAATTTTTCGTTCTAGAGTTAAAACGGCTTCGAGTGCAAAGGGTTAAATTTAAAGGGGCACCAAATGCATCGGGCAGTAGGAGGAACAATTAAATACTTGATTAAATTAACAGAATGAAAGCAACAAAGTATCAAATTAGTGAGAATACTGTACCGATGCCACCAACATTTAGATTGCGTTTAATGTCCGCAAATTCACAAATGGCCTCAAAGTCTGCGCACTCGCGTCAACGGACACAGTCAATAATTCCGTTTGTCGATCTCCCTCTCTCTCTCCCTCTCTCTCTCCCTCTCTCTCTCTCTCTCTCTCTCTCTCTCTCTCTCTCTCTCTCTCTCCTCTCTCTCTCTCTCTCTCTCTCTCTCTCTCTCTCTCTCTCTCTCTCTGTCTCTCCTCTCTTTCCGTTGATCATTGAACACTTGCTCTCCGCGGCGACCGACACTGGGTTTCTTGTATGCAGGAATTCCAAGACCAAAAATATCCGAGCGATCCGTGTACGCTCGCAGCGGCGAAACCGCGGCTTCGTGGCATCTTTGTGGCACCTTTGTGGCATATTTTCCTCGAGGCTTCGAAACGTTTCGCCTCCGTACGAAACGCCATCTTAACCCGGTTTACAGAATTATCTTTCTTCGGCTAACTGCGCCCGGCCAGGTCGACGGACCCCCTATCCACCGGCGCAAACCACCGCCACAGCTGATTAAATTCCTCCACGATGTCGGTTAGAAAAAGGATATGTAAAACTACCGACCGCAGGCGGACACGCAGCTCTGTGTTTCCTGCGTTTTCCGTCCGGTGGAATTCCTTCCTAGCCGTTTTCTTGCCCGTGGAAGTTCATAGGAAACGTCGGGGGCCCTACACATGTTCGTACAAGTTGCAATCCATGCATCGGTGGCTGAGGATGTAGTTTCCATGCATGTGGATGCAGTTTCGCGCCGGAGGCAATTTCTGTAGATATACAAACCGAAATTCCGTGTTAGGTCCGGTGTGGATGAAACATTTCTTTCTCTTGGATAACCATCTTTCTGTCCACTTACTTTTTGCTTTTCATTACCGCTGTCTTACAAGTAACCCCTGGATTGCGGAACTTTAGAATGTTTGTAGCTTCGCTCGTCAATTTTTTTCAATATATTTTTGAAGGTACCTTGTACACCCTTTACGCTTTCTGTTCTATCTAATGTAAGAATAAATATAATGAAGATTTTAAGAGTGTTATTACACCAGTTCTGTTTTATTGAAATCATTAAAAGAAAAAGCGGGTTTCGTTCAGCTTCAGATCGGCGAATGTGGTTTTGATAAAAATGTACATATTTAGTCATGCAGATATTGTTTCGGAGTGTATAATAGTCAATTCCGGTATTACCGTATCCGCTTGGGGAACGCGATTTTAAGACGTCAGAAGTGAAGAAGACGAGAGAAATGGAAAAACGATTTTCACAGGCTGTCAGCGTGGAGAGGCCCCTCGAAGAAAAATCGCGGGCTCGTCGAAGGGACAGGCTCGAGTGCAGAGGTTCTCGGACAATGGTCCCAGATTAATTCCTTTTCCACTCGGCCGTCGATTCGCTTTCAACGATCCATTAGACGAAACCGCAATCGTCGCGTTCCCCGCAGCTCCCGATTCAGCCTACTCTCCAGGCAAACACGTTCCTCGGTTTGATGGCTTCCTGTCCACGGATTTGTTCCTATCGAGAGCGACACGGGGGCTCGCGTGTCCCCCGGGGACAAGCGCGTGTACCACGACCTTTACGGCTCGTGTAGAAATCAGCGGCGATCAAGCGAGAAAGAGGAAGAGAGAGAGAGAGAGAGAGAGAGAAAGGGAAAGGTAGAAAAGAGAGTGGCAGATGTAAGGGCCCCGGCTGATTGGTTAGGCAAAAGGACCGGGGGATTAATCTGGTTATGGCATGCAACCGAGTGCGTTAAAGCTCGCGCCACTTAGATGGACGGAGTGTTTCGTCCTGGTAGCGAGATTACCCTTGTACACGCGGCGCTGTAAATATAAGTCCATTGTAAATATAAATCTATCCGGCCAGTGGTCCTGTCACGCGCAACCCCAGCTAGACCGTAATACGTTTGCATCGCCGGACTGCGCGGCTATTTCATTCCGTCGTTACTCGTATTTCCTTCCCACCTTTCGTCCGGTTTTCGTCCCTTTTGAGCCTCCACCCTCCTCCCTGCCCCCAGAGCCCGGACCCCCATCGCCGACAAGGGCCCGCGTTGTTTCAACGCACCTCACCGCGAAATAATGGACGAGAAGAACGGCAGGTGAGTTCCGAGGCTCGACCGTTGTCCTCCGGAAACGATCCGAGTGGATCCCAACCGCGTCATTTCGACCGTCTTATTATGCTAATCCCGCGAATACTAGCCCCGATTCAGGCTAATCGCAACCAGCAAATAATAGTTTCTACACGGCCTTGTCTTCGATTCTATTCGACACCTGCGAGGCACCTCTCGCAGAAAAGAATCCTCTCTTCGCACGAGCTCGCCTCTTCATGGGCCATTTTGCCAAAAATTGGAGACGATTCTAATCCTTTATCTTTCAGATGCCACTATATGTAAATTAATTAGACGTTTTAACCCTTAGCACTCGAATGGCGACTGTAAGGCGCCACTAAACATTTCTGTATCATTATTTTTACATTATTAAATTTGTTTCTAGTTAATAAGTTACTAAGTAAATTGCACCATTTTCGTATAGCATGAAAAAATAGAAGGGAAATATTCTAGGCCGGAAGAAATGTTTCGTTTTGGAGTTAAAATGGCTTCGAGCGCAAAGGGTTAACGTCCTCTAAGAAATTTTGGAACCTTCCTTGAATTTAGCAGGGTGCACGGTTCCCGAAAGATTATAACCAGAACTGTTGGTAAAAATTTTTCGACGAACCAAGAAAAATGAAGAGTAGTTAGTTGTGAGCCACCCAGTATAGTGCATCGGTTCCCGAGCTCACCGCGAAATTGTGTATCCCGTAGGTCCTCGTGAACACTTTTCCTTCGGCAACATGGCCGCCGGTGAATACGGACTTAAATTTACGCTGCGCACTCGACACGAAAGATTTTATTATCGCGGCCGACTATTCATCACGTCCCCAGTTTCCGAAACAAGTAACCGAAAGGCTAATTCCACGAAATGAATATAAAATGTCCCAATGGTATCCTCATTAGCGTTTCATGATATTGCACCGTTTTTAAGATTTACGGTGTCCATGCGGGTGGTGGTACACCGTATCGCGTCGTGGGCAATTTTTTAAAACCGTCTCGGCGGTCGGCACACACACACACACACCGCGCACACGAACATAGTGCCCGGGCCCCGATGTAAATATTTAAATATTCCCTCCCCGTCGGATAATTAATGTGCCGCTAATAAAGCGCTCTACCAAGCTCGCGAGCGCGCGCGCGTGTGTGTCGCGCGGGGAATGTGGGTCAATTAAACCGACTCTGGTCGATTAGAAGCGAAGCCGTTTCGACTCTAACTTAATAATCATTTGCATTTGAAATCCGTGTAGGTACTTTCACTTTTCAATTTAATGGCTCGCCACCAAGAAATTCGCTGGACTCTGCTCGACGCTTGTTCGCATTATGCAGTTGTTCTGCTCTCGAGGAAGCACTTATTAGCGCGGAGAAATTACCAACTGAAAGGTTACATCTTAACGATTATTACCAGTATAAGAATACTAATTGTTTGCTTAAAGATTCTGTATTCATTTCGGGCTAGTATGAACATGTTCGGTTGTATTCGGTACCTCTTTATATTGTATATTAATACAGTAGATAATTGTTTAATTTCTGATTGCGAGTGGCTTCCTTTCGACCATAGTTATGTGTATCATACAAATTTGTTTTTTTTTTTTTCTTCAATCATTGCAATCAGTTTGACAATAACATATAGATGAACATAGAGTCTTTTAATCGCTCTACTGTTTTAAACTTTACCCACACATATATACTCATGAATGCATAAAATCCGCATTTTTTATATTTGGAACTGAAAAAATTTAGTACAAAGAGTGCAAAGTCAAGTTGTTAGTACCGTCTACCCTACCGTTTATGTTTATCAATGCACACGTTTATTTGAATTTTTCGCCTTCATGCGTGGAACGAATGCATACAAATCTACACTACATATATTAACACTTGAGCAACAAGAATGTATCACAGAGTAGTTACGAAATTGTGTTGCTCAAGATAATTTTTTACTGCACGAATGAAGTTCCCGTTGGACTGTACCTTTAATCTTTCATAGTGAAGGAAATTACAACACTTTTTACTCGCAATCACTCACTGATAACGCAATAGTAAATCACAGAGTGTATCTCGGTTTTCGGAAAGAAGTAGGATCGACCTGAAAAGTCACGAGTGTTTTTGCATCTACAAAAATCCCGCGGGATTAATAAATTTATGCACCGTCGGATCGAAGCGTTCCACGTTTATGCTAATTACTGCAGCAGCACCAGTTCTTTCTCTCTCTCTCTCTCTCTCTCTCTCTCTCTCTCTCTCTCTCTCTCTCCCTCTCTCCCTCTATCTTTCTCCAAGAGAAAAAAATTGTTTAATTCACGCAAAGCCCTGCGTTAAGGATGAATTATTGTATCCGCGGCAGGAATTGCATTTACAGAGGGACTCGTCGTGCTAGAATCGATGACGGAGGAACTGAAACGACTGTGTTAACCCTTCATTATAACCCACTTTCTTCGAGTCTGAACAGTATGCATATGACGTGAGCAGGGTTTGAAAAATTTTCAGTACGACTGCAGTAGAAGAAACTGCAAAATAGAATTAAAGAGACTGTTTGGTTACAAAGGGGTGGTGGAAAATAAAATGTTACGATCAAATGAAACAGGTTGGAATTTAGTCAATGCATGTTGTTACTATTTATAGAGGTTGCAGAAATTGTTAGCTTACTTAGAACATCGACTATACGAAACATATATGAAGACGTAACGAAAGGCAAGTAAAATTGGCATAGTAGAACGTTGAAAGATATTCTATTTGTTGAATTAAGGGAGAAATGACAAGTTTTTAGTAGCTTATGACGAATTGATCGAACTGACAACTGCAATTGCGAATTTTGTAGAAATAATTCGGTCAAATACAAAACTGTGAAGGCGGTAAAAGAATAGAATAACATCACGTTATTCTCGACTTATTAAAATTACTCAAAGAGGAAATGCACGTTCGTTTAACTTCCGTTTTTTAAATCTTGGAAAATTTTTATTTCGCATAAAGATCCGCAATCTGCATGTGTGGCTGTGAGGTGGTTAAGACGCGATAATTAAGTGGACGGGGAAGGAAGAAAGCGTCCTCGTCTTAGACGGAGGAAGTCGGATGAAGCTGTATCGTAGTCAATGTATCATTTCGAATGTAAGTACTTCAAAGGCGTATTATTATTTCGCTGTGCCGTGACGTGGAAAGGGGAAACGTGACACGCCGCAATATTCTGGCTGACGATACCGTGCGCGGCGTGTGTGCTTCGACATTCTGAAGGCGGATGGACGTGCAAATCACGCGATCGCCGCCGCCGCACCGCTACCTTCGACTCGCAGATGCCGGCGCGCTGGGTGGCGGCGGTAATTGCATGTAATTTTTGCTATAGATTAAGAATCGAGGCGAGCCCGTTTCTCTCTACCCTCCTCTCTCGCTCCCCGGCTCTCCCTCGCTCTTCCTCTCTTGCTCCCCGGCGCCGAGAACAAAAATTAACCGTTCGGTTTACACGAAACGTCCAAAGAAGGCCAGCGGTCTTCTGGGACAGCTTATACGGCGGCCCTCCCGTCTCCTGATCGACACCGTTGATCGATCTCATTGTTCCGTACGATCGCCGGACTCGATTAAACGGCGAACCAACGTGAACATTCCTGGAACGCGACTACTTGCGCAATTTCGACCGAATAAAGGAACCGGTAACGGCGCATGATGAACGTACCTTATTTTCAGTTCGTTTTTCCCTCTCCTGCAATGTGTATTGCGTGCCCGGATTGTGTATTTTAATGAGACAGAGGAACAGCTTCCACTTTTTTCTCTGATCTAGCTGTCTAGCTTTTTCCTGCGTCGTAGTCTTTATTTTTGGTTTGTTAGTTTTAATGCGGGCACTCCTATGGACGGAGAAATGTGCATACAGGTTTACTAGATTTCATTTGTACTTCTACAAGCGACCTTTGATGCCGGGTATTGTGTTAGCTTCGTGATATAGTATCAGATTTTTATGCAGACTTCTATTTTCATGGGTTATTTCACGGTGAATCAAACGAATTTTTATTACGGTGAAAATACAACGAAAGTGTCATTAGTAGACTGTGTGTTTTCATACAAAGTAAAAATTGTCTGCATTAATCGCAAGATGCAGAAGCTATATAAAGATTTATGCATTTGTGGGATAATGTATAGACTGCGGATTTTTAAGCAAAATAGGAATTGTCTGAATTAATTTTAAAGTACAGTATAGACATCAATCTCTATTTTTTAAAAATTTGAATGGGTTGGAAATACAGTCTTTACTCGATATATGTCCCAAATATCTAGCCGATAAAAGCCCCACTGTCGCCACTACCGTCCTTTTTTACGTTCGGTATCAAAGAATAGTATCCTCTAGCCGACATATATCCCTGGGTAGACCCGCGTTGTGGACACATATCGAGTAAACACTGTAATGCAACGCTATATAAATATCTTCTCTGCTTTGTGTTCTACCCATTTTTATCAGAAATTCTAATCAAACTGAATGAGCATTTTATAAACGCATAAAATCCGCAGTAGGGCGACTAGTGTCCGCTAACGTCGATGTTTCCCAGCATTTTACAAATTTGCGCAGGACACAAATCGCAACGTTTGACAAGTGTGATATACGAGCGAGCCACTCCTCTAATTAATGTTCGAGCGAGTTGTAGGTGTGCGACGCCGAAAAAGAACACGGGGACCGATCGACCGGAAGACATCGGCACGAAAGTGTGCCCAGGCGACCGAAAAGTTCGCGGAATCGCAAAATTTCGAAGGCGTGTTTAGAGTCCATCAGCCGCGGCGGCGCTCGCTCATTCGACGCGGAGAGACCGGGCCTGGGCCTCTCATTTGCCGCTGGATTGTACCGGTACGTTAATGTATCGTTTGCACGCCACCGTCGAGGGAGGTTTACCGGTGCCAGCGAGACACTCTCGCACGTTCGAATCTCATACGTTTGAATCTCACGCGTCCCGAAAACCCCGTCACGATTCAATCCGCCGCGAATCGTCTTCGGGGCAGCCGAAATCCAATCGATCCCTTGGAATCGCGTCTGCAGGACGAGCTGCGAAAAATTCAACGATGCGAAACAATTACGCCAGAAACAGTAATGTCCACAAAAATCCTCCGGAAACATTTCTTTGCGGAAATTGACACTGTGATTTTTTGGGAAGAAGAAACACACGAGGGGTACCTAGAAAGTAAATTTTAATACGACCAATTGGTTCTGTATTGTGCATAGCAACTTCAAGAAGTCTTTCTTACTTTTAAAACCCATGCCCTGGCACTCATGAGTGTCCAAGTCGAAAAATTAATTTTTCTTCTGGTGCAATCGTGTAATCCTAGGATCTATAGAATGTACATAGCCTATAGCTGTTTCAAAAAACCCAGTTCGTATAAAGCTCACCACGGGAAAAACAGAATATTTCTTTCGATCTGTTGAAGTGAATTAAATTCCAACCCCCCGCGATCGAAATCATCCGCACAGTGGTCGGTCGGTCGAATTTTCTTCTGTTTCGGTTTCACCGAGCGGGCAACTACAATTCCGCGGGGCCCCATTGTGGTCGTTGATTCCTCGAATTACAAGCTAGCGATACGGCAATCAAAACGTTATTATCTGTGAGCGGGCGCGTAGCGTTCGATGGTAGTCAATGCACGGTGTAACAAGAACGCGGTTCGCATAAACAGCGCGGAGCCATTTTGCGCTCGGGAACAAAAACACGGGACACGTTGTTACGCAGATTAGCGGCATTGGGAAACGCGACACCCGGGGGCGACAGAAAGGCTTTGTCGCAGTTTAATGCGCGGGGTATCGCGGCGCAGACGCTTGTCGCCCGGCCCTTACAAAATTAATTCCATTCGCTGGCAGACACGATGAATCGCGACCGATTCTCCCGTGCAACTTATTATCGAGCCACTCGCGCACCGTAGCCAGACGCGTGTACACGAGAACTCTTTAGAAAATGAGTTCACACGACGCCGGGGCTCTCGGGGTGTTGGGCGTCGAGTGGCGGACAAGGAACGGGGAGAGAAGTCAGAAAGGAAATAGCCAATCACGCAAATGAGGACACAAAGGCGCGACGGGTTCGCCCGTTAATTGGCATACGTTAATTAATACACGGGCCGTCTTTGTTGGGCTACATCGACGCCTGTCTGTGCGTCGGAACGAGGCGACACTTCACCGAGAGTCGGCTCGCGGAAATTGCATTCCGAACCTGATAGATTGTACCCCCCCCTCCCCTCCCTCCTCGCCCACCTCTTCCAACGCTGGATCTTGTTTCCTGAAATCGCTGCACGAACCGCGTCTTTAATTAGAGCGTCATCCATATTCATAAACATAGATTATAGAGCTCTTCGACGCAGTCTCCCGCCTCTTTTTTCCACCATTTCGCGCCATTAACGCGCCCGCGAACCTTGCCAGCGATTCAATTACGTAAACGCGCCGATCTGTAAACAGATTAAAGCGATCCCGCCGCGGGAAGATCGCATAAACGCGAGAATGCCGGTTGAAATCGTCTCTGTTGTTTAGCTTTGGCTACTGTTAACCGTGCTACTTTTGGTCATCGTATGGCAAGATCTGTTTTAACTCTGACGAGTTCTCTTTTATTCGGGATCAGTCACCTAAATCGGTATATTTTGAAACCTACAATTTTCAAATCTGTATTAATGTTCTCGTTGGATCGAACACACGATACAGTTTTATAGATACGCGTACAACAAGAGCACGTATATGGCGGAATGTTGCCCTTCTTCAATGGTCAATCAATACCACTGAGCACGTTTGATGTCGATGGATTTCAAAACACCATTTATTTTTTATATATTTTGCAACGTACCCTATTGAGGACAGTATTGATGTTCTGATTGGATCAAACATATGATGCATTTTTATGGATACGTATTCGAAAAGAGCACGTGTGGTAGGATGATGCCCTTTTCAGTGGTAAATCAATATTGTGGAACATTTTAGTTGTTGATGGAATTGAAAACATCAATCTTGTTTTATAGATTTTGAAACCTCCACTTCTGAGATCGTGTGATACATTTTTGTGGATTTGCACAGTGTGCGCAAATCCGCAGTAGCGTGCATTTTAGTTGTAGATCTATACTGACATCTGTACAGTACAGTTTGTTTAGGGTAGGCCAAATTCATTCTATCGTGTCTTAAATAATATAAAAATTTGGTGGTATATTTCTGAACAAGTTCTATCGCAATACACTCTTGCTACAATGCACTAGAAATGCATAGAGTCAACACGAACAAAATAAATAAAATATACCTTAAGGAACATGCTCTAGCGTTTCCGATTGAAACGTCATTCCAGGAGTAATAAAAGATTGATAATCTGAGGTGAATTCTTTCACTGTAGGATCCATCGCGTTGGAAAGATGCTCTTTGAAAAACAGTGACAGTAAAAATCGCGGGCGCGACTGTGGCACGTCGGGAATCGCGTAGGAAAGCTGATAAACCATCTGGCGGTGATATACATTCGATCATATAAACTTTTTTATTCGTCCGTAAAGTTTAATCTCGGCCCTTTACGAGCCACTGTCATTCCACGACCGACATATTTCATTAAGGGTTGCGTTATAGCGGGCGATTTTCTACCTCGGCCGTGGCTGCTCGCGGCCCATAAGCCGACGCCGGAATATCCGATAAACGTGTACGACTTAATTAATGCTTTGTCACCCCGGTGTCTTACCACGCGTCTGGTACCGCACGATCACCATTCGCCATCCACTGACACTACCACACCGGTGGTAACCGGCCGAAACGGGCCGAAACGGGCCAAAGCGGGCTCCGGACCCATGCACGCACACACGAGGCCCTTCGACTTCTTGTGCGCCGAAGGATCTTCGCGTTAAGCCCTAAATCACCGTATTAACACGTGCACACAGGACGCACGCATGAAAATGTTTGATTCCGTGATCGTGCGCGGGGTCCCATGCACACCGGGGCCCCCTCTCTGTTTCTCCGCGAAGGCCATAACGCGCGTTTACGAGCAGGCCCCGGTGGTAGGGGTGATAAAAATCGAATGATTTAACCGGCGGAGGATGAATATTGTGACGGCATGGAACGGGCTACAAGGTCTTGCGATGTGTTCCTAGGACCGATAAATTTCACAGAACGTCTCTGGCCGGGGCCTCTCGCTCGCCACGCTGGGCCCGAGGACCCCCCTCCACCGTCGCACAACGACGATCCGTTCGATTTTTGCCGGATCGGCCAAGCACGTTTTATGCAACCGGACAATATGGAGCGACCTCGTGGCTCGTGCGTCTTGCGTCCTGTCGGGACCCATAGGGCCCCGTAAGGCCCCGCGTCTCGTACACCCGCGCGCGTGTCACGGGAAACGCCGCGTGCTTTATGACTCACGGATTTTTCCAGCACAGGAAAATTAACCCTTTCGATCCAAGTTCTTCCTATTTGGATCTTCTTCTGTCTTTTTTTCTTCAAATTTGGGCCTTAGTATTAGAAACTGGGACAAACTAAAAGAGTGTAAAATAATATATGCATATGACGCGTACTTTTCCACAGAGGATCAGACAGCTGAAAGGGCTTGTACTGCGTACCCTACAAAACCTACACCTGTCGACTCCTCGCGATTATGATCAATCAATAATAACTTATGTTCCCCCTGAACCTCGCACAATGCACGACCCTTCTGCTCACTATCAAATGCTCGAACCGAACGATAAGGGTGAATCGATTCCTACAAAACTTTCCTATGTTATACCCCCGGTCATTTTCTAATAGCAACATCAAGATGGTATTATACTCCTCTTGTTTTCCCTCACATAATGGACTACGGTGTTCGTAATGCCTCGCTATACCTCTGAAAGCGTGCTTAATGATCTATAAAGTCGTTGTAGACTTGCGATGATCATGCGCCGGAGTGCAAGAAAACGTTTCAGACGGTCGACTTTTCTGAGCCAGCCTGTGTAAACGTGTTTTGCGTCACTGTTTTTGTCTTGGAATTTGTGGAACCATGTTAATGTCGATGTAAAAACTGCGTCAGTCTTTGTAATGAGATTTTTACCTTTTCTTTGCAATTCGGAGGATCTAGAAGCAAGACAATTTTTGTCCAAAACGTTTTCATTCGTTTATAATTGTTTTCCGTGTCCAGGCGCTGGTTTTTCTAATCTGTACTAGTTTTAATTAATCTTGGCACGCTGTTAGTAGACAGCGGATTTGATACATTTATGGGAAAAATGAGTCAGTGTAATTGAAAACAGTAGTAAAATTCATGACTTAAGAAGAACGATGTATCATCTTCAAATTCTTAAAGTTATTGGAGAAAGAATGAAATGTGTGTCTGACACCTGTCTCTTGCAATAGATACAGGCAATTTATGTTTTGCAAGAAGATCCGCAGTCTAGTTATTAGTTAACCAAGAAGTGGATCAAACAATACCTTACTCAAAGAAGCAGTCACATTCAGTCTCGATTATCTCTCCCGAACGACTCAGTACCTTCTTTATAAAAGTTCCTGTTCCTGGTAACAGGGAAGGCAGCAATTTTGTAAACGGTTGTAAATTGAATATTAACCTTTAGCACTCGAATGGTGACTGTGAGGCACCACTAAAGCTTGCTGTATCAATATTCAAAATATTTTTTACATTATTAAATTCGTTTGCATTCAATAAATTACTGAACATTTCAGTATTGTACGAGTAAATGGCATTATTTTCGTATGTATAACATGAAAAAAATATATAGAAGGGAAATATGCTAGGTCGGTAGAAATGTTTCGTTTTCGAATTCTCCGTTAAATAATTTTTCTTTTAAGTACACAGATACCTGCCCACTTTTAATCGATTGTTGGCCATACAGAGACAAAACCTAGAAAGAGGTCCACTTTCTTGGACCCGTTGGAAATTTGCAAAAATTTCCACGAGAGGCTGCAATTCGCAACGAGTCGAGGGGGGGAGGGTAAAGTTATCCGCGTTCCGGTCGGCGACGAACGATAGAAACGCACCTTTTACGAGTGTTATTCGTTTAGAACGAGCGACGAATTTAATTGCAGATTTTCGAGCTCGCGCGGTATCCGGACGGCGCGGCCGCGCGGAGAGATGGAAAGCGATGCTTCTGCATATTATTGCGTGCATTCGTATGATAATTGCGGGCTTTTTAACCGTGCGCTCGCCGGTCGCCGACCCGAATTCACGAGATAAAGTGAGCAACGGCGCGCACATCGGACCGCCGCGCGCCGCCCGCTCGTAAAAGTTTGACAATTCGAGAAATTCAAGAGCGCTGCCGCGGAATACATTTCTGACGCGCTTCTACGTACGGCTAAACGAAATCTCGGGGAATAAAATAGTTTCCCGATGAATGTGGACCGCGGAGCACGGCGAGGGAGCTCTTTACATTTCGCCGGGCGCCGTGTCCGCGAACTAAATGTATTAATTAAAAATATTTTCCCGGTGTGTTCCCTCTCGCGTATTCCCGCCGTGTCACGCTGGCAAACTACCGTTTCCTTTGCGCGAGACCGTCACTGAGTTGCATTTATTATTTAATTATCCGAGAATAAAACATGGGGCCGGCACTGTTATACGACCCATCGATCCCCGGCGTTCGTACGCGACGCTCAATCCCCGAATTTCATGCGGCGACACAGTCAATTAGTTTCTCCAGGCTTCGACTCAATTATTGCTGTATTAGCTCGAACCGAAAATCATTTCCGCGTCCATTCCTCGAATTATATCGGCGCGGAATATTTAATAATAATTCATATTGGCCGACCTAATAATTGCTACTCTATTTAACCATTCCCATCATTATTACCGGTGTATAATTGTTCAATTATTTTTGGTTATTCGTGATTGAACCGAATAATTGAGTGGGTCGGACTTTTGCAGATGAGGGGACCGAAAAAATCTCTCTGCAGCTTCAGCTAATTCTTTCAAGGGAAATTAATTGTAACACTAGGGATAATATTTTGCTAAATCGTTCTTTATACGGTAAATCGTCAAAATATTAAATCATTTTAAAGCTCGTTTGCTGGTTAGTCCATCTAATTGCAATAATCTTTACTCATTTCCAGATTAAGGTAGTTAAATCTGATTGTTAAAAATCTGTTATTGCGTTTTTACGTATCTAATGTAAATTCACAAGTAAAAGAATTTACAGTAAAAAATGAGAAGTTTGGCTGTATCTAGAATCAGAAGATCGTTGAATTTTCAGGTCCAGGAGGCACGCACGAGGGTTAATCATTTCTGACTCGTCGAGCTTTGACGGTCGAGACAAAGCACGATTTCCACGAGGTTCTTATCGATCTGCGGAATTTTCGCTTTAAGTACTTCTGCGAGGTAACTTCGTTGTCTCTCTGCCTACCCGGTCCGGCCCACGACTCTTACGCTGATGAAGGGCTCCGCCTAATGAAAGGGTTGTGTGTTTGATACCCTTAAGAATTGAATTACGGCGGGACGGACGCTGGGACCGGTAGCCATTTCGGAAAGAATAGAATCTGCGCCGGTCTGGGCGGATTTATCCTCGTCCGTATCGCGATCTCTCATCGACCGTGTACGTGCTGCCCGGTGTCGTTTATTTAACGACCGCTTATTTATACGGAAATAAAAGATGAAAGGAAAACGCTGTTCCCCCTGGATCAGCTCGAAAAGGGTCAAGAGAGAGAGAGAGAGTATTAAACGTTCCGGGGAAATTCATAAAAATGACCATTCGGAAACGTCGAGCTAGTATTGCCCTGTACGGTGCTAAAAGATGGCCGATTTTAGGGGCGATCGGAAGCTTTTCCGCACTTATTTCTTACTTACACTTCTACCTTTTATTACTCGTTCTGGACGCTACAATCTTTGCAGAAGAAGAATAACTGCAGCGTTATAGAGAATTGGTTGTACGAGAAACACTTTGAATATTAACAACAAGGTTTATGAAAATAGAATATGTTTGGTATATAGTACTGCTTGAATTCTATTTAAAAAATAATAGGAGTTAATGTAGAATCTTTTAAAAGAATGAGATTTTTAAGGACAACAATATATAGCTTTCTTTTATTCTTGCCAAGACTGTTGGCAGATGTACATACATGTATAAAGGTTCTTCCAATTGTAAAACTGTTTTTAAACGAAAAGACTGTTGATTATAAGTATAACATACTTTACGTTCACAGCTTTAAATTGAACAGGTATTTTACCTTATTAGATGAACAAATTTTTTAAAAGAAAATGATGTCCCCAAAGAACATGCAATATTATTTCGTTCAGGGATCGAAATAGATATAGAATATTCAATAGATTGTAATTCTACAGATTTTAGCAAATACTGAACACAATTCACTCAATAGTACTACAGCATTACTAAATCATTGGCACAATTAAATTAATACTCTGAATATGTATACTTGTTAGATTTGCATGGATAATTCATAATTTAAAGTTTTAACACTTTTTAGAGAATTTAAAGAGTGCTGCATAGCTTTAACAATATTCACCATTCTGACAACTTTTTCCTTTCAAAGTAGGCACTGATGAATTCGTCCACAATTAGTAAAAGGTATTAACCCTTTGCACTCGAAGCTATTTTAACTCCAAAACGAAACATTTCTTCCGACCTAGAATAATTCCCTTCTATATATTTTTCTTTCATGTTCTACGTGTTTAGTAATTTGTTAAATACAAGCAAATTTAATAATGTGAAAAATAT
This sequence comes from Halictus rubicundus, assembly GCF_050948215.1. NCBI lineage: Eukaryota > Metazoa > Arthropoda > Insecta > Hymenoptera > Halictidae > Halictus > Halictus rubicundus. The sequence goes on from NC_135165.1 coordinate 6,051,801, forward strand.
TTTGAATAATGGTATAGGAATTTTTAGTGGCGCCCTACAGTCGCGATTTGAGTGTTGAGGGTTAATATATGCATAGAACTGTGTCGAGGCATTTCAATGAAAGGTACCCATTGATTTTTGGTGTCCTATAGTGCAGGGGTACCATAATTCGTTTCGCAAAGAACAAATCGCGCAGAAACGAGTCGTCGGTGGTTGGTAAAACGATAACGTTCACCGGCGTGGCGGCGGCGTCGGCGGCGCGGCGTCGTCTGTAGAATTTTCGGCTTTCCATTGAAGATTCATGGTTTTTCCTCTGACGGGAACACGTCTCTGCGTCGGGATGTGTCTACAGTGCAGCGGGGCGTGCGCATGGATCATTCAACGTCCAACGAGACACGAAACCCGAGTCACGTCAGGAGTTTAAACACGATTCCGCCGCGGGTACGTTCGTATTTGAAATGTAAAGCCCGGCGATAAAATTGAACTGATTTTTGTACGTCAGCGTTTCTGCTTTTCATACAATTTTCAGCCGTAGACGCGGACAAGCAAAGCGTTCGCTCGGCCCGTCTATTCGGCGAAAGAAATCGCGGTTCCAAGGTTTCATGGTTTCATTCTGTAACGCTCCGGCCACAATATTGCACGATGAAGAGGGGGAGGGGGATTGAAAATTTCCCAGATTGCAACCGGTCGATCCGGCACTGATTGCTGTAATAAACAAGTCGAATGCGTTCTGCGGCCGATAGCGTGATCGTCCGAGACAAAAGCAGTTAAATAAGAGGCCACGCACAGTGGCCAATCGACTTCTTCCAACTTCCATCCCCGATACTTTCATCTCCTGATATAATTTCGCCTGTGGTTGCCCGTTGATTGCCGCCCGGGCTGCCCATCGAACTCCGATCGTTCGACCGCGATCACCTCCCGCGAAATTGCGTTTCTATCATCTGACGTGTCAATCGTGCGTAACACCCGCCCACGTTCCTACACGGACCGGCTGTTTAGATTGGGATTTTTGGGAATTCTTCTGGGCAGTTTCGCTTCGAAAATTTCCCTTCGATTAACCGGATTATTTCAGTAATATCTCAGTAATATTTCAGTAATATATCATTAACTGTTAGATGTAGGACATATGAAGGTCAGTACATTTTTGCACAGTAGTCGGTCTTTAAAGAAATCAAGGTGACCTTGAAATCTCCGAAACGCCTACACTTACTAAAAAATATATCATAATGTATTCCTCCAAACCATACAGCTTTTCTATTAAAATAAAAATTTTCCTACAATGCATACTTTAGAAGTCATTCAGGGTGAACAAGTTGGGACACCCTGTATATTTCTCCAATAATTTTTTAAGTGAAAACTTTTCTCCGAATTATTTAAAATATGACTGCTGGTGGCGCATTCTGCTGCACTAAAAATTATACAGCACAAATGGAACAGAGTTTTACACGTTTCTCATCAGTTGTTATAATTCTGGAATTTTTTCAAAATTTCTTGGAACGCATGAAAATATATTCTCAAATTTCTTTCTGCTTTTTGAAAAATGATTAACGATAAAATAGTCCCGCTTGATATAACTGTTAAAGAATCCGTAAAGAATTCACATTTCACCTGGGAGATGAATGTTTCTTCATGAACGGGTCTTTTTAAGAATATTTTTAACATTTTTCGAAAATTTCATATTTATCTTGTTTTGCTATTTCAAGTGCAATAAATAGTTCGCAAGGTTCTCCGGTCAAATGCAATTATCCCGAAAATGGAACAACTCTAACACAGTGCGATGGTGGTGTAATGGTTAGCATAGTTGCCTTCCAAGCAGTTGATCCGGGTTCGATTCCCGGCCATCGCACATTTCTTTTTTTATTTTTTATAACTCCTGTACGTACTTCCTCCACTTCGAGGCGATTCATACAGGGTGTTTCGGAAATCATGGTGCAAGCGTTAATGATTCCACATGCTGAAACAAGTTGGAAAAAGGTATAACATTTTTCGTGTGAAGCACACAAAGAAATTTATCTTAACACTAGGTTTACGGACGGCTAAAAGTGACTATTTTACATTATAAAAATAATAAGAATACGTCAATCCAAATTTTGAGCCATTTTTTAAACAGTATAAACACAAAGATTTGTTGAATAATTCTCCCCACAGACATGTCTTTACAATCACAATAATCGTGAATTAAAAATATTAGAGACCGTCATTTTGACGGGTCCCGTGATCCTAGTGTTAAGAAATGGTCTAGCTGATACTATTCAAGGTAAAATTGAAAATGATAACGTATCTGGTGACATAAGAAATTAAGATCGGAAATCGTCAAAATAGAAAGATAGCCACAAAACGCGGAGAGGTGCTGTGAACCGATTGCAACTATCGCGCAAAACGCAACTGTGTCTCAGTACCGTTTCAAAATCCAAAAATTCTCCTAATCGTCGACGGCACAAATGAGTCACTTAAAGTGAGTTGCTTAAAACCTCAGGGTCAATTTCTCAGAAAACACTCCGGCCTGATCCGTGGCTCTCCTGTACTGTTGCTATCGGTCGCGTAGGGAAAGCCGGTCACGATTTATGCCATAAACGTAACAGCTTTTAATCCGTCCCTAATTCACGGCCGACCATTAGAAGCGTTAACGGGCTAACACAGCTCGGCGTCGTTATGTCATTAAAAAGCTGTTACGTCATGGGGCCGGCCAGTTCCGAAGCCGCGGAGCAATTACGCGCGGCGCGGAACCGCGGCAATACTATGCGATCAGCTTTCGAGTTTTCAATGATCCGGAGATTACAGTGATCTCGGTCGGTTCTACGATCGATTCCTACGCGTTCCTCGCCGCGTATGTACGTACCTGCATGCGCGGCGACTATGTTCCAGGCGTTCACGCTCGGAAGCTTATAAATTCTCATTATCTAGCTCGGCGCGGCTCTAAATGAGGAATCGCCGAAGGGGGAATCACCGTTTTCGTCCCGGGTTCGCGCGTCCCTGCGCTCGCCTGACAGACCTCGCATTATATCGCAATCATCCAGCTACCTAGATTGTTTCGTAAACGGATCACTCGCCGTTTAGAAGAGCAACGATCTACCGGACAGCCGGCTGTCAGTCCCTTTCGTTTCACCTTGCCACACCGTCCGGCCAAAGATGTACAAAAATTCACTTTCATGTCTATAGAATTCGCTTACAAATATTTCTACAAATTACCTGCTACTTATCTGACTTTTTCAGAATTTAACGTTCCAGAATATTTTCTATTCAGAGTACGAAAATCGTCATCCTACCGTGCTGTTATTAGTGATTAAACGTAACCCGTGTTGCCTTACAAAAATAAGAACGAAGTTGAACGATGTAGTACTTTCTCATTGCAAACACTAGAAACTGTGACCATTTACGGCGAAACTAACTAAACGAAACATAAACCTGTAGAAGCATTAGAAGGAGCATTTTGTTTAAAGTTTCTTCTGTACAATTGACTCGGCAGCTTTTTATTCTGCACAAAGAGTCTCAGCCTAGTGGTTAACTAGAAGCGATTTGTAGTCAACGATTTTATAATAGACTGGTTGTACGCCTGTACCTACTTTGTCGATGAACGAGAAAAAAGATACTGAGCATGTTCACATTGCAGCCCAACATTTGCAAATTTTTGCGACAAGAAGCAGGTACGCACGTTTAAAAATCGAACTGTACAGCCAGGAAGTTAATGTTTGTTTCAATTACACCAAGTACGTCGAGGCAAGCCTCGAAGGTCGATAAGAACCTACCAGAAATATTCTTTCCCATTTACCCCGGTATAGATAGCAGCGGGATCGAATGTATCTCGGATTGATCTTTACGATCGCGGAATCTGGTCCCGGGATGCAGTCTTACCGCGAAGAAGCGAGCGTCGACGCGCATCTGCTCCATAAAAAATAGAATACCGGTCCGCAATGCAACTTGGCATCCCACCAGCAGGCTCATACCGCGGGAAAGCTTCGGGGGGCCGCCGGAGGAGGAGGAGCGTGCCTGTAAAAAGTCCAAAACCGCTATCCATCCCCGACGGGCCATTATAGAAAATACCCGTGCGCGTTTATTTCTGGGAAAACGTTCGTCTGAAAACATCCACTCGGTTATTCATACGCGGCCGCGCGCTGTCTCTGTCTGTCCGGGTTTTCGTGTCTGCCCCCCCCCCCCCCTCCCCCTCCCCCATACCTCTGTCCACCTACTTTGTCTTTCTTCTTGCCTTTTCCCTTCTTTTTTATCACGCTGTAAAATTGCGATTCCGGGTCGCCGGGATCGGTAAAACCTGGCGCGAGATACTATTTAGTTTTTATTGTCCTCGTAAAACGGGTGTGCGCGCACAGGTGCGCGGGAACACGAGAGCGAGCCGACCGCCCACGTACCTGTCCGGAAAACCGGCGTGTACAGGTTCGAACGAGTGCGTAAACTCCCGAAATTGGCTGGAGATATCGCGGGAAATGTTCATTCGTCAGGGCGAGCCTTCGATTGGAAACGCGCGACCCGAACCAGCTTGTTTCTCCAGAATGGGATTAAGGACCACGCCGCTCGTGTTACCGGTGTCGGAACCTGAAAAGTTTCCACCTGGAGCGAACAGGTTTCGCCTAGCCTTCGTGGCGGTCTCGCGTTTGTACTCGCTACTACTTCCTACTTGAATCTAGAAGTTCATATTGCGACATTCACCCGCTTTCGCTTCTTATTGCCGAGATAAATCGGTGGGTAATAGCCGACGTTTTTTTTTTTAATTTCAAAGCAGCAGGTTCTTGTACAGGATTTCTCGGTTGAATTTACATCGGTTCGGGAGCCAGCAGTTAGATTCTCGGGAGCAAGACATCTTTTCCGTCTCCTCTCTTTGCGTTAAGTTTATCCTCCACCCTTGTCTACCGAGCTAGCTTCGCCGAGCTCAACGCACCGACAAGTGAATTTTGGCAGAAGGGTGGGGCTGACTCGGGGAAATTTAACGGAGAATCACTGTATCCGGTTGTAACATAAATTCGTTTCGTTGTGAATACAGGCGGGGTAAAAGCCTAGATCATCTTGGGATGGAGCCAGATTTATTAAAATTGAAACCTGTTTGAACAATAGGAAAAATCTTGGACAGAATTCTAGTTCGCAGGATAAAGAGTCTGTATCTTGTATGAGAGTAAAATTAAGTAAAAGTTCTATGGAACACAAGAATATGGAAAAATGTTACCTTTGTCTCATGCAAGTCGCGGTAAAATTATTATTATTTTATTTCATGAAGATTAAACCCTTGAGTCAAACCAGACAACTATTGACTTGCACCATTTTGGCATTAACCCTTTGCACTCGAAGAAATTTTAACTCCAAAATGAAACATTTCTTTCGACCTAGAATATTTCCCTTCTATAGATCTTTTTTGCATGGTATACATACGAAAATTGTGCAATTTACTCGTACAATACTGAAGTGTTTAGCAATTTATTAAATACAAACATATTTAACAGTGTAAAAAATATTTTGAATAATGATACAGAAATTTTTAATGGCGCCTTACAGTCGCCGTTCGAGTGCTAAGGGTTAAATGGCTGTCATCACGTCAAACACGAAAAGTGATATACACACGGTCAAAATGTAAAACATGTACGTGTACATATACCTGACATGTTAAATTTCTTGTCTTTTAAGTGTACAAGTATTGGTTGCCCAATTCAACGTTACTGCTTGTATTTTCATTTTTAATTTCTTAAAAAAATGTAGACTACAAATTTAATATGATTCAATGTATTAGGCCGTCCCATAAGTTCATGCGGTTTACTCTTGTACCATTTAAATTCTGAAAATAAAATATGTAATCACCCTTTCATTCCACAAGCTCTTCCGACCTTATGGAAAAGACATGATACCGTCACTATAAAATTTCTGCGGTTTTTCATTGAAATACTTTTCAATGCAGAATAATCTAAACATGTCCACGGCACGAACTTATGGGACGACCTAATAAGTTAACGCGCGCAATGCTTAATGAAAAGAACAAATATTTTGTCTTGCAGTATCGTGCACTGTTTTTAGAATTGTAATTGAAGAGTGTCTCGGGACTTCCGGCAAGTTGGAAGCAATCGAGAGCAAGCTCGAGGCAACGCGTTATCGCGTCGTGTTTCGAAAGCCTTTTAAACTTGGCTGATCTAGAAGCGCACGGGTGTTCGCGCGACGATCGGCGTGGATTCGTTCGGTCGGATCAGGGGATAGCTTTTAACCGAGGCCGGGATGCTAATTAACAGGAACAGAATGACGCCGTTCCGCCGCGTAATCGTCGGCCGATCGCGTTTCGCGCGCGATCGTATCGCAAACGTCTCAATATCGAGGCGTCACGTGCCATAATAACCGACCGGGCAATTACGATTTCCTGTTTCTTGCGCTCCCGGCCGCTGGTTTCCGTTCCTCCCCGAGTGCTAGAGAAGATCGGGCTCCGCGTGAGAAATCGTTCTCAGCTCGCGTGCTCGTGATCCTGGATAATTATATCAGCGCATCGAGCACCTGCCATATCAGCCGGTTTCCGTCTCCTCGCCCTCTCTTTCTCTTTTAATTTCCATGCCCTAAGCTTTCGCGTTCGACGCGGGAAAATGTCACGCGATCGCCAGAAAAATCGCACCCTGTATTCACGCGAAACACGTTGTCAATCTTTCGACCCTTCGAGGTAGGGTGTCATACTTTTTATCAGAATTTTCTGGAGCGCTTCAATTTTCATGACAAATTGGTAGACGCGATGAGATGTTGCCGGTAACATTATAAATTGCAGATCGTTGCCGATCTGTCACAATGCAAGATGTTTTAGACACCTTCTGCCGCGCGGGATTGCGAATTAATTCTTGAGGCCGCGCTTTCGGTAGATCGTGTTAGATCGAGCAACAAATCGCACTCTATCATTTCATCCGAGCGCCAGGCAGGTGTTGCAGATCGATCCAACGGAAAAATAGAACACGAGCTACTGCTGTCGACATTTCGTCGGAGTCGACGATTAGTTTATTATAGGACAGCGTCGGTGAATGGCGAGCAGCTGAACGCTCGCTTTAAACTACGTCTCAACTCACCCCTTCCTTCTCACATATATGCATACGTGTTTCTCTAATTGTTCCGCTCGTATCAAGCCGAGAGAGGAACTAACGAGAGAACCTGTCATAAAACTGACAGCTGGGAATTGGGGTTTCAAAGAGTTTTCGGGCGAAATCAAATATTCCTCTGCAGGAACGACAGGAAAGGAAGTTTGCTTTATCTGTTAATAGCAGGTTAAATGTTTATAAAATGAAACTTCCCGATGTCCAACACTCTATCGCCTTTCCTTGAATTTTCATCCATGAAATGTCACCTCGTCCGTCCGTTTCATAAAACGTCACCTCGGTTGAGTGTCCTACATCATTTCTGCTCGACTTCGTTAGCCAGAGAACTATTCTCGTGAAAAAAGAAATTTATTCAGGCTGTATAAAGGTTAAGAATTATATGCACAGAGTTTGAAATTGACAGGCCTGCTAGGCTCGTTTCAAGAAATTCCCAAAGGTTACATGTTTTTGTCGGTGTGCAGACTTTCACTTGGCTGCAGATTTAATCACCTATGTAGAAGCAACAGTTCTATAAAAATTTGTCTATGCTTTCTAAATGTCGATGAATATATCGGGAATATTGGAAACGGATAAGCTAGGAATATTCCGAAATGTCGCATACTTCCTTGACTCGAACTGAAGGTTAGAGTTATATGGACAGTTATATAAAAATTTGTCAAAGGTCCCGAAAGATCGATAAATATGTCCATAAAATATGAAACGAATATATCAGCCAGTTTCGCTTGAATTAATACCTAAAGGTCGCACACGTGTTCGACTCGAAACGATCGTACTACGTGAGACCGTATAGAAAGGCTTTCACTTGATCATAGGTTTAATCACCAAGAACAAAACGCCACGGTTCTATGAAGATGTGTCTATACTCACCAAAGACCGATAATCGTATTCACAAAATTTCAAGTAGATAAGCCCACCAGTTTTGTTTAAAAAAATTCCCAAATATCATATAGTTTGACTCGAAGCGATCGCTTTGCGCAGATACTTTCACGTCATCGTAGATTTTTTAATCATCGAGAACAAAGTGCAACGGTTCTAAAAAAAATTCATATATACTCCCCAAAGATTAATAAACACATCTAAAAAATTTCAAGTAGATAAGCCCACCAGTTTTGTTTAAAAAAATGCCCAAAGATCATATAGATTGACGCGAAGCGATCGCTTTGCGCAGATACTTTCACGTCATCGTAGATTTTTTAATCATCGAGAACACAGTGCACCGGTTCTAAAAAAATTCATATATACTCCCCAAAGATCAGTAAACACATCTAAAAAATTTCAAGTAGACAGGTCCACCAGTTTTGTCTCAGAAAATTCCCAAAGATCGCGTGGTTCAACTCGAAGCGATCGCAGCGCGGAAATACTTTCACTCGGCGGTAGATTTAATTACCGGGGTCAGAGTGTAACAGTTCTATCGTCGGATCTCGACCCAGACAGCGGCTATGCAAATGGCGGATAGCGTTCGGGGATAAAGTTAATGCCGTAGATCGCGAGTTCTAATAACCGGCCGGCTGGCAATTACGATTTCCTGTTTCTTGCTCGGTAAATGATCCGGCCGTGGCTTTTGTCCCCCTCGAAGCAGGATCATGCGAGCCGCGGACGGAGATGGGCTACGGTTAAAAGAACCTAACCGAGAGAAAGAGCGAGAGAGAGAGAGAGGGTGATTAACGTTTGGGAATGAGCGAGGCTCGCGTGCAATCGCGAATAGAGATATCGCGGAACATAGCGCGTAACACGGACCCACGATGCTTTGGTTCGCGCACACGGTTTCAGGAAAGAAAGGCGGCGCTAAGAGGAAAGAAAAAGGACGGCGCGGGTGTCGGCGGGGACCAGAGAACGAAAAAGGAGCCGAACATGTTCATTTCGACCGGTTAGGTAATTCCCCAATGCAGAAACACGTGCGCGGCCCTCGCGTTTTAGAAAGGCACGGAAACCGCGTGTATTAACATAACCTGGCAATGCGCGGGGGTTTTGCTCGGACAGAAATAAGAAATTTCAAGCGTAATCACTGATTGTATCTCGTATTGTGATACATCAACCCTTTGCACTCGGCGCTATTTTCATTCTAAAATTAAATTTTTCTCTTCCGTCTTAGAATATTTTCAATTTGTTCATACGAAACTGATCCGATTTCCACATATAATATTTAAATGTTTAGTAATCTGTTAAACACAAATTTTGTAGTGCAACAAATACATTGTAATATTTGTTGTAATTTCTTTGAAACAATGCCACGACAATTTCTAGTGGTGCTTCAGAGTCACCACTCGAGTGCAAAGGGTTAATAACCAAATGCAGTCTGTAATGTGATATTAACACGTTAGTCACATACGACTGACAGTGATTTTTCACTGTGTTTAGAATTTTATTGGAGTCTTTCGAATTCAAAAGGGTTAAGACAACGTCCCCCATAATACATTTTAAATTTCTACTTTTGGTTCCATTAATTAAACTAGTCTGACTTTGTAAGAGTCTCTGGGGTTGATGTTTGACGCTTAACGCGTTAAGTAATTTTCAAGATAATCTGTCACGAAAAGTTGTAACAAAATTCGGTCGGGATCACAGTGCGCCAATGCATGTGCACGCGTTCGCGTCCTCCGGCTTCTTTTCTGGTTGGCTGGACCGTAGCCGTTTCTGTTTCTGCAACCACCGCCGCCACGCAAGTCGGCCGGCCCCCGCGGTTTCCATTTCGTTAATTGACATCGTCGGACGTTTCGTTCCGTTCGTCTTCGCTTTGATGTTGGCAGGCGTGCAACGAGAGGAGGCCGCGGATCCACGAGAGAAGAGAAAGATCGCGTTACTACCTACGCGGTAACCTACAGGTAACCCGGCAACAACGAGAGGCCTCCTCTCTCTCTCTCTCTCTCTCTCTCTCTCTCTCTCTCTCTCTCTCTCTCTCCTCGTCTTCTTCCTCGAACCGGCTCGCGGAACGGGTTTACGCTAGCGAACGCATTGCGGGACCCCGAAGTATCAGCGGCGATACCTACCCCGTTTTTATTTATTCCACGCTTCTATCGTATTATGCCGGGTTTGTGTTCCGGATGAACGGGCGAAATTACAAAGCTCCGGGCTCGTCGGCGGGGCACGTAACGCGCGGAGGGGCACGCGGCCGGGCCCCGTTTGCACGGTTGCAGCGTGTCGTAAAGCAATAAGATTTCACCGGCGCCCGATTCTCACGAGGTGAAACGCTCGAGGATCGACCGAGTCGCTCTTAAACGATCGTTGTCCGCGGAAAACACCTACGAGTGAGCCATCTGTATGGTAACCGGACCAATATCGGCAACCCTTCATCCCACACTGTTCGCCGTTTATCGCCGTTCCAGAGAATAATCGCAATTTCGTATTCGCACTACCCATTTCGTTACTTTTTCTTCCATAATTCACTGTAGTAGTTTGTTGCACATGAAATACCCGATTTCACAATGCAAATGCTACGAAGCGTTCTCATCAAGAATTACGATCACGATCTACAGGTTCGGTATACGTCATTTTAAGGTACAAAGTCTCACCTTCAATTTTACTTTGAACAGAGTTTACTCCAACGTCAATCAGTGTGACGAAACGTATTGACGATAGCATTAGGTTTCGACATTTGGTAAAAATGTATCGATTCATTAACACACTATTCGCCGGTGGGAAAGAAGTCTTCAAAATACAGATGACAATTTTGTAAATGATGAAATACGATCAAGAGACTTCAATTCATTGACAGAGTAAATTCGTTAGAACGGTGCTTACTTTAAACCATATATTTATTTAAAGTTAAAAATCGGACATTTACAACTACCCAATACTTGTCCCGCAAACTCTTTCCGTTTGAAATTTCTTCTTGAAAACATAAAGGCATTTGTAACATACCTATGTGACGTCGATGACCGTCTCGTTTGTTATAATTCATAAGAGTTTGACAGTTTGGCGGAATGATTACTTGGTATCTTTCGATGGAAATATTAATTTGAGTTTGTATTGTTCGACAGGCGCCCAGGAATGTCACAGAATCCTTCAAATCGGGCCAGTGTGCAGCGCCGAAAGGAAGGAAGGAAGGACGCGACGGCGGACCATTGAGGCGATCCCGGGGTCTGCGCAGGATAGACACTTTAATAGACGTAATGAGGGTAATTGAGTTTTCAAATCATTCGTTTTGATTACATCTACGCACGGACCGGTGGGCGAAACATAGGGTAGGTAATTACGGACCGCCCAGTCCCAAAAGAGCAGGTGCCTCTCGGCCACGAGATCGAGGTGTGAGGTTCAAATACTTGGACCGCCCTAATAGCCTCGAGGTTACAGGTCCCTTCGAGAAACCGGAGGGACCAGACTGGCCTCGTACTCCGGTGAAGATGCTGCGGCCCTCGTGTATCGCCGATATACATACACCTGTACCCTATGGTGGTTTGCGCATCGGCTACATAGCCCGGAATAATAGTACCGGGGCCCGAGAAGAATGCATCCTTCGGGCTGACGTGAGAATCGATGCCGGCGAACGAGTCCTCGTTTCGGATTAATAACACTCTTTACCGCGGAGATGTATATTCCCAGGGCCACGGTCCCTTAAGGGTATCCTTTACGGAAGCTTCCCTGGGAAACGGAGACCTTTTTTCTGCGACATCCGCGCCGAAATTTTGTATGCTTTCCGCGCCGGCAGCTGCCACGCGGAATTACTTAAATCGCCGTGCTCGGGGCCTTAACATAAGTGGCATTAGCTTCGGGGGCTACACTGTTGCGCCATGGTGAAGTGTGACCAGTAACGACGGGGAATTAATTTTCGAACGTGGTCGTCGTACAAGCATCGAAAGAGTTATGAGAACTTTTTAATAGAAACGTGGAACATTTTTTTTAATTTTCTCGTATTATCAGTCCCAATTAGAACAAACAGAAAAAAGTTACAAACAGTTTTCACCTACATTTTCTAATGTTTTACAAGGCGGTGGATTCGATTTTAGGAAAAACTGTATGGTTCTTCAAGGAAGGTCTTCAGCATTCTGAAAATTGAGTGTAAATTGACGCCATTGTTCAAATATTCATGGAAGGGACTGCAATAATATTAAATTATTCTTGCAATTTTAGTTACTGAACTTTCTGGTCAAATATTTTTGTTTCCCTATACGGGCACGAAAAAATGGATGCATTTGTATAGTGAAAACATATAATATTGATTGGTCTTCATTTAGTTACTTATTCGTTCCATTCAGTTATAATTTACACGCAAAATATGTGCTCCATATATTGTTTGGCTCAATACTGCAAACATGATTAAACCATTTGTTATATTCCCCTCTATACTTTTATCTTGTTACCAGGCTTTGGAAAATATTGAACGGGCCACTGTGGCTGGTCGTTTTTCTTTTCGGCTTTGCGATGGCACTATATGGAAAGATAAATATTATACTTAAATAAATATACCGAAAAAATAGCAGAACGTGATGAAATAAAGTAACAATTGTGTTTTATAAAATTTAATTTAATTTAGTGGGGATTTCGGTACATTGTAGACGGCAGACGAAACGTTAGCCCTTAATATCAATTTGAACAATGCCAATAAATAAGATAGAAAGAGAACTAATTAACTTTGTAAATTGCTCCGTCGAAAACGAAAAATTAAGACGCGCTGAGACGAGTTTAAACTACCTAAGGCATAAAATATGAGAGTAAAAATATAAATAGACTGTAAAAGTTTAAAAAATTTGGCAATTAGCAAGAGACGGATAAAAATGGAAAACGAGATCCAGCGAGGCGATATAAGTGATATTTAGTCCGCAAAGAAGTGCGAGATTATCGAACGAGGACATTGATTCCGGGGCGCGACTCATTAAATTCGTAATTAAAGCGTTTCAGCAGGCGTAAATTCGTTAACGAGGCTGAATACTGCGGCCCGTTTTGTATCGTATCGTTATCCGGAATCCGTGTAAAGTGCCGCTAGTCCATTACAAGGGATTATTAAATTCTATAACGGACGTTTGGATCAAGGCCAAAATGCGCCGCGGTTGTTCGCACGCTCGACGATCGCGGATACACCCACGCAAACCGAGATAAAAGGCTAAGGAGGGAAAATGGACGACTCGGAAACGATAGGTAAACAAGAGAAGGGATCACGGACCCTTCGGTTGTATTTCGATTCCAAACGGCATTACAAACACAGCACCATTCGATTTTCGTTTGGACCATTTCATCGTTCTTTCACGCTCCGCCATTCTTCAAAATTTAGCAATGCAATTTTCTGATCGTATAGTCCAAATTATGCACTTTTCAGAGACGATACCGACAAATTGAAGGAACTACAGTTTTACACTCGAGGAAAAATTCTGTAGGTAACTCTACGGTACACCTGTTCCTCTATATTTAATATTTCGGATCGCCGCCATTTTTCAAAATTTCCTAATGCAATTTTCCGAACTGATAGTACAAAGTGTGCGCTTTCGAACGACGACAACGACGATTCAACTGCAGTATTAGACGCGAGAAAATATTCTATTGGCAGCTGCATGGTGCGCATGTTCTTTCATATCTAACGTCTCGTATCTCCGCGAATTTAAAAACCTTCCAATGCAATTTTCTGAACTCGCGTTTCAAAAAGTGCACTTTCGAACGATGGCAACAACGATCCTAAGAATGTACAAATTTAGACACGTGGAAGGAATTTCTACGGCAATTCTGCGACGTGTTTGCCTCGGTTCGTGTCGGGTGACGCGCCGCGCGTCATTTCCGAGTCTATAGTCGGTCTAGACTCGTCATTGTCGCAATCGCGTTATATTTATAGCTGATCGCGTGCAGTTCGAGGTCCGCCGGAACTCCGTAATAAGCAAACGCTGTCTAGAAATAAACGGCGGCATCGGTTTCTCTCGTGAATCAGCTTGATCGATGACCTTGGGCGAAAGGTTCGCCGATATCGCGCCGCGAGACCGATTTCCGGCGCCGCGCCGCGCTGGCCCGTTAAACTAATAACAAGCGAGCGGACGATCCGTTTGCGATATAAACCAATCGAGCCCATCAAATATTTTCGCCGGTCCTGGGCTGCAGCTTCGATGGCTGCGTTCATCGCGGCCGATATGGCTTAGCGTTTCCACATTTATCGCGCGTAGAAACTCTATTATACAGTTGGCACACTCGCGCTACAGTTGCCCGTGTAGGCCAACGCGTGCGATTCACGTTCGCTGCTCGCTGTAATTGTCTAATGTGGAGCCGGCGATACGCGTATCGTCCGCCATGGAACCGAGCGATATTCCGCTCGCGGATACCGGCCAATACGCTTCAAATTGATAGGCTTCAATTAATACTGCCCGGGCCCAGTCTGCCATGACACTGACTCGATAATACTGGGTTTATGAGGGTTTTAGCAGAACCGTGTCACATACGTCGGCCAACTAGCTTCGTTTATACGCGCGAACCCGCTCTGGAACGCTTCCTTTCCGAAAATCGCTGAAAAACTAGCCAAAATTAATTATTCAGCCCTTAAGTAAGCTATTAAGGCGTGTGGTGATAAAATATCTCCGGAAACAGGCTAATTTTGTTTTACACTTGTTCTCTGCCACGCCACTTATGCCTGGTTGACGGAATTATTTCTCTAGATTTGTAAATATGTCCATGCATTGCAAATTCAATGACGCTACAATATTTCTATACAATTTTTTTCCCGAATAATATTAAATGGATCTTGCAGGGGGAAATCTCCGCATTACAACGTCACAATTTATTTTTCACGAAGTTACTGCAGTGCAAAGAGATAATAATGTGATTACAATACGATACATTTCTAAGTGCATAATAAATAGTGATAATAATGTGATTAGAATACGATACATTTCTAAGTGCATAATAAATAGTGATAATAATGTGATTACAATACGATACATTTCTAAGTGCATAATAAATAGTGACTTAATAAATATATTAAAATCGTATATCTTCAATTTTGTCCAACTAGATTGACAATCCATTGCACTGTACACGATGAATATAGAAATTTTCAATTAAGTTGTCTCCATAATTAGAAATTAGCAGAATCTTTCTTTCCGAGTCAGAAATCACACTTATAGAGTTTAGGGAACATTTCCAGTCTTCGTGAACAAAAACTACAATTCGTTTAAACTTCAGAGTCAGTATTTGCCGTTGGAAACTGTGAAGAGAAACTATAAAATCGTTGTGATAACAGTAGATCGATCAATTAAGTAGATTGTTTCAATTTTCCCGTGGTGCCTAGCAGAGCAAACTTCGGTGTGCTGTAAATCTATTTATCCACAGCAAATACTGCAAATGTGTTGTGAATAATGCAGAAGAACAAAAAGCGTCGGACCCAGGACCGCAAACTTGTTACTTCGCAAAAATATTGTTCGCCCGGCCAGATAAACATGTAATGCACATGCATATGCACGGCATGCAAGCGCGCTCAGAGATGTGTGTGTCCCTCACGTGCAGCCTGTCCGATGTATGCGCCCGCGTACGTGTGAATTCCTATACAATGAATATGCATAGGGCGGGCACACGTTTGTCTAGGACCTACATATGTAAACATTTTAATCACAGCGCCGATATGTATGTATATCTACGAACCGTCTACCAATCTGGAATAATCTAAGTCGTATTATTATCGCATCGGGTTAATCAGCTTGTAATTCACCCGGCTGTAACGCTGGTTTGGAACGAGTCCAATCGTACTCACCCCTTAACTCTTACCGAGCCTTATTGTTCCTGCTGCAATGACCAAACCGACGATAATCGACCATTATAACAAATTATTATTGCCGCGCTGTGCTGGATCGAAGTGTGCAATTGTACACTCTTGTCTTCCTTCCTACGTGGTATATAATAAATTCATCTGGAAATTAAGACGAGGATAAAATTGATAATCGAAAGTGGGGAACAGTGGCACACTTTCCGTATAAAGTGTAATAAACTTTAATAAAGTGTAATAAAGAGTGAACTTCAATCTTTAAATACCTGATGGTTTGAGTAGCGAATGTCACAGAGGCGTTGGAATTTGAAGAAAACTGACGAGAAGAGTATTCCAAATTTTTGGAATTTGCATTTATGACAAAAACAAGTCAAGGTTACGTGAAAATAGGGGCTTCAATCTTCAAGATGAGCACAGGGACATTGTCGTTCGATTTTTTTTTTCAGCAAGATACGAGAGGGCAAATTTTACCAAATTTTTTACCTGAGATTCGGAGGGTGTCCAATTTTAATCTTTGGTAGTGTTGCCAATTTTCTTTTCTATGCAGCTAACTAATACATTTTACGAAAAAATAATTGAAGCATGCAGAGGTTTCAGTCAGTAAGATGAGCCTAGGTACATCATCGTCCGATTTTTTCTTTCAAAAATAGAAACGTAATTTTTCGTCGGAGATTCGGGGATCGTTTAATTCGGATCGTGAGCGTTCGAATTGATTTCGGAACGCAGCGCGTTTAATCGTGTTCTTAAACGCGCGGAGAGGGCGTTCTCAAGAGGATCGATCGGCGGGAAGGAATTATCGCGGCTCGTCTCGCCCCGAATTTATCGGACATCCTGTGGACGCGTTCTCGCGCGGATACCGGCGAGCTTTGCGAGCAATTGTATCTCGTACACCGTGTATCGTTAAACCCGCTCGGTTAGCGAGCGCAGCCCCGGCCAGTCGTGTAGCGTAATGCCTCGCGCAAGGTTCACGGTGTAACACGTTAAATGGCCCTTGCCCGAATTTCCTTTCGGTAATTAACTTCAGCGCGGAAGCGATATACGCATCTCCCGGCCATTGCTAATTAGAACGTCGAATTATCCGGGGTGCCCGGGAGTTCTTTGGCCCGTATAACGAATGTTTAAACATCGAACGGGAGAGCCACCGGCGACGAGACCCCGCGCGACCAAGCGAAACGAACATTCGAAAAAGTTACCTAGGACCTCTCCCCGTCAGTTTTTTAATTGGATTCGAGGCAGAAGTTCGTCGATTCGTTAAAAATTTAGTTAGGTCGGTCGACTCTTTCATTTCGGCCGGTTGAATTGTTTTCTCGCCGCCCGGCCGAAAAACCGAACCCGAGACGGCATGAATTTTCAAGTGCCGATCGTTTTTCCGACGAACTTCCGCGCTAAAGAGACGCGGAAATATTTGCGAAACGCGGAAGCTTTGAATTAGTCTCTTGATGCGATCAGAAATTCACTCGCGAGGTAACAATTTCTACTGTACTTAACGAAGAAAATGTTTATACGCTCCGAACTGATGCGCTATTTCGTTAATAATTAAACTTTTGAAAATTCGTATGCTACGTTCTAACAATTCTTAGATATTCCAGTACTTTTTAATATTGCAATAATGACTGTTAGCAATCGACGTACTAGGCAATGAGCTTTCGGTACAAATAACTTCCCCATTCCGTGATATTTTGACTTAAATCAAAATTGCAAGTTGCGTCTTTATTTCTCAATAAACTAGAATTTTCCAGTTGATAATTGTCCGTGAGGAAAATTTAGAATCGTCTCCCATTTTTCTAACCCTCAGGGTGGTCTTCCACTTAAAACTAAATACAAGTCACCCCACTGCCTGAAACAGGCCCGACCCTAAGTTTTAAAGTTTCTATAAATATCCCTGGACAATATCTTCGCGGGGTCATGCTACACGTTTCTGCAGAAGAAAAATTAGATCTTGATCCCGCTACAGCAGGTTGCCGCCTGAAAGTTCAACGAAAATATCTGTCGCGAGTTGTCACTGAGAATCGACAGTGCGCCGGACGACGGACGACAGACGAGTATGATTTTAAACGAGGAACAAGGGCACGGGTAACTTTTTCTGGCCATGATACATTGGCGAGTTTCATGAGTGACTTATGACGGAAGGGGAACGACTGGCCGTGAAAAATAACAAATTATTGCAATATCCATCGAGCGGACGTGCCCTCGTATGGGGCAAGTGCCACGAGCACGTGTACCCGCATCTCCGAGCGTTTTCTCTTTCCACCGTGGTTGGTGTCTCGTTCGTTTTTCTCCCTTCTTTTTCTCTCCGGTTCGTTTTCCTTTTTTAATTCTCGTTCGCTTCTCCTTACGCGGCCTATGGTAGACCGCAATAGATGCCTGTACGAAGAGGTAATCAATAATGACTTAATGTCCTCCAATAACGGACACCATGGGTGGTTCGAGTTCTACCTTTAGGGTCTCCCCCACGTTCTCTCTCCCTCTCTCTCTCTCTCCCTCTCTGTCCCTCTCCACGGAGAGAGAGATCACTCTCCGCACAGAGTTTCTCTCGCCTTTTTGCGCCCAGCGTTATTTGCCTGTCTTCTTTCTTTTTTCGTCGTTCCTTCTGCCCCGGCTAATATACACCCACGTCCCCTTTGATCGTTAAAACCGGGCATACTTTCGCAGAGAGAGGGTCGTTCCGTTCCTTCTTAAAGTCTCGGCCCGGTATACCAGCTATTAACCGTCCCGATGTTTCTTTGACTCGTGATCCGGCACGGGAACACCATCGGAATAAATTAAAACGTGGCTAGCCGATGGGACAAAAGAAACCTGAGGGGCACGGGGGGGGAGGGGGGGAGCCGAGCAAAGGAGAATTCGAATTGTGTCGTCGGTCTTTGATTAAGAGCTCGCGATAAGCTTGTCGCTCCGGGTGCGCCCGTGTGTCTGTCGCTGTGTCGAGCCTCTGCATCCCTGCTATTGACTAATCCCGTGTCATAGGTCTCCCGTAACAAATTGGAGGAGCACCCGCGACCACCGAACACAAGATGGATTCGAATGCGGACACAGTTGACCGTTGCAACACCGGAAATCGCGATGCGATCGTCTGGCGACTTTAATATGCAATATTTAGAGGGGATTGGAAGTGTGATCGCACTGAACAAGTTAACCTGCAATGGTAACGAGTTGAAGATATTTTCAAGAAAAGCAAAAGCTTATTTTGTGATCTGGAAATGTACAGTAACTCCGTGAACATTCTCGAAACCACATTTTAATCATCAAGCGAACAATATTGAACAGAAGGTCGTTCGATTTATTGTAAATTTGCTCAAAGATTAAGGAGAAAGTTCAATCCCATATATGGATTGAATATATCTTTCTAAAGAACTAATCTCTCACAGTTCAATAAACGAATAGATAAGTGCAACTAAAGAATTATCTTCTTGTAGTCCAAGGGTGTCCCCTTAGATCCCAAAATAGGTAAATCCGATATCTCCAAGAGAATTCTTGAAAAAAATTCCTAAGAATCAATAGCTCTTATACCCACTGTACCAGAAACCTCAGTCGAGCGTCGAAGAGGTTGACACTATTCTCCGCTGTCCAACAAATGAGCAACATAATGCAACAAAAAAATTTCTTGTTACCCTTCAAAACGTGCCTTCACATATCCCAGGAAAGTTTTTCCCCATATTACCAATAATTTCCTACAAAAAAAATCTTAAAAATCATTTACTTCTATACCTATTACACTGGAATTCCCACTTGAACGTCGAGAAGGTTGACATGATTGTGCATTGTCCAGTAAATGAACAACCAAATGGAACGAACAAAAAATGTTTCATTGTACTATCAGGATGTCTTTACACATTCGAATAAAGTTCGTTTCCATACAACGAATAGTTACGGCGAAAACAATTGCTAAAAATCAGTAGGCGTTAGAACAGTTCAACGGGAATGTCTCAGGAACGCGACGTCCACAGGCTGCGGAAACGTCGACGCGGGTGACGGATCCGCCCGGAGGTGCGACGAGGGATCAAGCTCGGGCTCGTCATCCATTTTCTTTGATCGACGCGTCGACGTCATAGGATCTCGGGTTCTGATGGACGTCGTGCCATCAGGCTGGTTCTTTCCCCGGCGTGGACCGTTCGGGACGTAGTCGCCATGAAGCGTAATGCGTTGTCACTTACGCTGAGTTATGTAAGTCGCCGAGGGAAAAGGGTCTTGACATGGTCGTCGTCGCGCGCGAACCGGGAGACGCTGCTTCCTCTCGCCATGAATTAATCATCCGGGCCGCGGCGTATAAATAATTAGCCGGCCCGGCACAAAATCGTCGATAAATATTTATGGGCGGCTGGTCGATATGCAAGCGTAATGGCGATTGTTACACCCAGGCGCTCGTCGAAATAATCATGGCCGCGGCGCCGATTTACACGGGAAAATAATTCGTTCGGCAATTTTGTCAGTCGGCCTCCGAAGTAGCCGATGGGAACGGGAGAGAAGCGCGATCCCGTGTTATCGTCCGAACGACCGCAGCCGTTCCGTCTCTGTTTTACTCCCTTTTGCACGGTTCTCTTCTCTCCTTTCCTCTCTTTTTTACTTTTTATCCTTCCCACCCCCTCTTTAGCACACAGAGGGGCACGTACACGCGTGCACACGCCGCGCTGTTTCTCTGCGTTTTCTCTCTCGCTCGACGGTTTTTTCATATTTCTGCCGCTCCATTTCGCGGCGACAGGATTTCACGGACAGTTGATTTCATCTCGTCCGTTTGTTCGAATCCCTTTTTAATTCCCGCTGTATCTTCGATCCCGCGGAGCCTCTCGTTCGAAACGCGACGGATTATGGTCGTGAACCGAAGTGGCCGAGGGCACTCTGTCTTGCGCGGTTACGCGCCTTGAGTCTGCTGAATTAGCTGTCTCTTCCTATCGGAGAATCGATATTGTACTTTTCGTTCCAACTTAATTTTTAGTAGAAATTGTACAGCTTGGTATATAAAGTTTCGTATACGTGTCACGCGAGAAATGTAATTACTATTTATTATTTGCGTTCAGATTTTTTCCAGAAGTAAAACGTTAATGTATGCGTCGATTCCAGACGTTTAAAAAATGATCGAAAATTCACTTTAGAAGAACTACGCGCACTACGATCGATGAAATATTTACAAATTTTTGCGAAAGGTTAATTCATACAACTGATTGATTTATACAACGAAGGGGTTGAAACGGTAAAAGGGCGCTACCCTATTTGAATGCTAATTCAATTCTAAAAATCAGCAGATGTGTCGTCAAGATACTATTGAAAATTTATTGAAAGTATTCGCCTTTCCTAATACATGCATATCTGTCTCTTAGGGGTGGCGATGTTCCATAAAGTTGCTTGTTCATTCGACGGCGAACGGAGCGATTAAAACCGATGTTAAACGACAGATGTCGTCATTAAACAACGACGGAACTCCGTAATAAAGTCGCGAATAGGATGTGTTATTCGCGGAGTGACCCGGTTCGGATAAGAATGGCCGGCGTATTCCGCGGAGATCCATCTTAATAAAAGAATTCCTTGTTTCGCGGAACGACAGAATTTATCACGGGCATAAATTGCGATGGGCGTAGCCGGCGGGTGCGTGTAGAAGGGAAATTTATTCCGCAGCGAAAACATATTTGCAGGAGCGTCGCGCGATCGAGGCAAATATAGCCTGGCCGGTAGTACGCCGGGGCAGAAACACAATTCCGCTCTGTTTCTGAGTATCTCCGCAGCAAGAATCTGGCCGGACGTGTAATTTCTTCAGGGTTTCTCTATAATTTGCATCGATCGGGGGGTCTAAACGTTAACGACACGTCGCCGGGGACACCGTGAGAGCAGACAAATGGTGTCGGCGATACGAGCAGGAAAATACTACGTGCCCGCGTTTACGTTGCGCCGTTACCCTCTCTCCCTCTGTTCCTCTCTCTCTATCTCTCTCTCCCTCGCTGTATCTCTCTCTTCTGCGAAAACTAAAAAAAGAATGCGAATACCGGCGTTGGTTCGCGTTGCGAAAGCTCCGGCAACTATACCAGCGTCCCTCGAACACCAGCCACCGCTAAACTTAAATGGATATCCATAAAAGCGCGTACGCCTACGTGGAAGTCGGATAAGTTCGCGGGAAAAGGGGTGGAAAGCGGGCGGGAAAGGGGGTGGGAAAAAGGGGCGACCGGTATTATGTAACGGTAGGGTGGGCATAAAAATAGAAAGGGAAACGATATAAAGCGGAAACCGGCTGGTCGGGGGAATAACGTCGCCGGAAGAAACGAATTCTTCTTTCGACGACCGCCTTTCGAGAAGTTCCCCGGCATACGTAACCGCGGGTGGTAAATTTCTTTTTTTACGCGATCCACGGTGTATCCGCGATCAGAATCGTGTGCAACACACTCGAACACTTCCCTTCGGGCTTCGACTTTCTTCGAAGACGCTTTGCAACTTCCGAGAGGCAGCCGCGTGTCTGGCTAAAGTTATATTCTACTTAAGCCGTCGACCCAGCGCAGCGACTCAGAAATTACGGGCAGCTCGATGATTTTTACTCAACAAACCTCGCGGTTTTTACACTTTTCTACATTCATTAACCCTTAGCACTCGAATGGCGACTATAAGGCGCCACTAAAAACTGCTATATCATTATTCAAAATACTTTTTACATTATTAAATTTATTTGGATTTAATAAATTACTAAAAATATTGTACGAGTAAATTCCACCATTTTAAGTAGGTACAACATGAAAAAATATATATAGAAGGAAAATATTTTAGGTCGCAAGAAATGTTTCGTTTTGGAGTTAAAATAACTTCGAGTGCAAAAGGTTAATATGGATTCAAGAAGTGCGTCAATTTTGTTTGATGTAAAATAATAGTGTTAAGACAATAGTGTCAGCTGTCCTTATTATTCTAATATATATATTTATTGTTTCTGGAACATTTACCTTGCGGAAAATATTTTTAATCCGTTACAATAAAGAGACCCCTTAACGAGAAGAGCGTGCGACTCGTACAAACTTGTGCATTTCAGAATTATTTTCAACGCGCGCGTACATTTTGTAAATATTAAAATACTGGATTCAAATGTGCACACTTTGGACAACATTTAACATTTTTTTCGTTAAAAAATAGTCGAGCATAACCGCGTTATAAAAATCACTGTATAACTCCATTCTCCACTCTGTAATTTTAATTAAGCGTACAACAATTCAATTAGAACAACGTTTGAGTGGCTTTGAAAACAAATTGTTGAAATTTCACTTGAAAGCAGCATTTTCCTCCCGTACCGAAATATTCGCAAAATTTTCGTTACATTATGCGTGATAAAGTGAGCAATTAACAAGTAGCTGGGGCGGGTGTAGCAACGGCAAGCAGTCTCCAGACTTCTCGTCCGAACACCATACGTTTCATCCAAGTTTTTATTTAGCCGGTCGTGGGAAACGTATCGCAGTGGATTCGTCTCCTGACATTTATCGTGTTATTCGACGGCTGCCTCGGAGGGTGTTTTACAACGAGGTGGCATCGAACGTGACACGAGCGGAGCCGTTACATGGCGCGCGTTCGTGCGACCGCCGATGCAAAGTCTACGCTCGTTTGACATAAAAAGAGCTTCTAACAGCCGGAAAACACGCACGTTTACATAGCCGCCGGGTTTTCCCAGAGGCACTTCGAAACTGACGCGAAAACTTGCCGGCGCGTTTCCTCTGTACGCCAATCGCTCCCCGGTATTGGAATCTGTCGGATCGATTACGGGTTGAACGGCTCGTGTAATCGTGCAACAAACACCGCTTGCTTCCGAGATAATCGCCGATGCCTAATGCTACCGCGGAAATTATAAACGCGCCACAAAAACACGCGAAACTCGGTCGCTCGATTCGATGTTGCGAAAACGAATGTTTGCCGATAGTTTTAACCGCGCGGTTGAGCTATCGAGCGATCCGCACGAAACACGACGAATTATAGTACTGTGCAGAAGCCGTTGATCGCCTAATAGTACGGTAGCTTTTATGTATTAATTAAAATCCGATTTCCCATCTCGAGCAAATGAAATTAGAATCACAGTAGAGTCTCGATTTAAGATCAATTCTCGGGTCCGTGCTGTGACATAGATCGCGTAGGGCTACTATTTTCTTGTGATCGTCACATCCTACGTAACTCTATATTTTGAACAGATATATCAGAAAAATACGAAATTTTTGAGAGATCTGAGGAGCACATGTGCTTCGTACCTCGATAAAAATCGAATTAATAAGAAATGGATTGCAGTAAGGGAACCCTTATCAAATAATTTGTTAGGTGTTTAAAGAGATTGCAATCACGAATTACGGCATTAGAATTCAGGCTGATGCCCCGACAAGAGTAACCGCGACGTGGAAAGCGGATCCGGTGAAAAGGCGACGTCCTCTAAAAAATTTACGAAACAACCTGTTAGCTCGTCGAATCCGCTCCGAGCTTCCGACGAAGGTGTCTTGGCGAGCAACGGCGTTGTTGTTGCAGCGTTGATTGGGTCTCGTAGGCGGCCCGGTATCGCAGTTATCCATCGTTACATCGATAATCGAGGCGGGGTCGAGCATTATGGGACGATAAACGTTGGCGAAAAACCGTGTGGACGGCCTCGCGACGGGGTAATCCCCCGTAGCCACGCATCAGGATTATCGGGACGCGCAGACCGGGACACGATCAGAATCTCCACGGGAACGATAATTATCTCGGATCGGTTGATGGGGTTACCTATGTACACCTTACATAGGCTCGCCTGTACCCGGGGTATCGTTCGAGATCGACGCACGGGGGCGCTAGATGCGATTATACATTTTCATCGGTGCGTTGCTCAGGAGGGCAGATTACCGTAATGAACTCCGGCAACCCCTCTGCACGGGCCAACGACTCGAAATATGGATAACCGCCACTCACCTACGCGGTTTCTTCCCTATCGTCTCTCGTTCGCAGTTTTTACCCTTCCGAGTTTCATCGTGGACCGCCACAGTGGTCAGCACGAAAACTAGAACAAAAATAACTAGAAATCAAATTATTTTAGAAATTGAGAATTGTTGTATAATTCGTCAATATATCTAATACGCGTGTCTGATTAGTTTTTTCCGATTCAATTTATTAGGAGGACCCATAAGTAATCAATTATTTTGAAATTTAAAAGAAACTTTGTAGCAAATTCAAGCTTTTATTTCTTAATTTATTATATAATCTCCATTATTATCAAGGACAGTTTGCCATTTTCCCTGCAAATTTCCCTCGTATAGAAATCCAGGGTTCGTGAAGAAAAATATGACTCAAGGTGCCTCCTTACATCTTCTACAGAAGTGAATATTTTATTTCTTAAATAATGCTCCAGAGATCTGAAAAGATGATAGTTAGAGGGAGCAATATCCAGTGAGTACGGGGGGTACGGTAAAACTTCCCATTGCAATTCTTTGATTTTTTCCTGAGTGAGTTTCGCTGTATATGACCGCGCATTGTCAATTTGCAGTATTACACCTTTTCTATGGACTGAAGATGCACTCTTTTTCAATGGTTCTGAATATAGCCGTTGTAATTGCTGACAATACAACTCAGCAGTAACTGTTTCTCCATGTTTCAACGACTCAAAGTGAATTATGCCACGACAGTCCCACCAAATGAACAGTAACACCTTTCTAAGTGATAAGCTAGGTTTTGGGGTTGACATTACGGTTTGATTTGCAGAAAGCCATTGCTTGGAGCACTTTTTCATCTTCGGTAACGATTCTGCTAAGAAATGAATCTCTATGAAATCTGGATAACAATGAAGTACAAATTGATTGACGAATATTCTTGTTGGTCTCAGATAATTGATGCGGTACCGATATTCCTTGCCTATATACCTTTCCCATTTCGTGTAGGTGCCTTTCTATAGTTGACCATGTGGACCCAAGGCTGTGGCGCAAATTTTCTGTGTTGTTACCGTTGCATTAAATCCCGCATGAAAATGAAATAGTATGGAATGACGAACATGATCCTCGGAAGGTACGGACGCCGCCATTTTATTACAGGGTAGTATAAAAAATTATACTTCTTAGGATATTTTGAACACAGGCTGCTTTACCGAAAACTGTAAAAGAATACGTGTTTCCTCGTCAACGATTGGTACAGTTCTAAAGGCAAAACAAATACTTTGGAAACAATGGATTACTTATGGATACCCCTAATCATTTATAACAATCATATTTCTCTTCTATACGTATGTTCCGAATTGTTTAAGAAGCTGAAAAGATGGCTTTAAAGTAGCATAACAGCACAAAAATGATCTAGATAACAGGTGGAATTCGTAATGTATCCTCTAATTTGAATATTTGGATAGAAGTTATTACATGTAATTCAATACAGGAACAATGGATTGAATTTTTTGCATTCGCATTAATTTTGCATCGACGTTAAGCTGCAATTTGAATACCAAATCGATACATTCAGTAAAGGTTACTGGTAATACAAACCACAGTTCGTCGTTAAAACGTGATATGAAATTTTTCAGGTCGTACATTTTAATCGTACATTTTGAATCTTGTAATTTTGTCGATCGAGCGAAATACAGCTCGATTCGTGGCTTTTCGACGATCCCGCGAATGAAATTATTTCGCCGAGGGTGAAATTCGACCTGGTGAAGCTTTCCCCCGCGAAGAATTCAATTTCGTCGCTTTAGATGGCACTAGTCGATCCTAGCCGGTCAATTTTGACCGGGCTGTGCAATGCCGAGCGTCGAAGACGTCGCCGCGGGCCACGCCGACATACGAATGACACAATTTTTGGATAGATTACGCTTTTTGAGGTGATGCACACGACGTTGTCGAAATATCGGGAAAACGGCCTCCGAAAAGACGCGATTCGCGTTGTAACGTGTCTGCTCGCGTTCTGATAAGTGCTGTCGGAAATTGGTTCATGTTATTGAACCTGAAATGTCACATAGTATTCTTCTATTACGAAATTTTGCATTGAGATCCTCCAAAAAGCTGCATAAAAATGTATCTGTTTCAAAGGTACACTTTTCTGTCAAAGTTCAATAAAACAGCGACAAAGAATCGTACCTCAAATTTTAAGAGCTTGTTATAAAGTGGAAGCTTCAATTTTCAAATCCACCGTGATTTCACTTAGCAAAAAAATTTTTTCATTTCTACAGAGACGTTCAAACGTGTAAAATCACCAAACGAAAACTGGCTTCGCTTTCCCATCCAGTAGATGACGTAAAAATATTCGTAGGCAAAGTAAACTTTGGAATTTAAAAATTGGGAGTTGGAGCTTTCAGTCGAATCGTGGTAGATTATCCAAGGTCAACAACTTCTCATCGAGGTGATCTCTTTAGTGGTCTTTCAATTCTGCGCGATGGTGTGTATCATGTTCTACACATGTTCAAAATGGTAATGTCAGCGCTCACAGGTCAGCGTGATCGACAATGCACGAGAACGGGCTGGGAGAATTTAAGTAGAAGCTTCGTCGGCACATAGAATTACTTTCCAGAACGCTGCGATCCGATGCGCCGGAGTCGCCCGTTGCACAATGTTCAGCGAGTGCATTGAAACGAAATTTCCCGGTATCAATATTTAACGGTTCCCGTGTAATCCGGCTTTTTATCGATACAATATCACCGGCTTCTCAATTTATTGTCTCAGGCTTATTCTGTTCGAGTTCTCGGCCGTTCCGCTGAAGTTTGCAAAGGGTGATATCGACGTTCCGGTTTAACGGTTGAAGTCTTCATCAACTCGCGATCGAGAAATTGCGCGGTTAGATCGTGAAACTTGGGGGAAGTAGGTATTGAAAGAAGCTATTAGAGCATTAGAGGAAAGTGGATGAACGTGTATAGCCGAGTCCACAGCTATCAAGTTTGGCCGTCCGTTTCGAAAGGGACATTTGTTCGTTATACGTGGAACCGTTCACGAGTCTCTTCAAGTATTAACGCTTCCCATAAATATCGCCCTACTATTCGAAGAGCAATATTTTTGCAAATCGTGTACAATCGAGTATATGCTATTAATCGTACCTTAACATTCGTACATTTGAGAAAAATACTGCACAATGTAAGGAATTGATTTGTTCAACTCTAAATGGCACCTTAACAGCAGCAATTAATGAAATTGGTATTACAGAGGAAACAGGACATTTATTTTAAACCGCGAAATGTTTCGTGCAGTATATACCAGAAAATGGTTGTATTTTTGTTAGAGGAGTGCACGAGGGTTACGCAAAATTCCAATTTCACGAGTTTAAGCCGGCATTCTTTTCGCACACCTAATATTTCACGGGTGCCGTTGAAAACATGAAGAAGACCGACGGGAAAATAGATAATTTCGCGGCGGAGCGTGGAACGATCCTCTCCAAACAATTCTTAGCTTCCAATCTCGCGAAAGCATATAATTCTTTAACAAATAGCCTCGCCGACGGTTTCCCGGAGAGATTCTTCTAAAACACGGGGTTCGGAGTCCCGTTCTTTCCGGGAGCACTCGAAACGCTGGAAAATGGGAGTCGCG
This sequence comes from Halictus rubicundus, assembly GCF_050948215.1. NCBI lineage: Eukaryota > Metazoa > Arthropoda > Insecta > Hymenoptera > Halictidae > Halictus > Halictus rubicundus. The sequence continues at coordinate 6,079,961 of NC_135165.1, forward strand.
GCCACAATTCTCGCAGCCGGGCGATTTCCCGGTTTTCCGAAGAAGGAGGAGGAGGAGGAGGAGGTGGAGCGGTGGCGCGCCAGCGTTTCCTTATTGCCCGCTCTTATTGTCTGTTTACAAGCCGGCATCGACCCCATTAATAAAGCTCCGGGAAGGTTGGGCGGAACTCTACAAGCTTTTAATTTCACGGGAAAGCGTGCGGAGGCCGGTGGGGAGAAGGCGTGGGTGGAAGGGACCGCGGGAAACTGATCCTGGCTCCGGTAGCCGGGCAGCCAGCAGCGTTCAAGTAGTCACGGGGGTCTTTAATAAAGTGAACTTTAAGGCCGGCGCGGAGATAAACTTCGGCGAGGGCTACCGTCTCTCACGGGCTCGAGGAAATGGCTGCGAGGACGAGTGCAAGTTTCCGAGCGTAAGTTTTGCGGCAGCCGCGCGAAAACCGGCTAAAGGATCCGCGAAACGACGACGACGGTGCTCTCTCGCGACGACGACGACGGAATGGCCCGGTTATCCTGGAGAAAAGAGGACGACGGGATAGTTTTCCGTTAGTTACCGGGCGCTGATCCCGCGACGAAATGTTTGTTATGTGGAGCAGAACGACTCCCGGAAAGTTGCCCGCTCCCGCAGTTTACACTTTACACTTTGCTCTCTCTCACTCTCTCCCTCTCTCTCTCTCTCTCTCTCTCTCTCGTCGGCCAACCGAAACGCAATGTCATCCAAATATTTCGCTCGGCGACCACCAAAACGGTCCCCGCGATAAATCGAAAGAGCCAAAGAGAGACGGTCTCTCGCAAAAGAGAACCCGGCCCTTTGAAAATACACCCCGCTACCGCGGAGGCTCCTTTTTCAGCCTCGATACCGAGGACATACCGCAGCTTCGAGAACTGCTTCAACATTTTTCCAAGCTGTTCGACTCGGACTCGCCCCTCCGCGTACGCTCGCAGGAATCAATTCGACCCAGTTTTTGCGGGAGCGTCGATGCGGTGTCAAACAACCGGGTTTTCTGTCCCGCGACCTGTGCCCTCTGTGTTTAACCCATGCTCGACGTTTTCGTTTAATCAGGCAGACCGAGAGCCACGCTGGACGATGTTAAAGGGTCGCGAAATGTTCGGTGGAATGTTGTCGTTTTACGAATTCGGGGTTGATGAGTTTTAAGTAGACCGTCCTCTATAGGCGACCACATTTTTCCAGTTACACTGCGATTAACCCTAGCACTCCCAAGGGTGTGCTCGTAGAACCCACAGGTCGGGCAACTTTAAATTAGGGCTATTTTTCTTGGGTCAAAAATTATGAAAAAATTACTTATTGTCGTTTGCACATGTAACCCTTAACGGTCGGGAAGTATTTCAAGTTTACTTCCCACCGGGTCCAAGCTATTTTTCATACGAAGAGAAACTGTGGACTCAACATTTTTATATCAAGTAAAGAAAGGAAAATATTTATATTTTACTTTTTTTAATTTTTTGCCGCCATATCCGCGTCATTGGACTCAGTAAGTAAAAGTGTCATGCCGCTTATATGGCGGCATTGGTCCGTTAAGGGTTAAGTTTGATATTCCGAACTCCCGTTGCTATAGGAAAAAAATTACAGTGCATGGAAAGGATGCAAGAAAAAATGAAAAAATTGCAGTGCATAGAAACACACAGTACCATACGAAAAACAAGAACCACGCCTTGAAAGCATGTACATCCAGCGAAGATTCGTGAAGATCGTAAGACATCCCCGTTAAAACTGAATAAGTTTTATTCGAGAATAGGACAGCCTGTGTGTGAAGCGCAATTGCAAAATGGTTGGAGTCTCTCAATAAAGTGAAATTGAGGCATGATCTCTGGAGGCAGCACCTGAGTCGTTTCTCTCGATCGGAGTTACGATTGCGGGACACCTGGATCGTTCAATTATTAATGCGCCGATCCTAGCCACCTGTCCCGGGCCGAGCGCCTTGGGTACGCCGAAAAGTGGCGTTGCTCTCTCCGCATCGACTTACCCCTTTGCCACTAAATATTCCGAGCTCGCAGCGCTGAAGGGGGGTACGAGGAAAAGGGGGAAGACGAGGGTCGGCTGGTGGCCCCTTGTTCCTCCCGGCTCGTCTCCGCGTGTTTGCGTTTACGCGTTGCGCCGTTAACACCGACTGCCGAAACACTAAGTGGGGAGACTCGGTGGAATCGCGATCGTTGAACACGCCGCCCCACGGTTTGATCGAGCCCGGTGGCCCATCCCGGTGGTGGTGTTCTTCCATCCCTTTCCCATTGTCCCTTGTCCCGGTAACGGGCTCCCTCTCGCACCGGGTATCCCTCTCTCGCCAGCCACCCCCGACAGCCATCTAGACTCCGGGAGAGATGTGCCATTTGAATACGAAATTCGAATACGCTGACGAACTGTGCATACATCAGTCTACGTCTGTTTGAACTGGTCCCTGTATGGTAATGCCAGGCAGGCGCGCTGCCGAGTGCGGTTGCGACGTATGAGCCGATTGCTCGGAACGCGTCGCGACGCACCGCGCCGGATACGAGGCGGCTCCCCGATACCGTTCCGGGAGGACGTCGTTGTGTCTTCCGGGGATGTTTACTTTCTTCGTTCGACGGCAGGGACTGCTGTCTGCCGCTGTTTGGTCCTCGAACAATTTGCGGCCACCGCGAATCGATCAGGGTAATATAGCCCGCCGGAACTTTCCCATGCGATGATGGTAATCGAGGCTGAGGGCGATATTTGAAATACTAATCGCTCGGGGACGGGACTCGTTGCGCCGTCAACCTATGCCTGTCGAAAGACTACGGCCGTGGGAAAGGATGGACGCTCCGGCGGTTTGTTAAACTGAGACCCGGTATAGTCATTGTAAACATTTCTTTGCGCAGTATAGCAGATTCCTGTATAACGCAAAACACCGTTTCAGAAAAATGTATACAGGGTGTTTCTCCTGATTTTTACATTTAGGTTACGGCATTATTAACGACACGAAGCAAACATATTTTTAGTGATCATTTGATGACCTTCAAATCCTGCGGAGGTGACCTTCTTGTTTTTGTAATAGAACTCTATAAAAAAGTATTAATCTATGTATGCCAAAAAATCATTATTTGGCTATTTTCAGGCGACAAAAACTATCACGTAATACGTAACGACGTATGCACTTCGTATCCCCGAGGTTTCATAATTATTTGAATTTCCGGGTTCGGGATCATTAGAAGGAGAGTAAGGGAGTTAATATAAAGGGTTTTTCGACAAAATTCAATGCAAGAAGATTTCGTCCGCAAAGTTGCAGCAGATGAAAGATCGATAATTTAGCAACCTCTTAA